>NC_053028.1:79915398-80148268 GCF_003073215.2 Triticum urartu | reverse complement strand
TTCTTGGACTGACGGCGAGTGAATGTGTTCCAGGGACACGTTGCTGGGAAGGGCTTCTCTCTTGGAGCCTATCTTTGCCAAATCGTCAGCTGCCTGATTTTTCAGTCGGGGGATGTGATGAAGCTCTAATCCCTCGAATTTCTTTTCTAGCTTTCTTACTGCGTTGCAGTAGCCAGTCATAGCTGGGCTTCTGATGTCCCACTCCTTCATCACCTGATTAACCACCAAATCTGAGTCGCCGTAGACCATGAGGCGCCGGACGCCGAGTGAAATGGCCATGCGCAACCCATACAAGAGTGCTTCATATTCTGCTTCATTATTGGAGGAATCGAAGTGAATCTGGAGAACATATCTGAGCTTATCTCCTCGGGGGGAGACCAATACTACCCCAGCACCGGAACCATTCAGCATCTTAGATCCATCGAAGAACATGGTCCAGTGCTCCGAGTGAACTTGAGTCGGAAGCTGCTGTTCAATCCACTCGGCGACGAAATCTGCAATTGCTTGGGACTTGATAGCCTTCTTTGCTTCAAACTTGATATCTAGGGGAAGGAGTTCAATCGCCCACTTCACCACTCGACTAGTTGCATCTCTGTTGTGCAAAATCTCTGACAGTGGAGCGTCGCTGACGACTGTAATGGAATGGTCAGAGAAGTAGTGTGCAACCTTCTTCGTGGTCATGTAAATCCCATATACAAGCTTCTGGTAATGGGGATATCTTTGCTTCGAAGGAGTCAAAACTTCAGACACATAATATACTGGGCGCTGAACTCTGAAGGCCTTTCCTTCTTCTTCCCACTCGACTGTAAGTACTGTACTGACAACTTGTCCCGTGGCCACAATGTAAAGTAGCAGAGGCTCTTTACTGATTGGGGCAGCAAGCACCGGCTGGGTGGAGAGCAGAGCTTTGACCTCTGCGAACGCTGCATCAGCTTCTGGAGTCCACTCGAACTTTCCAGACTTCTTCATCAATCGGTAAAGAAGCAACGCCTTTCCACCGAGACGAGAAATGAATCGACTTAGAGCGGCCAAGCAACCTGTAAGCTTCTGGACATCGTGTACACGCACAGGGCGCTTCATCCGGAATATGGCGCCAACTTTCTCGGGATTGGTGTCGATTCCTCGTTCGGAAACGAGAAAACCGAGTAACTTTCCACCTGGAACTCCGAATGTGCACTTTGATGGATTGAGCTTGATATCATATCTCCTGAGGTTAGCAAAGGTTTCGGCAAGGTCAGTCAGTAGGTCGGAACCTTTCCGTGACTTAACCACAATATCATCCATGTATGCTTCTTTCCGATTGATTTGAGTGAGCAAACACTTCTGAATCATCCTCATGAACGTGGCTCCAGCATTCTTGAGGCCGAAGGGCATGGTGATATAACAGAAGCACCCGAATGGGGTGATGAAAGCCGTTTTGATCTCGTCGGGTCCATACAGACGGATCTGATGGTACCCTGAATAAGCATCTAGAAAAGACAAACGCTCACACCCCGCGGTCGAGTCGACTACCTGGTCGATGCGGGGGAGAGGGAAATGATCTTTCGGGCAGGCCCGATTGATATGTTTAAAGTCAATGCACATGCGAAGTGACTTGTCCTTCTTGGGGACCATGACAACATTGGCGAGCCACTCAGAGTGGTAAATCTCTCGGATGAACTCCGCTGCTAAGAGCCGAGCCACCTCCTCACCAATGGCTTTCCTCTTCTGGACGGCGGACCGTCGAAGATGTTCTTTCACAGGCTTGAACTTTCGGTCGACTCGTAGACGGTGCTCAGCCAGCCCCCTGGGAACTCCAGGCATGTCAGAAGGCTTCCATGCGAAGATGTCCCAGTTCTCACGGAGGAACTAGATGAGCGCTTCTTCCTATTTGGAGTCGAGCGTCGTTGAGATGTGAGTCGGAGCAGCATCGGGGTCGGTCAGGTGAATGTGAACTGGCTTAGTTTCACCGGACGACTGAAAAGCTGATTCTGAAGCTGGCTTCTTGGCTCGCAACAATTCACTCGGATCAACAGTCTTCTGGTACTCTTGCAGTTCGACTACTGACATCTGAGCATCAGCGATCTTTGATCCTTTCTGAAAACACTCCTCTGCTTTCTTCCGATTGCCTGTAACGGTGATCACACCTCTGGAGCCGGGCATCTTCAACTTGAGATACACGTAGCACGGTCGAGCCATGAAGCGTGCATAAGCTGGCCGGCCCAGAATAGCATGATAAGCACTTTGGAAGTCCACAACCTCAAATGTCAACTTTTCCTTGCGGTAATTCTTTGAATCACCGAAAACCACATCGAGAGCAATCTGGCCGAGTGACTCGGCTTTCTTTCCAGGAATGACTCCATGGAAACTCATGTTGCTGGCACTGAGCCTGGACATCGGAATGCCCATCCCTTTCAACGTTTCAGCATACAGTATGTTCAGGCCGCTGCCACCATCCATCAGGACTTTGGTCAGTCGAGTGCCTTCGACAATCGGGTCGACCACCAGAGCTTGCCTCCCAGGGGTGGCAATGTGCGCAGGGTGATCGGACTGGTCGAACGTGATGGCAGTCTGAGACCACTTCAGGTAGCTGGGTGTTGCCGGGGCAACCATATTTACTTCACGGTTAATGACTTTCAGCGACTTTTGCTTTCGACATCAGCAAAAATCATCAAGGTGGAATTGACTTGGGGGTATCCATCGTCACTATCTTCTTTGTCCTCAACTCTGTCTGACTCTTTTTCCTTATCTTTGGACTGCTTGCCCTGAAACTGCTGGATCAGGAGCCGGCACTGTCGAGTGGTATGCTTTGGGTAAATAAGGTTACCCTCTTCATCTTCCTTGGTGTGGATGTGACATGGCAGATCCAAAACATCATTTCCATCTTGATCCTTGACTTTCTTGGGGTTCCAGGGCCCCTTGGGTTTTCCCTTGAATTTTCCCTGGGTTACGGCCAGGGCCTCCCCAGGAGCGGCTGGCTCGGCCTTCCGCTTCTGCTTCCGACTGGAATTGCCTCCGGTTTCCTAGGCGACTGCTTTCTGCTTGCCACTCCGGAGTCGATCTTCATCTTCTCCGTTAGCGTATTTGGTGGCAATTTCCATCATCCGATTCAGAGACATTTCTCCGGTCCGACCGAACTTCAGGTTCAACTCTCTGTTCTTGACGCCTTCTTTAAAGGCACAAACTACTTGGTGATCCGGTACGTTCTCAACTGTGTGATGCAAAGTGATCCACCTCTGGATGTAATCCCTCAGAGTTTCACTTGGTTTCTGCACGCAAGACCGCAATTCTGTAAGGCCTGCTGGTCGCTTGCATGTTCCTTCAAAGGTCATGACAAAACACTCGAGAGAGATCCTCCCAAGTGTAGATGCTGCTGGGTGCTAACTGATTCAGCCACGCTCTGGCCGAGCCCTCCAACAGGAGAGGCAAATGCTTCATAGCCACCTCATCATTGCCGCCACCAATCTGGACAGCCACTCGGTAGTCTTCGAGCCAAGTGTCAGGCTTAGACTCGCCGGTGAACTTGCTGACTCCAGTCGCCAACCGGAAGTTGGGAGGAATCACTGCGGCCCTGATGGCTCGACTGAAACACTCTGGCCCCGAAACACGTACTCTGCTGCTGGCAGGCGCATCCCTGTCGTGGCCTTCTCGGTGAGCTCTGTTCCTGTCAACCAGACCCTGAACGAGGATGGATCTCGCATCAAAGCCTGGGTCCCTGGGGTTGACTGGAACTCTCCGCCCAACACTATGAGGGTGTCTGTCATCCTACTGTCGAGGCGCATATGACCCACTCCTCGGGGGAGGGGTTGGCACTCGACGTCGATCAAACCGGTGATCATACTGCTCATTTCTTCTGTACTGATCGTGCCGGTCTCCGCGTCCCTCACGCCTCGGGGGCGATCTTGGGCTGTGAGCCGACTGGACTGTATCCGTTGCAACGGATCGACTGTGGATCCTATTCCGCGACTGAGAAACAGCGGAATTCTGGTTCCCCGCTGCCCGGAGCAACGCTCTGATTTGCAACAAGCCCCTGCCAGCCTCCGACTGGGAGGGCTGAATCGATTCTGCTATACGGGCCACGGCTGCCAAATTCTGAACTGGGGTCCAATATACCTGCGTAGGCGGGAAGAGCTGACATCGACTGGACTCGGGAGCTCGCTGACGCGCTTGCTCGTCGAGTATTCGTTGGAGATTCTCCAGTCGAGTGCGCTCGACCAAGTTAGCCAAGCGCGCGTCCTCCAAGGCCCGGGCCTCGGGGGTTTCTCCGACGATAGGAGTGCGGAGTGCATCCATGTTCCGGCGGCGAAGCTCCTCTCGCTGCAATGACGTGAGAGGTTCGGGGAGATACTCATCGTGGGGATGCGACGGGTCGCCTCCACCCGCGCCTCCATCGGTGCGAGGGAAACCGGGAGGACTGTGTGTTCCATCGACCGCCAGAACCTCAGCCGCCGGGTCGCTGCTGCCGCACTCGGATGCGGTCTCCGCGGAGCTAGTCGACAGGTCGAACAGGCCGTAGAGGGATTCGTCGGGCTCGATTGCCGCGACTTGTGGGGCTGCCGACTGGCGGGCCATGACATGCCTCACCCACCTCTGAAGTCTCGACCGGCCGGAGCGCTTGCGCCGGTGGGAGACAGGGCGGGAAGATGACACGGGAGCCGACCGATACTGGGTCGACGGCTGTCGCAGGAGGACGCCACGAACACATGCGCGGAAGTGCGTCGCACCGCGGACGGGGAGGGCGTTGATGTCGAGTGGAGCCTCCTGAAGCCAAGCGGAGTTGTCGGCGACGAACGTGAGTGCGCCGAGACGGATCTCGCGGCCCTCCACCAAATCTCCGCACGAAAACATGATCAAAGGGATCGGAAAAATCGCAACTTCTCCAACTAGGCGCTAAGACTCCTGCCCCACGGTGGGCGCCAACTGTCGTGGTTCTAACTCTGACAGTGATGTAGGGGTGTGTGTATGGAGAGGCTAGATCTTAGCTATTGGGAAGTTGTAAACACACCAAGATGTACGAGTTCAGGCCCTTCGCGGAGGAAGTAACAGCCCTACGTCTCGGTGCCCGGAGGCGGTTGATTGGATTATAGGCGTGTGAATAACAGAGGTGCGAACCCTTCATACTGAGGAGGGGGTGGCTTATATAGAGTTCGCCGGTCCTCTCCTGCCCTCAGTAATGCAGGGTTTAAGGTACATTTAAGGTTGGGCATTTCTGGTAACGCCCCTAATAAAGTGCTATAATGACCATAAAGACTACTTAATAGCCGACCGTTTGCCTGCGGAGTGACTCTGGGTCTCCTGGCAGTCGAGTGGTTGGCTTCATGGTCGAGTGATAGCTTCTTGGTCGAGTGTCTTGAACCCGTCGAGTGGGATACCTTCAAGTCGATTCAAAGGTGACTTCTTCTAGGGATGTCCTTGGGTAGGGCTCTTTAGGACAGGTCCGTGCCCCTACCCTAGGTACATAGCTTCATCAGATAATGCTTGTGCTCATTGAACCAAACATTCATGTCGTAGGTGAGGGAGTCCTGGATTAGGGGGTCCTCGAGCAGCTGGCTACACTAGTAGAAAACAGGGCTTTGGTCCAGGCAGGGCAAACCCATTAATCCCGGTTCACACACGAACCGAGACCAATGGGGGCATAGGTCCCATTTCATGAGGCCAGGGCGCGGGCCGGGCCTCGAGGGCCATTGGTCCCGGTTCCATAAACAAACTGGGACCAATGGACCTTGCTCCTGGCCCACCACCATTAGTCCCGGTTGATGTCTGAAACCGGGACCAAAGGTGTTTTTTTCCAAACAAAACTAAAACAAAACTATAATATTCTACAGTAGCAAAAAGAATCAACTAAAAAGCTTTAATAAAACTCTAATAGGAAAAGGAATCAACTAAAAAGAATAAACAAAAATAAAATTTATGCAACTTAAATTAGATAAAATTTATGCAACTAAAATGAAAACCTTTGTAACAGATGAGTTTTCGTCCGAAACCCTGATACTTCGAAAGAGATTGTCCGTTTTGTACACGAAGTGCATCCAGTTTTTGCCATAACCCTCTCAACTTTTTAGCACATGCTATGTGGGTGAAATGATGATACAATGTCAACTTTCAACCTTTTCAGAGTTCATTTGAAGTGCTTTTGAATCTCAGGATCATATAGCTAAAAAATTAGTAAATGCATGAAAAATAACAAATAAAGTCAGAAAGGGTTGAAAATTGATGATGTGCCTCACAAAAAGCCCGGACTTCAAATAAGTTCAAAGAAATAAAATCCCTTTGTAATAGATGAATTTTCGTCCGAAACCCTGATACTTTGAAAGAGATTGTCCGCTTTGTACATGAAGTGCATCCAGTTTTTGCCGTAACCCTCTCAACTTTTTAGCACATGTTATGTGGGTGAAATGATGATACCATGCCAACTTTCAGCCTCTTCAGAGTTCATCTGAAGTGCTTTTGAATTTCAGGGTCATTTAGCTCAAATAATGAACCAATATAAAAAAGAATGATTTGGAAAAACTTTTATGAAACTCTAGAAAAAATAATAAACTAGAAAACTTTAATGAAACTGTAATAGAAAAAGTATTATTGAAACTAAAATTATATAAAATTTATGCAACTAAAATTATCAAAGTATTTGCTGTTCAAAACATTATAAGCAAAAGGAATTTTCATAACATAAATTAAAAAAGAAAAAGAAAATAAAATAAATAAGTAGAAACAAAATAAAATAAATAAATAGAAACAAAATAAACTTTAATAAATAAGTAGAAACAAAACAAAATAAAATAAACCTTAAGAAATAAGAAAATTTTAATAAAATAAATAAAAATAGCAACAGTAAAAAAGAAAACAAAAAACTGGGAAAAAATAAAAAATGCCACCTACTGGGCCACCACGGCCTGAATACGACTAGGAACCCAGCCAGTTGGGCCAGGATTCAGGCCCGCAGAAGGCCCAGCAAGCCTACAGGCATAGCAATGTGACATTAGGCCCACAGGCCTGCAATTCAGAGGAGTTCGAGAGAGATGGCAGGGCGGCGCTTATAAACAGGTGCGGCAGCTCCTCAGCTAGCGAGGTGGGACTAAACATTCCACTGCACCGCGGCTTTAGCAGGCGCAGGCCATTAATCTCGGTTGGTGCGACGAACCGGGACCAATGCCCCCCTTTGGTCCCGGTTTATGGCACCAACCGGGACTAAAGGGGGGCATTTGTCCCGGTTCATGGCACCAACCGGGACCAAAGGTCTCTGTTTCCCACCCTTTGGACTGCTGAAAAGAGACATTTGGTCGCGGTTGGTGGCACCAACCGGGACTAAAGGGGAGCATTGGTCCTGGTTGGAGCCAAGAACCGGGACCAATGCTTCATGTATACATAGCAACCACTTAGAAAATTTCAGTTTTCGTCTAGCAGTTGCCTCCGACGACACGCGCATAGGACGACGCCGTCAGGCTGCTGGACGCCGTCGCCCCCGCCCCGGAGCCGACGCCGTCCGCCGCCCGCGCCGACGTCGTCGCCCGTGCCCCTACTCCCGGGCCGCGCGCCCCCGCATGCCGCCGTTGCCGTCGCCCGCCCCTGCCGACGCCCTCGCCCTAGCCGCCCCCGCCGTCGCCCTCGCCGGCCGGCCCCGCTGTGAACCGCCGCCGCTTCGGCTCTCTTTTTTTTCATTTTTTTCATATATGTATTTTTTTACTAAATTTTCTATTTGAACATTTAAAAAAAAACTAAGCAATACTACTTTTTTTGAACATTCTCGGATTTAGGTTAGTGCATTAGATGTTAGGTTAGTGTGCATTTTAGATTAGTTGAGTAGATGTTTTTTAGTAAGTGTTTAATATAATTAGTTAGAAAAATAGTAGAACTAGTTAAACTAGTTTATTTTTAGTAAGTACTAGCAAAAAGGCCCGTGTGTTGCAACGGGAGAAAAAATACCACACGCTTTTAATTTTCAAAAAATGTTCTATAATCTGAGAATTTGTAGCTACAACCCAAATAAAGATGGTCCTATAAAAACGCATTTTAAGATTCTACAGGTGTTCTATTTCAACACGGTTTGCATGTAGATTTAATCCGTACAAAGAAACAGGCAAGTGATCATGCATTTATTTATGTCATGTTCAGAATAGGGTGTTGTTACAGGCAAGTAAAGATAAATGACAAAAATAAACGATGACACATTAGCACACTACGGAGACATGTGTGTATCAATGGCAATTTTCAATTTAAGAATCGTCAACTTAGGATAACTCTTGAACATTTTTTTCATTAAATACATGTTTTTGTCTTCAAAAGAACATTTATTTATAGTCTCCTGTGGACGCATGTACTTGCACCCCCTATTTCATCACTATTTCTTGCCATCCATGCCCCTTGTTGAATCCCCGGAAAAGACATGTCCAAAGATATGCTAAATTCGAACAATGCAGCTGCCGTTCTCTGAATATTCACCATAAACCTCACGCTCCAGTATTCTTCTCGTGACCACTTCAGCAGTTGACATGGATCGGCCACCGTTGGCTTTTGATTAAACAAGCAAGGAGGTCTCTCGCATGACAAGCACTACGTACACGAGAGGAACATAGCTGACAAAAGATTTTCAAAGAGCTATACTATCTGACTGACCGGCCGCCCGGGTTTATAAAAGAATTAATCCAGGTGTTATGTTTGTTTTCCTCTCGGCCGTGGACACTGCCGGCCTGTATCATATATTCGCGCTGTTATCTCCTGATTAATCCGGATACGGATCCCCTTTACTCGCACTAAACAATGCGGTAGTGTAGCTGTGATGTGGTGATTCTCCCCGTTCCTAACTAATGATCTGCGGCTCTCGGCGAGGGAATAGCGCCACATGCTGCTGCTTGCTCGTTGTTCGAAGGATTCGAGCCAGTCTATTGGTGCAGAGCTGTCGATCGACAGGCCACTGTTTCCAGCCTCTCTCATATGTACACCATCTATCTGCATCTTTGCCGACCTTCTTTCTTCTGGTCAAATTCCTCCAGCGTTCGTTCTTTATTCTTTGCTCCCTCTTCCCACTTCCGGGATTAATTCTTTCGTTCGGTTTCCATCTTCTGTTTATTGACTTCTGCTACGACAAGTCTGCCGATGTATAAAAGTTGATAAGATAGGGTGCAAAGAAGCGATGTGGGACTGTTATATCTATAGGGACACAATTTTGTAGAACAAAACGGACCAACTCAGCTGGCGTCGTCCGTCGGGATGGAGGGCGTTGGTCGTGGGTTCGAAACTCAGGTGAAGTAGTTTTTACATCGTTTTTTTTCCTTTTCACCAGGCCCAGTTCAGTCATCACGCGGTTGATAGGAACGATCAACATGGCCCAGTCGAGCGAGCCGGAGGGACTAAAAACAGCGACTTATACGAATTGAGGTACACGACCAATGAACAGTTTTTTAGTACCACCTCGCATATATGTTTTAAATTCAAAGTGAAAGCGTAAAGTTACGGGAAGAAGCTATTGTGACGGTGAACCCACGGAGTCAATCCGTGCTTTATTATTAGAGAAAGACTACTTTATTTTATTTATAGTAAGTGCTTAGTAGTTGAACTAGTTGATTTAATAAAACTACTTTATTTTACTATAGAAGTAGTTTATTTTTAGTAAGAAAATTAATAGAACTAGTTTATTTTTTAGTTAAAGCAATTATTCCCGCATCGACGTCGACGATGCCTATCCCGCATCCTTGTCGTCCACTCGGCGAAGGAGGCCTGCTTGATCAGAGGGGCCATATCCGGGACTGGACTCCGCCGGGCTGGTATTGGGAGGTGTTATCTTCCGGGGGGCATAGCTTGATGAGGAGCCAGCCCGTCGTTGACCCAAACCTTGTTTGGTGGCCGTCGCGTGGGCCAGTGATGGTGCCGAAGCTTTCGGACACCGCGGAGGTGGTACGTCACCGTGTCAGCAAGGAGGACGAGCACGTCCGTCGCTATATGGTTGCGTTGGAGGGCAGGTTCGACAATACCTGGCGGGTCCTTCAGGGATCTCACTGCAGCTATGATCCTATGATGGTTCCTTCTGTTTGGGTGTCAACCGCCCGCGCCGATACCCGTCGGGCGTTATGGTTCTAGCTGTATTAGCGATGCTATATGCACGATACTATTCGAGGTGTATTAGTGATAATATTCGACGATATACGGACGCAAGAGATGATGTCGTTTTGCTTATAGAATGCATGCTAATTTGAATACTAATTTATTTTACGATTTGGTTTTGCTTATTGAATTCTCAAATTGGAAAACTACTCCTACTTTGAATGCTAAAATTAAATGCTCGATATGTCCTTTTTTAGACAGATAATTAAACGATATTTCAGGTTGACTTTAAGTCTGTCGAGGCTCCACCATATATGAGAGAGGACAAAGAAGCCCGACTGTTGTCGTGGGGGTCGTTTCTCCTTCTTCTCCGGGTGCTAGACCTTTGTTATGCACTAAGGGAAAGAGTAACGACCATCACCGACGGTCGCAAATGTCAGAGAGAAATCTGAATGTGTGTTATATCGACTAGAGGGGGGGGGGTGAATAGGCGATTTTTGTGAAATTCTTCACCGAGGAATTTGCCGGTGAGGAAATTCCTTAGCGAAGAACTACTAGCAGCGGAATAAGTACTCAAAAGTAAACATAACAGAATACAAGTATGGTCATCATGATGAAATGAAGACAGGCACAGAGTACAGGTAGCGTAAGCACAGAATAAAGACAAACAGACTGAAGAAATTGAACTGAGGAAATTGAGAAAGTTTTTCAGTCAAAGTCTTCAAACACAGATATGAACAAGCACACAATACAGTTATGAGGAAATGAAAGAGTTGAGGAAATGGAACCAGTAAGCTTGGTGAAGACAATGATTTGGTAGACCAGTTCCAGCTGCTGTCTCAGTTGTACGCCTGGTTGGAGCGGCTGAGTATTTAAACTCGAGGACACACAGTCCCGGACACCCAGTCCTGAACACGCAGCTCAGGACACCCAGTCCTCACCGTATTCTTCTTGAACTAAGGTCACGCAGACCTCGTCCAATCACTCGTGGTAAGTCTTCAGGTGACTTCCGAACCTTCAGAAACTTGGTCACTCGGCGATCCACAATTCCTCTTGGATACTCTAGACCACGACGCCTAACCGTCTGGAAGAAGCACAGTCTTCAAAGGTAACAAGCGCCGGATCCACGCAGGATCAATCTCTTCAGTGATGCTCAATCACTTGGGGTTTGTAGGTGTTTGGGTTTTGGGATTTTCCTCACTTGATGATTTTCGCTCAGAGTCCTCAGAGGATGGGTTGCTCTCAAATGACAAGTGTCACTTTCTCTCGGAGCAGCCAACTAGCTAGTGGTTATAGGGGGCGGCTATTTATAGCCTAGGGAGCAGCCCGACATGATAAGACCTAAATGCCCTTCAATGATATGACCGTTAGATGGATAAATATTTTGGGACAGCTGGCGCATAGCACAACAACGGTCGGAATTTTGAGTAGCAAAATCCTCAAGGCTATCATGTTCCTCACCGTGTAGGAAATCCACACTAGCGAATTCCTAACTCCTCAGTCAGAACAAATTCCTCAGAGACCAGAAGAACTTCGTCTCTGTCGCTGAAGAATATGACTGGACTGTATGAGATTTCCAATGGCTTCACTCGAAGGGATTGTTAGGTGTAGGATTTTGAGTTGAGCATCACGTGGAAATTTTTTCTTAGTATTTTCTCGACCCCTTTAACAGTACGGTGTTTCCTATGACTCAAGAAAGAGAAAATGAAACTACGAAAACAAAAGTCTTCACGCTTCATGTTCCTCGAATAAATACCAAGTCTTCAAGGTCACATCAATTTCTTCACTTTCAAAGTCTTCAGAAAGTCTTCAGAGATTTAAAGTCTTCAGTCGAAGAACTTCATTTTTAGGGGTCGACTTTCTCTGTAAATATCAAACTCCTCATAGACTTATAGACCTGTGTACACTCACAAACGCATTAGTCCCTTAACCTATAAGTCTTCAATACACCAAAATCACTAAGGGGCACTAGATGCACTTACAATCTCCCCTTTTTTGGTGATTGATGACAAGTTAGGTTAAGTTTTCAACTGGGATAAACATATGAAGTGTAAATACTGATATTGAGGAATTTTATTGCAAGATATAGAAGAACTCCCCCTGAAGATGTGCATAGTGAGGAATTTGCTTTTGAAGCAATGCACACTTGAAGAGTTGAATCATGGAGATCTCCCCCTATATCTTGTAATTCATACACGCATTTTACATATAACAGTGAAGAATTTGAAATGCATGATGAAATATGGTGACTAATGTAATTCAGCATGCGTGCAATAATATTAGCGAGGAATAAGCATGCAGAAAAACGCCTCGAGAGTATCAGAGCACCATCGGGTTTAAGTTTACAACTCGATCCAATAAAGTCTCAAAAGAACGAGAGTTGTAACTTGGAAAAAAACACCCATATAGAAAGACCCGCTTGAAGACTAACTCAAAATTCTCCCCCTTTGTCATCAAATGACCAAAATGATTGAATATGAGGATTAACGCCCCTGAAGAATATCAAGTTGATGAAGGAGCGCCGACGTTGTTGGGGTCGTTTGTCATAGTAGGCCTGCCGCAGTGTCGTCCAAGTTTTCATTTTCATCAGTGTCGCACGATGAAGAATATGAGCTGGCCACTAAGGAAGGAACCTTGACCTTCTTGAATTTCTTCGGTGGAGGTGCAGACCAGTCAAAATCTTCCTTTAGACCCATTTTCTCCAGATCGTCTTCACCATACAGATGTGACAGAATGGCCCAGGTGCGACCGAAGACTTCATGGAGGTAGTAATGATTTTTCTTCACTGCATTGTGTGTAGCAGTCATGTTCTGAAGAAATGAACCAAACTGACGCTTAACCCATTTATGATTTCGATCCACCTTCTGGTGAAGACTAAGCAGAAGCTCACGATCAGTCATCACACGAGGAGCAGTGGCTTGAGGAGTAGACTTGGGTGCATTGGCAGAGTCATGTGTGGCAGAGTCATCATTGGTGGAATAAGAGGCAGCTTTGCGAAACTAACCATCCAATGGATGAATGCCTTCATCTATAACAGCTGGTGCCTTACCCTTTCCATCAACTGAGGAATAGGTCCGCTTGAGGACTTCAATCGGGGGCAAGTAGCTGAGGTGATTCTGAAAATCAGCTTTGTAGTTGAGTGAAGACCTTGTCATGAGGAATCTCATAATCCAAGGTGCATAAGGCTTCAGCTCAAACGGAGACAATGCAATATTTGCCAGAGTCCTCATGAAGAAATCATGATAATTGACAGGAATGCCATGAACGATGTTGAATACTAGATTCTTCATGATGCCAACAATTTCCTCATCAGATGAGTCATGGCCTTTGATAGGACTTATTGTCCTCATAAGAATACGATAGACAGTTCTGGGCACATAAAGCAATTCCTTCACGAGGAATTTGGTTCTTGGTGCCTGACCTGGCTTCAAAGGTTTCATCAGCACCTGCATGTAGTGATTTGTAAGCTCAGGTTCACTGTAGATGCAACGAGCGTCTTCAAGGGGAGGACTGAGTGGTAAGACACGAAGCAATTCAGTGGCTGGTGCAGTGTAGTGAGTGTTTTCAGACATCTAGTCCAGCACCCATGAATTCACATCTTCAGAATCTCCTTGATGTGCAGCATTGTATAAAATTAAAGAATCAGTTCTTCATTCCAATCGAAGATGTCAGAGCAAAAGTTTAACAATCCAGCGTCATGAAGAACATTGAGGACTGGTGCGAAGCACGACAGAGATTCCATATTCACGTGAGGAATGTGCTCATGGTAGAAGATTTTCTCTTTGTTGAACAACTCTGAGGAATAGAAATTGGCTTGACTAGCAGTCCAGAAACGCCTCTTCCTAATGCGAGCAGAGTTATAAGGGTTGTAGTCTTTGAAGAATACATGCTCGCCGAAGAAATCATCAACCTTGAACTTTTGCTTGCGTGAGAATGGATCCTTTGGCTTTGGCAGAGGAGTGTCAGTGAGTTGCATCACGACCTCAAGAATCGCAATCTCAGGTTCTCTAGGCTGAGGAATTTCTGGTTCCTCTTTAGTGGCAGTCTGCGTCTTCAGATGTTCAGCAACAACATTTTCTTCAGCGCTAGTGGCTGGAATTTCTTCATGTACAGATGAAGTGGGGTGAGTTTCTTCAGAGCCCATTTGCACAGTTTGTGCAGGTGACTGAGGTATTTGCTGCAACGGTGTGAACATTGGAGAGTTTGGATGCTGACTTTCCCAGAATTCATTACTTATTACGGGTGTGGAGCAGCCAACGTCCACATCTTCATCTTCCATTTCTTCAACACCAGCCTCTTCAGCTGTGAACTGAGGCATAGGCGCGGAGATGATAGGTGTTGAAGGGATCTTATCCACTTCAATGTCTTCATCAATCTGCTCTGACGAAGCAGCGGAATGATTTTCTTCATCAGATCCGCTAGGGATCTCATATTCTTCACCAAAAGAAAGAAGGTCCTTTGATGGCATGGTTGAGATTGGAACAGCATCAATGGGATTAGCAAAAGAACTTGTCAAAGGCTTCATCTTCTTCGGAGCTGAAGAATCTGAAGTAGCTGATGCTTTCCTTTTCTTCACTGCTGCACGCTCTGCAGCCTTGGTCTTCTTCACATCTGATGCAGATGGAAGGATCGAAGTTGGTGTTGGCGCAGGAGGAGCAGAGGAATTTGGTTGATTTTCTTCAGGCACAACTGATGCAGTTGCCCTGATTTCTTCAGTTTCTTCAGGCGCACCACTAGTGGATGCCCTGGCAATTTCTTCAACGGCTGGAATGCAGTCATCAGCCCTGGAACTCACATTTTCTTCAGCAGCCTGATTGTCATCAACGGTGCTGGCATTTTCTTCAGTAGGCTGAGCAGATGCTTCAGCCTGAGGAATTTCCTGTTGCGTTGGGGCTGCAACATTGGAGGTGAACTGTTCTGTTATCTTTACAAATCTGACTTTGGCTCCCAGCCATTCAGCATAATAGCGATCAAATTCATCACTCACTTTCTTGATTTCTGATTGGAGAGCAACAAGTTCTTCAGGTGAAAGTTTCAGAACGTTTTTCTTCAAAAAGCGCTCTTTCTTGTACTGCGCTTTCTTCACCCTCCTCCCCTGTTCAAATTTCCATTTCTCTTCTTGTATGAAGTGAGTTAGCATGTGACTTTGGCCAGGAGTCAGCTTGAAGTCAGGCATGGGAGTGTTGGGGTCCTTGTGCCAAACGTCAATGTATTCGAGGATCAACTTGGGATCCAAAAGAAGCGGCACATTTGTTCCCTTGGCTCTAGCAGCCTTGACTTGCCTATCTCTGATGATTTCTGCAAGTTCATCATCATCAGCTTCGTCTTCTTCAGACGACACTTGGAAAGCGACTTGCTTCTTCTGAGGACTTGGGCGAGGACCTCGTCCAGCAGTGGCCTTTGTCTTCAGGAGAGAGGGCCCTGTTGAGGAATTTGGTACAACTGAGGAACTAGCTGAGACACATGAGGCAATGGAGATGCGTGCAGTCCTTTAGCACGAGGCAAGATGCACATGTGTTGAGGACTTTGTCGGAACAGCTGAGGACTTTGGAGGAGCTGAGGATTTTGAGGGAGCAGGAGCAGCATGAGGAATTTGCCGTGAGGGCTTTGAGGATTCTGGCCGTGAGGGCATGGTTGGTGAAGCACTTGGCTTGCATGCAGGCTTCTTTGACATAGCCTTCTTCGGCTTGACAGGAGAGGCCTCAGTAGAGGCAGCAGCAGCAGAGTCTTCATTGAATTTCCTCACTGCTTCTCTGGCTTGCTTAGCCAACTTGGCTTGGCGCTTGGCCCATTCATCAGGATAGTCCTCACCGCGCTTGAGGTTGGTGGGATCAGCTATTTGGCCATGTTCCAATGGAGGTCTTGGGCATGGAGGATTGAGTGTGAATTTCTTCATGTACTTGGGAGTGACATACCTGTACTCCATCCACTCTCTTGCCCATCTCCTTTCTATCTTATGAATGTGCACCTTGCGCTCATTCTTGGTTTCCTCAGTAGGTGTGCAGTACCCAGCATATATTTCATCAGGGATCTCAAACACTGTATTGACCTCAGGCCTCTTTCCCCCTTTCTATGGCTTCTTACCGTCAGCCATTTTCTTCAGTTGAGGAATTTGGACAATTGAATTCTCTGAAGAAGTATGCAACTTTTCTTCGAGGAATGCTGCAAATGAGTTAAGTTGATGAGAACCTAGTGATTTAGCAGCTGACATGAGTACCTATGAACAGAGTATAGTTGCGAGGAATTTGGAGAGGTCATATGCGTTCTCAGAAGGTTTTTCAAAAAGAACAAGTTTGAGGAATTTGACCAGATGAGTCTTGAAGAATTTCACTAAGCGTTCTTTGTCTTAGGTTCTAGAGTTGTATAGATCGAAGATCCACACAATTGAGGAATCTTGAAGAAAAATGATGTTTAGAGAAACGAATCAAGGACAGATGACTTGTGAGGTGTTTAGTGTGTGAAGATATGAAGAAAAACACCTTTGAAGATTTTGTAGATAATCATTCGAATCAACGAGGGCAGTAAAAGTAACTTTTAATTACCCTGGATGAAGAACACGACGAACTGTGAAGTGGAGAGTTGAAGTTCGTCTGTGTAGATCTTCCACGCTCTAACTCGGCGGAGGAAGACGGCTACGGCGGCGGCGGCGGAGTGAAGATTTCCGCGGTCGGCACGAGTACGACGGCGACGAGGTTGAGGCAGTGAAGCTCTTCCTCACCGGCGACGATGAAGTAGCGGCGGCGCTAGGGTTTGAGAAGCTCGAGCTGGAGAAAGGTCGAGCGGAGTAAAAGAAGTGAGGAAGGGGAAGAGGGGTATTTATAGCCACGGTGAAAAACTGTTTGCCCGAAGAAATTGGACGAACATGCCCCTGACCCTTCTCATTCGCTTGACATGTGTCACCCACGTACTGAGAGGTGGAGATCGTGTGCGATCATGCGTGAAAGGATAAGTGTATCTTGGGATGCAGAGCGGTTTGAGCGGCAAAGCCGAAAATTTATATAAGATAGGTTTTAAAGTTCCGTTCGCAATTTCTTCAGCTGATAAGGACACAATGAAGATTTTGAACGAGTTTCAAATAGAACGCACATGAAGAATTTTTGAACAGATTGAGTTGAGTATAGCATAGAGGGGAAGGGTCCGATCACATTCACTTAGCAGAAAAATCAACTTGAAGAATTAGCAATAAGTGAATGCTGTAGAGGACATAAACTCATATATATATATATATATATATATATAGCTAATGAAGAAAAACGACGGAAACTGTGAAGACAATGCAAAGTTGAAGAATATGAATAATTGAGGAATTTCAACTTTTTGTGGTGGCGTGACCCACCGTATAAGAATGATGATTTCATACACCGCGTACAATTATCGTAGGGTTCTGAGAATCAAATTCTTCGTTAATTTCTTCACACTAAGAGTGTTATTCTTCATTGATTAAAGAAAAAACGTTTCTTCATGTGTTGCACATCTAAGTCATCAATTTTGCATAAGTGTTAGGATGAGTGTCCTTTTCAAAAAACATTCGAAGATTCTAGGATATTTAGCTCACACCGCAACTTGCTAAATCTCTTCTCATCCAAGGGCTTTGTGAAGATATCGGCTAGCTGTTCTTCAGTCTTCACATGCTCAATAGAAATGTCGCCCTTCAACACATGATCACGAAGAAAATGATGATGAATCTGAATGTGCTTAGTCTTCGAGTGCTGAACTGGGTTATGAGCAATCTTGATGGCACTCTCATTATCACAGAAGAGAGGCACATTCTTCATGTTGACGCCGTAGTCCTTGAGAGTTTGCTTCATCCATAGCAATTGAGCACAGCAAGAACCAGCGACAATGTACTCAGCTTCAGCAGTAGATAGTGATACACAGTTCTGTTTCTTCGAGGACGAACAGACCAAAGATCGTCCGAGGAAATGACATGTACCAGATGTTGAGTTGCGGTCCACACGATCACCAGCATAGTCAGAGTCAGAATATCCAATGAGATCAAAAGCCGAGCCCTTGGGGTACCATAATCCAAGTGTTGGTGTGTGAGCTAGATATCGAAGAATATGCTTCACAGCCTTATGGTGTGATTCCTTTGGTGCAGCTTGAGATCGGGCACATATGCAAATACTAAGCATTATGTCTGGCCTAGATGCACATAGGTACAATAAAGAGCCAATCATGGAGCGGTATACCTTATGATCGAAGTCAATACCATTTTCATGAGTGCACAGATGGCCATTTGTGGGCATAGGAATTTTGACGCGTTTGCAATCTTGCATGCCGAATTTCCTCAGTACATCCTTGAGCTATTTCTCCTGGGATATGAATATGCCATTGCGTTGTTGACGAATTTGAAGACCTAAGAAGAATTTCAACTCTCCCATCATAGACATTTGATATTCTTCACTCATCATATAGGCAAATTCATCACTATAACATTGGTCAGTACAGCCAAAGATAATATCATCAACATATATTTGACACATAAGCAATTCACCATCATAAGATTTAGTGAAAAGAGTAGGGTCGAGTGAACCGGGTTTGAAGCCTTTCTTCATGAAGAATTCCTTCAAGGTATCACACCACGCCCGTGGGGCCTGCTTGAGGCCATAGAGGGCCTTGTTGAGTCTGAAGACTTTGTCAGGATTCTTTGGATCTTCAAAACCTGGGGGTTGAGCAACATATACTTCTTCCTCAAGCTTACCATCGAGGAATGCACTTTTCACATCCATTTGATATAAAGTGATATCATGATGGTTAGCATAAGCAAGTAATATGCGAATAGCCTCAAGTCTAGCAATAGGTGCAAAAGTTTCATCAAAATCAATTCCTTCAACCTGTGTGTAGCCTTGAGCTACAAGCCGTGCCTTATTCCTCACCACAAGGCCATTTTCATCTTGCTTGTTACGGTAGATCCACTTTGTGCCAATGATATTGTGCTTGCAAGGATCTGGACATTTGACCAGTTCCCAGACATTGTTGAGCTCGAATTGATGTAATTCTTCTTGCATGGCCTGAATCCACTCAGGCTCCAGAAATGCTTCATCTACCTTAGTGAGCTCTATAATAGAGACAAAAGCATAGTGCCCACAAAAGTTATATAAATGTGAAGCTTTTGAGCGTGTGAGAGGACCTGGCGCTTTGATGTCATTGATGATCTTTTCAACTTGCACTTCTTTTGCAATGCGAGGATGAGGTGGTTGTCGTTGAAGAATTTGATCAACATTCTCTTCAGCACCATTTTCTTCAGCATTTTCTTCAGGTGCATTAGCTCGACGTTCTTCATGTTCTGGAATGAATTCTTCAGCAGATTCTTCAGTAGGAATGATATCCTCAGTAGCCTTGAACTTGATAGTTTCCTTAGGTGCTGGTTCATCTATCACAGTAGGTAGGTGCTCTCTTTGCAAGCCATTAGTTTCATCGAACCGCACATCTACAGTTTCAACAACCTTGTGAAGAATGTTGTTGAAGACTCTGTAGGTGTGCGAGTCCTTTCCGTAACCAAGCATAAAACCTTCATGTGCTTTCGGTGCAAATTTTGAGTTGTGATGAGGATCTCTAATCCAACATTTAGCACCGAATACTTTGAAATAACTTACATTGGGTTTCTTATCAGTGAGGAGTTCATAGGCAGTCTTCTTGAAGAATTTGTGAAGATATACTCTATTGATGATGTGGCACGCAGTATCAATTGCCTCAGTCCAGAAACGACGAGGCGTTTTGTATTCATCAAGCATAGTGCGAGCCATCTCAGCAAGAGTCCTGTTCTTGCGCTCCACGACGCCGTTCTGCTGAGGAGTATAAGGAGCAGATAACTCATGAGTAATACCAAGTTCATCAAGATAGTCATCGAGACCAGAATTCTTGAACTCAGTGCCATTGTCACTTCTGATGTGCTTGATCTTCACACCAAAGTTGGTTGAAGCCCTCGAGGAAAATCGTTTGAAGACTTCCTGCACTTCATGTTTGTAAGTAACAAGGTGTACCCATGTGTAACGAGAGTAATCATCAACAATAACAAAGCCATATTGAGATGCTTCATTTGAAACAGCAGAATAATGATTAGGACCAAAGAGATCCATGTGAAGCAATTCAAATGGGCGAGTGGTGGTCATGATAGTCTTCGCTAGATGCTTGGCCTTTGTCATCTTCCCAGCTTCACAGGCTCCGCATAGGTGATCCTTGAGGAATTTTACATTCTCGATGCCAATGACATGCTTCTTCTTCACTAGCGTGTGCAAATTCCTCATGCCTACATGACCAAGTCGTCGATGTCAGAGCCAGCCTTATGAAGCTTTTGCAAGTAGACACACGGCTGGTTGTGGTCCTGTAGAGAAATCAACAATATACAGGTCTCCTCTCCTAAAGCCTTCGAAGACTTTGGAATTGTCAGCTTCTATAACCACAACACAACGGTACTTGCCAAAGACAACAACCATATCAAGATCACAAAGCATTGAGACAGACATAAGGTTGTATCCTAAGGACTCAACAATCATGACTTTGTCCATGTGTCGATCCTTTGTGATCGTAACCTTACCTAGATCCAATACCTGACTTTTGCCTTTGTCAGCAAAGATGATGTGCTTCAGATGCGACGAAGATAATGGAGCATCCATCAATAGATTCTTGTCACCAGTCATGTGATTTGTACATCCACTATCGAGGACCCACTCAGTGGCTTTGGGTTGATCATCCTGCAGATGAATTAGTGCAGCTTACAAACTCATATACTTCATCAGTGAAGAATATGCCATCAATTCATCAGATCAATTTTATCAAGCAAGAGAACAGATAAAGCAATATGAGGACGTGAGAAATGAAAGTTCATTTCTTCATGATTAGCCTGCGTCCTATCAGGCATGCTCAGGTCTCCAGCAAATTCTGCAGACGATTACGTACGTCTGGAGACCTGACCCTGCAGAAGAGATTAGTTCTTTTTCTTCACCACCCACATCTGAAGGGGTGGCAAAGAGTTCATCATTATGCGAGCTCCATATGAGAAGGATGGCATAGAAGCCAGTCCATTTTGTTTCACATAAGAGGGGTTAGAGTAAGCATAAGAGTAAGCAGAGAAATTCTTCAAGGACTTATGGACATAATGATTTGAACAATAATGCACATATCCATAATCCTTAGATCTTCCCCGCGAAACAGACGGGTTAGCATGATGATGTTCATATGAGGACTTTGATCCTTTTGAGGAATATGATCCATGTGAGGAGTTTGGTCCGTATGAGGACTTGGATCCATATGAAGAATTTGATCCGGGGTTCCTATTCTTCACAGGTGGCGTCATGATGACATTCATCTGAAGATTTTCAAGGCATCTTTTGGGAACCCATATTTTCTTCATAGGAGGACCGTTCCTGCAGTTAGTGCCAACATATTTAGCAAATACTTCACCATTCTGATTTTTGAATAGTTTATAGTTGGAGTCAAATGACTCATCATCAGAACGAGGAGATTCACATGCAAATCCAAATAAATTAGATGGATCAACTGGAGGTCCCTTTGCAGCAACCCATGTAGTTTTGTGGTACTGCTCAGGCTTCCAATATGTTCCATCAGCATTGAGTTTCCTCTCAAAAGCAATACCCTCTTTCTTAGGGTTCCTGTTGAGGATCTGCTTTTTAAGCACATCACAAAGAGTCTGATGCCCTTTGAGGCTTTTGTACATGCCTGTCATGTACAATTCCTTCAGCCCTGCATCATCATTGATACTAGCAATGTCCTCAGATGAGGAAGTAGTGATAGCAGAGGCATGTGAAGAATTTGAAACATTTGCAGCATTTGAACATTCAGGTGCAGAATTAGCAGATTCACGTTCAATGCATTTCAAACAAGGAGGAACAAATTCTTCTTGAGAAGCGCTGATTTGTTGAGCAAGTAATGAATCGCGCTCCTTCTGAAGGTATTCATAACTCACTCTTAGCTTCTCAAGATCTTGCTTTCTTTGAATAAATTCATAAGAAAGCTTCTCATGATCGGATAAGAGAGTGTTATGATGATCTTGAAGGGTGTCATACTTAGTATGAAGTCTCTGAAGACTTTCAGTCAAAGCTTTTGACTAATCCATTTCTTCACCCAACATATCATCACTCTTATTTAGCATGTAATGAACTTTTTTCAAAGCTCTTTGTTGTTTAGTGGGAAGGGAAGCAAGTTTGACATAGCTGGGTCCAAATTCATCACCAGATTCATCATCACTAGACTCGGATAGGTAGCATCCAGTTACCTCAGCATCTTTTGCCATAAGGCATGATGCAGAAGATGATGATTCTAGTTCGAATGTCATCGCTTTGAGAGATTCCTTAAAGTCCTCAAACCAAGGATCATGACAGGTTCGATGACCTTCATAGACCTCAGAGAGACGGTCCCAGATAAGCTTCGCATGATCGAGATGCATGATATTCCTGAACTGATTTTGAGACAGACAGGAGCAGATGACGTCCTTCGCCGTGAGGTTGAGAAGAGTGTACTTGTGAATGTCATCTGCTTCCGCCATCTTGCACAGATCGGTTAGGCCAATCTCAGTGACGGTCCACAGCTCGCTGTTCATCGCCATGAGGCGCTTCTTCATCATGGCCTTCCACTTGGGATACTCATGACCGTCAAAGATGGGGCATGTCACTTTCTTCATACCTGCGGTCGACATAACTAAAACTCTAGGCGGTTAAACCAAAATCACACAGAACAAGGGAGTACCTTGCTCTGATACCAATTGAAAGTACGTTATATCGACTAGAGGGGGGGTGAATAGGCGATTTTTATGAAATTCTTCACCGAGGAATTTGCCGGTGAGGACATTCCTTAGCGAAGAACTACTAGAAGCGGAATAAGTACTCAAAAGTAAACGTAACAGAATACAAGCATGGTCATCATGATGAAATGAAGACAGGCACAGAGTACAGGTAGCGTAAGCATAGGATGAAGACAAACAGACTGAAGAAATTGAACTGAGGAAATTGAGAAAGTCTTTAGTCAAAGTCTTCAAACATAGATATGAACAAGCACACAACACAGTTATGAGGAAATGAAAGAGTTGAGGAAATGGAACAGGTAAGCTTGGTGAAGACAATGATTTGGTAGACCAGTTCCAACTGCTGTCTTAGTTGTACCTCTGGTTGGAGCGGCTGAGTATTTAAACTCGAGGACACACAGTCCCGGACACCCAGTCCTGAACACGCAGCTCAGGACACCTAGTCCTCACCGTATTCTCCTTGAACTAAGGTCACACAGACCTCGTCCAATCACTCGTGGTAATTCTTCAGGTGACTTCCGAACCTTCACAAACTTGGTCACTCGCCGATCCACAATTCCTCTTGGATGCTCTAGACCATGACGCCTAACCGTCTGGAAGAAGCACAGTCTTCAAAGGTAACAAGTGTCGGATCCATGCAGGATCAATCTCTTCAGTGATGCTCAATCACTTGGGGTTTGTAGGTGTTTGGGTTTTGGGATTTTCCTCACTTGATGATTTTCGCTCAAAGTCCTCAGAGGATGGGTTGCTCTCAAATGACAAGTGTCAGTTTCTCTCGGAGCAGCCAACGAGCTAGTGGTTATAGGGGGCGGCTATTTATAGCCTAGGGAGCAGCCCGACATGATAAGACCTAAATGCCCTTCAATGATATGACCGTTAGATGGATAAATATTTTGGGACAGCTGGCGCATAGCACAACAACGGTCGGAATTTTGAGTAGCAAAATCCTCAAGGCTATCATGTTCCTCACCGTGTAGGAAATCCACACTAGCGAATTCCTAACTCCTCAGTCAGAACAAATTCCTCAGAGACCAGAAGAACTTCGTCTCTGTCGCTGAAGAATATGACTGGACTGTATGAGATTTCCAATGGCTTCACTCGAAGGGATTGTTAGGTGTAGGATTTTGAGTTGAGCATCACGTGGAAATTTTTTCTTAGTATTTCCTCGACCCCTTTAACAGTACGGTGTTTCCTATGACTCAAGAAAGAGAAAATGAAACTACGAAAACAAAAGTCTTCACGCTTCATGTTCCTCGAATGAATACCAAGTCTTCAAGGTCACACCAATTTCTTCACTTTCAAAGTCTTCAGAAAGTCTTCAGAGATTTAAAGTCTTCAGTCAAAGAACTTCATTTTTAGGGGTTGACTTTCTCTATAAATATTAAACTCCTCATAGACTTATAGACGTGTGTACACTCACAAACGCATTAGTCCCTTAACCTATAAGTCTTCAATACACCAAAATCACTAAGGGGCACTAGATGCACTTACAAAATCAGTGAGGGAGAGTCTCCACCATATAGACTCGGCAGACCGATAGTCAACCCGTGATAATAATAATGATCTATTTTATTTTTTATAGTACATATATTGAATTGTACAAGTTTAAACTTTGAATTATGAACGTAGGAAATGTTGTCATCGGACGACGAAAGTCTCTCGGGGGAGTGCAACTAGTGCAACGACGACCGAGGTCTGTGCGACAGGCCTCACCTGGACGAAGATTGGCGCTTCAGCATTAAGCTCCAGGAGACCTTCCATGTTGAAACGGTATGCAACGATGAAAAGTGTTTTTTCATAATTAAGCATGACTTCAACTATTTCAACGTGTAATTTTCATCTTTTACAATTCGAGTAGCTTATCCCATGCTATGCAAGACGCTATGTCTTGGAGAGGATGGATTTTGAAGACCATGAAAATTTCAAAACAAAGAAAATTCACCTAAGGACCCATCATGATGTGGATTTTGAAGTAAATCTGTATAATTCTGAGAGCGTAACCCATTTTGGTTGCAAAAATAGGGAAGCACTTTGCAAGATGTATGGTTTTTATGAGGGTATGCTTGTCACCATGGATCTTGGTGATACTAACATCGACCAAGACAATATGGACATTTGGGTCCTTATTGGTACACTTCCAATTCTACCGCTATGTGTTTCTCAAACATAGTTATTAACTAATTTATGTTGTTCATTCAAAATAGTTGATAGCTTATTTCCATTGACATCATATTTTCATTGTTCAAACAATGTGCGGAACATGGTAGACAGAACCTACTACACCGATGGCTCCGAGTTAACTTATCAGGACAAAAATCATCAGGTCGCATTTCATACTGATCTTGAGAATTAGAATATCTATAATAAAAATCCTCCACATTATGGTCAATATGTGCCACTAGTGCACGTGTTGAACTATGGTAACATCCATGGTAAGATTTTTTACTATTACAACATCCATGCATTTTTTGCATACATTCTTTTAAAACTTAACTACATTGCTAACTACGAAGTTATTACTATGTTTTTCAATAGAAAATCCCGGATGATTGTGTGCCTCATCTGATGTATCAGAATGGTCGCCTTGATGTTTTGAACATACAGCCAGGTCTTCCTACGAATCTCACATGTCCATATCGGATTTCTAAAAGAAGTGGAGACATGAAAATAACAGAATGGAAAAAATGTATGGACAGTCGTAAGGAGGTACTTGGAAGCAAAAGGAAGCGAAGTGCAAGAATTGGAGACAAGATGATCTCCATTCTCCATAATGGAGAGTCATGGCCTATATTGTTTTATGCTATTTTACCTTAAAGAGGGTATTTAGGTCCTACCTAATACTGATGATCATGTGCTAAGAACAATTAAGTTGGGTTCGTTCGATGACTATGAGGATGATGATCGTATGACTTGTTATTAATAATGAGTAGAAGTTGTATGATGATGATTAGTAGGACTTGTTATTGTGGTGAAGCATGATGCAGGTATGAAGAGTTTTTATATATCAGTGGGTGAAATGAACATGGATTGGATTGAAGTGAAGGCAACATGTGGTGCACGTCGAAAGTAGTACTAATCCAAACTTGATCAAGTTAGGATATTAGTATTATTTTCGACATGCACCACACATGTTGCCTTCACTTCAATCTAAGCCATGTTTAGGCATAGTAGTAGCGTTGGTAAACCAAACACGGAGATAAGAGAGAACACTTCTCTCTATTAGCTAGCTAACACCCTAAATTAACCCGCCAAAACCCCCTAAACCACCCTCTTTAAAAAAACCTCAGCTCTTGCCAGCTGCTGACGCGTGAATGCCTTTTGGTCCCGGTTGGTGCTACCAACCGGGACCAAAGGCCCTCCTGCCTGGGCTCTCCGCAGCGGCCACGTGGAGGCCCATCTGTCCCGGTTGGTGTAAGAACCGAGACTAAAGGTATAGGGCTTTAGTACCGACCCTTTAGTCCCGGTTCCCCAACCGGGACAAATGGGCCCTACGAACCGGGACAAATGACCCTTTTTCTACTAGTGCTATCTCTTGTGGGCCGCTTTGTAACTACTAGAAGGCCGAGCTATGGGACGACCCCATATCCGGACAAGGAGCTTTTTATGCCTTGGTGTGTCCTCCAAGTCAAGATGAGAAGAGTCAGCATGTTTATCCCTTCCTTGTAGCCGACCATGTGTAACCTTAGCACTCCTGGTGTCTATATAAACCGAAGGGTTTAGTCTGTAGAGTCTAGAACAACAACTATCATCCTACTAGTTTATGGTTTAGTTCATCTGATCTCGTGTTAGATCGACTTTGTAATCCTCTATACATAAGCAATATAATCAAGCAGGACGTAGGGTTTTACCTCTTCGAGAGGGCCTGAACCTGGATAAACATCGTGTCCCTAGTCCCTTGTTCCCCATTGATCCAAGATCCATAGTTTGGGACCCCCTATTCGAGATCCGCAGGTTTTGACACCGACATTAATGCTTTCATTGAGAGTTCTGCTATTGAATCTCCGAAGGATTGATGGCTCGCTTGATCATCGGAGATGACATCAGCACCGGGACATCTTCGTCCCCGGGCAGCTTTTCGCGTTCGGCAGCGTCATGCTCATGCGGACTCGACCTGTCATCTCGACCAGGTCGACAGTTTCGCCCCTGAGCACCAGATCAGGTTTGGTAACTTAGAGTACGTCGCTGCTACTTCTTGAGCCTGCGTTGGTTTTTTCCCTTAAAGAGGAAAGGGTGATGCAGCAAAGTAGAGATAAGTATTTCCTTCAGTTTGAGAACCAAGGTATCAATCCAGTAGGCGAAGAACACACAAATCACCAATACCTGCACAAACAATCAAACACTTTCACCCAACGCGATAAAGGGGATGTTAATCCCTTCATGGTCGCTTGCAAAGGTGAGATCTGATAGAGATAGATAAATAGAACTAAACAAAAGATAAAATATTTTTGGGTTTTTTGCGTTATAGATCTGAAAATAAAAGATTGCAAAATAGTAGACCGGAAACTAATATGATGGAAAATAGACCCGGGGGCCATAGGTTTCACTAGAGGCTTCTCTCATGAAGGCAAATAATACATTGGGTGAACAAATTACTATCGAGCAATTGATAGAAAAGCGCAAAATTATGATGATATCCAAGGCAATGATTATGCAATATAGGCATCACGTCCGTGTCAAGTAGACCAACTCCTGCCTACATCTACTACTATTACTCCACACATCGACCGACTCCTGCCTGCATCTAGAGTATTAAGTTCATAAAGAACAGAGTAACGCTTTAAGTAAGATGACATGATGTAGCAGAATTAACTCAAGCAATATGATGAAAACCCCATCTTTTTATCCTCGATGGCAACAATACAATACATGCCTCGCTGCCCCTACTTTCACTGGGTGAGGACACCGCAAGATTGAACCCAAAGCTAAGCACCTCTCCCATTGCAAGAAAAACCAATCTAGTTGGCCAAACCAAACCGATAATTCGAAGAGAAATAAAAGATACCAAATCATGCATATAAGAATTCAGAGGAGATTCAAATAATATTCATAGATAAGGTGATCATAAATCCACAATTCATCGGATCCCGACAACACACCGCAAAAATCGGATAGATCTTCGAGAACATCGAGGAGAACATGGTATTGAGAATCGAAGAGAGAGAAGAAGCCATCTAGCTACTAGCTATGGACCCGTAGGTCTGAAGTGGACTAGTCACGCTTCATCGGAAGGGAAATGGAGTTGATGTAGATGCCCTTTGTGATCGAACCCCCCTCCGGCAGAGTATCGAAAAAGGCCTCCAGATGGGATCTAGCGAGGTCAGAGACCTGCGGCGGTGGAAAAGTGTTTTCGTGGATTGATACGTCTCCAACGTATCTATAATTTTTGATTGCTCCATATTATATTATCTACTTTTTTGGACATTATTGGGCTTTATTATCCTCTTTTATAATATTTGTGGGACTAACCTATTAACCGGAGGCCCAACCCAGAATTGTTATTTTTTGCCTGTTTTAGGGTTTCGAAGAAAAGGAATATCAAATGGAGTCCAAACGAAATGAAACCTTCGGGAACGTGATTTTCTCAACGAACAAGACCCGGGATACTTGGACCCTACGCCAAGAAAGGAAACGGGAGGCCACGAGGTAGGGGGGCGCGCCTACCCCCCTGGCGCGCCCTCCACCCTCGTAGGCCCCGGCCCTGTTGCTCCACCGACATACTCCTTCCTCCTATATATATACCTACGTACCCCCAAACGATCAGATACGGAGCCAAAACCCTAATTCCACCGCCGCAACTTTCTGTATCCACGAGATCCCATCTTGGGGCCTATTCCGGAGCTCCGCCGGAGGGGGCATCGATCACGGAGGGCTTCTACATCAACACCATAGCCCCTCCGATGAAGTGTGAGTAGTTTACCTCAGACCTATGGGTCCATAGTTATTAGCTAGATGGCTTCTTCTCTCTTTTTGGATCTCAATACAATGTTCTCCCCCTCTCTTGTGGAGAACTATTCGATGTAATCTTCTTTTTGCGGCGTGTTTGTTGAGACCGATGAATTGTGGGTTTATGATCAAGTCTATCTATGAATAATATTTGAATCTTTTCTGAATTCTTTTATGTATGATTGGTTATATTTGCAAGTCTCTATGAATTATCAGTTTGGTTTGGCCTACAAGATTGGTTTTTCTTGCCATGGGAGAAATGCTTAGCTTTGGGTTCGATCTTGCGGTGTCCTTTCCCAGTGACAGAAGGGGCAGCAAGGCACATATTGTATCGTTGCCATCAAGGATAACAAGATGGGGTTTATTTCATATTGCATGAATTTATCTCTCTACATCATGTCATCTTGCTTAAAGCGTTACTCTGTTTTTAACTTAATACTCTAGATGCATGCTAGATAGCGGTCGATGAGTGGAGTAATAGTAGTAGGTAGCAAGAAGGATTTCTGGCGCCGTTGCAGGGGAGGTCTACGCAAAAGTCAACATACCAAGTAGCCATCACATACCCTTATCTCCCGCATTACATTATTTGCCATTTGCCTCTCGTTTTCCTCTCCCCCACTTCACCCTTGCCGTTTTATTTGCCTTCTCTCTCTATCCTCCCTCTCTTTCTCTATTTGCCTCTTTTTGCGCGCCTGCTTTTTGTTTGCTTGTGTGTTAGTTTGTTTACTTGTCATGATGGCTCAAGATAATACTAAATTGTGTGACTTCACCAATACTAACAACAATGATTTCATTAGCACTCCGATTGCTCCACTTACCGATGCTGAATCTTGTGAAATTAATGCCGCTTTGCTGAATCTTATCATGAAAGACCCATTTTCCGGCCTTCCTAGTGAAGATGCCGCTACCCATCTAAATAGCTTCGTTGATTTGTGTGACATGCAAAAGAAGAAAGATGTGGATAATGATATTGTTAAATTGAAGCTATTTCCTTTTTCGCTTGGAGATCGTGCTAAAGCTTGGTTTTCGTCTTTGCCTAAAAATAGTATTGATTCATGGAATAAGTGCAAAGATGCTTTTATCTTTAAGTATTTTCCTCCCGCTAAGATCATCTCTCTTAGAAACGATATTATGAATTTTAAGCAACTTGATCATGAACATGTTGCACAAGCTTGGGAGAGAATGAAATTAATGATACGTAATTGCCCTACTCATGGTTTAAATTTATGGATGATTGTTCAGAATTTTTATGTCGGATTGAATTTTGCTTCTAGAAATCTTTTAGATTTGGCCGCGGGAGGCACTTTTATGGAAATCACTTTAGGAGAAGCTACTAAACTCCTAGATAATATTATGGTTAATTATTCTCAATGGCATACTGAAAGATCTACTAATAAAAAGGTGCATGCGATAGAAGAAATTAATGTTTTGAGTGGAAAGATGGATGAACTTGTGAAATTATATGCTAATAAGAGTGTTTATTCTGATCCTAATGATATGCCCTTGTCTACTTTGATTGAAAATAATAATGAATCTATGGATGTGAATTTTGTTGGTAGGAACAATTTTGGTAACAACACGTATAGAGGAAATTTCAACCCTAGACCTTATCCTAGTAACCCCTCTAATAATTATGGTAATTCCTACAACAATTCTTATGGAAATTATAATAAGATTACCTCTGATTTTGAATCTAATATTAAAGAATTTATTAATTCGCAAAAGAATTTTAATGCTATGATTGAATAAAAATTGCTTAAGATTGATGGTTTGGCTAGAAACGTTGATAGAATTTCTCTTGATGTTGATTCTTTGAAACTTAGATCTATTACACCTAAGCATGATATCAATGAGTCTCTCAAAGCCATGAGAATTTCCATTGATGAGTGCAAAGAAAGAACCGCTAGGATGCGTGCTAAGAAAGATGCCTTTATAAGAGCGTGTTCTTCTAATTGCTATGAAAATAAAGATGAAGATCTAAAAGTTATTGATGTGTCCCCTATTAAATCTTTGTTTTGCAATATGAATCTTGATAATGATGGGACTTAATATGATCCACCTTTACCTAGAAGGCGTTCTAAGAATTCGGAATTTGTTGATCTGGATGCTAAATTTGATAAAGGTGGGATTGAAGAAATTAAAACCCTAGATGTTGCTAAAACCACTATTATGGATTTCAAGGAATTTAACTATGAAAATTTCTCTTTGATTGATTGTATTTCCTTGTTGCAATTCGTGCTAAATTCTCCTCACGCTTATAGTCAAAATAAAGCGTTTACTAAACATATCGTTGATGCCTTGATGCAATCTTATGAAGAAAAACTTGAATTGGAAGTTTCTATCCCTAGAAAACTTTATGATGAGTGGGAACCAACTATTAAAATTAAAATTAAATATCATGAATGCTATGCTTTATGTGATTTGGGTGCTAGTGTTTCCACGATTCCAAAGACTTTGTGTGATTTGTTAGGTTTCCGTGATTTTGATGATTGCTCTCTAAACTTGCACCTTGCGGATTCCACTATTAAGAAACCTATGGGAAGAATTAATGATGTTCTTATTGTTGCAAATAGGAATTATGTGCCCATATATTTTATTGTTCTTGACATAGATTGCAATCCTTCATGTCCTATTATTCTTGGTAGACCTCTCCTTAGAACGATTGGTGCAATTATTGATATGAAGGAAGGAAATATTAGATTCCAATTTCCATTAAGGAAAGGCATGGAACACTTTCCTAGAAATAAAATTAAATTACCTTATTAATCTATTATGAGAGCCACTTATGGATTGCCTACCAAAGATGGCAATACCTAGATCTATTCTTGCTTGTTATGCCTAGCTAGGGGCGTTAAACGATAGCGCTTGTTGGGAGGCAACCCAATTTTATTTGTATTCCTTGATTTTTGCTCCTGTTTAGTAATAAATAATTTATCTAGACTCAGTTTTGGTTGTGTCTTTTTGTGTTTAATTAGTGTTTATGCCAAGTAGAACCGTTGGGAAGACTTGGGGAAAGTCTTGTTGAACTTGCTGTAAAAAACAGAAACTTTAGTGCTCACGAGAACTGCTGTCATTTTTATTTGGAAAGTGATATTTAGTTAATTATTTTTGAAGATGTTTAATAGATAAATTCCTCACGTCCAGCAATTTATTTTAGAATTTTTGGGGTTCCAGATCTTGCGCTAGCTACAGATTACTACAGACTGTTCTGTTTTTGACAGATTCTGTTTTTCGTGTGTTGTTTGCTTATTTTGATGAATCTATGGCTAGTAAAATAGTTTATAAACCATAGATAAGTTGGAATACAGTAGGTATAACACCAATATAAATAAAGAATGAGTTCATTACAGTACATTGAAGTGGTCTTTTATTTTCTTTCGCTAACAGAGCTCACGAGATTTTCTACTTTAAGTTTTGTGTTGTGAAGTTTTCAAGTTTTGGGTAAAGATTTGATGGATTATGGAACAAGGAGTGGCAAGAGCCTAAGATTGGGGATGCCCATGGCACCCCCAAGATAATCTAAGGACACCTAAAAGCCAAAGCTTGGGGATGCCCCGGAAGGCATCTCCTCTTTCGTCTACTTCTATCGGTAACTTTACTTGGAGCTATATTTTTATTCGCCACATGATATGTGTTTTGCTTGGAGCATCTTGTATGATTTGAGTCTTTGATTATTAGTTTACCACAATCATCCTTTCTGTACACACCTTTTGAGAGAGCCATACATGATTTGGAATTTGTTAGAATACTCTATGTGCTTCGCTTATATCTTTTGAGTTGTATAGTTTTGCTCTAGTACTTCACTTATATCTTTTAGAGCACGGTGGTGGATTTGTTTTATAGAAACTATTGATCTCTCATGCTTCACTTAGATTATTTTGAGAGTCTTAAAAGCATGGTAATTTGCTTAAAATCCTAATATGCTAGGTGTTCAAGATTAGTAAAATTTTCTTAAGAGTGTTTTGAATACTAAGAGAAGTTTGATGCTTGATGATTGTTTTGAGACATGGAGGCAATAATATCAAAGTCGTGCTAGTTGAGTAGTTGTGAAATTGAGAAATGCTTGTGTTGAAGTTTGCAAGTCCCGTAGCATGCACGTATGGTAAATGTTATGCAACAAATTTGAAACATGAGGTGTTATTTGATTGTCTTCCTTATGAGTGGTGGTCAGGGACGAGCGATGGTCTTTTCCTACCAATCTATCCCCCTAGGAGCATGCGCGTAGTGCCGAGGTTTTTGATGACTTGTAGATTTTTGCAATAAGTATGTGATTTCTTTATGACTAATGTTGAGTCCATGGATTATACGCACTCTCACCCTTCCATCCTTGCTAGCCTCTTCGGTACCGTGCATTTCCCTTTCTCACATTGAGAGTTGGCGCAAACTTCGCCGGTGCATCCAAACCCCATGATATGATACGCTCTTTCACACATAAACCTCCTTATATCTTCGTCAAAACAGCCACCATACCTACCTATTATGGCATTTCCATAGCCATTCCGAGATATATTGCCATGCAACTTTCCATCATTCCGTTCATCATGACACATTCATTATTGTCATATTGCTTAGCATGATCAAGTAGTTGACATAGTATTTGTGGCAAAGCCACCATTCATAATTCTTTCATACATGTCACTCTTGGTCCATTGCATATCCCGAGACACCGCCGGAGGCATTCATATAGAGTCATCTTTTGTTCTAGTATCGAGTTGTAATCATTGAGTTGTAAATAGAAGTGTGATGATCATCATTTTCTAGAGCATTGTCCCAAGTGAGGAAAAAAAAAAGAAAGGCCATAAAAAAAGAGAAGGCCCAAAAAAAAGAAAAAAAGAAAGAAAAAAAATGAGAGAAAAAGAGAGAAGGGACAATGTTACTATCCTTTGCCACACTTGTGCTTCAAAGTAGCACCTTAATCTTCATGTTAGAGAGTCTCTTGTTTTGTCACTTTCATATATTAGTGGGAATTTTTCATTATAGAACATGGCTTGTATATTCCAACAATGGGCCTCCTCAAGTGCCCTAGGTCTTCATGAGCAAGCAAGTTGGATGCACACCCACTAGTTTCTTTTGTTGAGCTTTCATACATTTATAGATCTAGTGCATCCGTTGCATGGCTATCCCTACTCCTTGCATTAACATCAATCAGTGGGCATCTCCACAGCCCATTGATTAGCCCCATTGATGTGAGACTTTCTCCTTTTTTGTCTTCTCCACATAACCCCCCTCATTATATTCTATTCCACCCATAGTGCTATGTCCATGGCTCACGCTCATATATTGCGTGAAAGTTTATAGGTTTGAGACTACTAAAGTATGAAACAATTGCTTGGCTTGTCATCGGGGTTGTGCATGATGAGAGCATTCTTGTGTGACGAAAATGAAACATGACTAAACTATATGATTTTGTAGGGATGAACTTTCTTTGGCCATGTTATTTTGAGAAGACATAATTGCTTAGTTAGTATGCTTGAAGTATTATTATTTTTATGTCAATATGAAATTTTTTCTTGAATCTTTCGGATCTGAATATTCATACCACAATTAAGAAGAATTACATTAAAATTATGCCAAGTAGCACTCCGCATCAAAAATTCTGTTTTTATTATTTACCTACTCGAGGACGAGTAGGAATTAAGCTTGGGGATGCTTGATACGTCTCCAATGTATCTATAATGTTTGATTGCTCCATGCTATATTATCTACTGTTTTGGACATTATTGGGCCTTATTACCCACTTTTATATTATTTTTGGGACTAACCTATTAACCGGAGGCCTAACCCAGAATTGATGTTTTTTTGCCTGTTTTAGGGTTTCGAAGAAAAGGAATAGCAAACGGAGTCCAAACGGAATGAAACCTTCGGGAACGTGATTTTCTCAACGTACAAGACCTGGGAGACTTGGACCCTACGTCAAGAAAGGAAACAGAAGGCCACGAGGTAGGGGGGCGCGCCTACCCCCCCCAGGCGCGCCCTCCACCCTCGTGGGCCCCCTTTTGCTCCACCGATGTACTCCTTCCTCCTATATATACCTACGTATCCCCAAATGATCAGATACGGAGCCAAAACCCTAATTCCACCGCCGTAACTTTCTGTATCCACGAGATACCATCTTGGGGCCTGTTCCGGAGCTCCGCCGGAGGGGGCATCGATCACGGAGGGCTTCTACATCAACACCATAGCCCCTCCTATGAAGTGTGAGTAGTTTACCTCAGACCTACGGGTCGATAGTTATTAGATAGATGGCTTCTTCTCTCTTTTTGGATCTCAATACAATGTTCTCCCCCTCTCTTGTGGAGTACTATTTGATGTAATCTTCTTTTTGCGGTGTGTTTGTTGAGACCGATGAATTGTGGGTTTATGATCAAGTCTATCTATGAATAATATTTGAATCTTCTCTGAATTCTTTTATGTATGATTGATTATATTTGCAAGTCTCTTCGAATTATCAGTTTGGTTTGGCCTACTAGATTGATCTTTCTTGCAATGGGAGAAGTGCTTAGCTTTGGGTTGAATCTTGCGGTGTCCTTTCCCAGTGACAGTAGGGGCAGCAAGGCACGTATTGTATTGTTGCCATCGAGGATAAAAAGATGGGGTTTTCTTCATATTGCATGAGTCTATCCCTCTACATCATGTCATCTTGCTTTAGGCATTACTTTGTTTTTAACTTAATACTCTAAATGCATGCTGGATAGCGGTCGATGAGTGGAGTAATAGTAGTAGATGCAGGCAGGAGTCGGTCTACTTGTCTCGGACGTGATGCCTATATACATGATCATACCTAGATATTCTCATAACTATGCTCAATTCTATCAATTACTCAACAGTAATTTGTTCACCCACCGTAGAATACTTATGCTCTCGAGAGAAGCCACTAGTGAAACCTATGGCCCCAAGGTCTATCTTTATCATATTAATCTCCTACTACTTAGTTATTTCCTTTGCTATTTACTTTGCCTTTATTTTACTTTGCATCTTTATCATAAAAATACCAAAAATATTATCTTATCATATCTATCAGATCTCACTCTCGTAAGTGGCTGACAACCCCTATTTGCGTTGGTTACGAGGATTTATTTGTTTTGTGCAGGTACGAGGTGTTGGAAATATGCCCTAGAGGCAATAATAAAAGGATTATTATTATATTTCCTTGTTCATGATAATTGTCTTTTATTCATGCTATAATTGTGTTATCCGGAAATCGTAATACATGTGTGAATAATAGACACCAACATGTCCCTAGTAAGCCTCTAGTTGACTAGCTTGTTGATCAACAGATAGTCATGGTTTCCTGACTATGGACATTGGATGTCATTGATAATGAGATCACATCATTGGGAGAATGATGTGATGGACAAGACCCAATCCTAAACATAGCATAAGATCGTATAGTTCGTTTGCTAGAGTTTTTCCAATGTCAAGTATCTTTTCCTTAGACCATGAGATCGTGTAACTCCCGGATACCGTAGGAGTGCTTTGGGTGTACCAAACGTCACAACGTAACTGGGTGACTATAAAGGTATACTACGGGTATCTCCGAAAGTGTCTGTTGGGTTGACATGGATCAAGACTGGGATTTGTCACTCCGTATGACGGAGAGGTATCACTGGGCCCACTCGGTAATGCATCATCATAATGAGCTCAAAGTGACCAAGTGTCTGGTCACGGGATCATGCATTACGGTACGAGTAAAGTGACTTGCCGGTAACGAGATTGAACGAGGTATTGGGATACCGACGATCAAATCTCGGGCAAGTAACATACCGATTGACAAAGGGAATTGTATACGGGGTTGCTTGAATCCTCCACATCATGGTTCATTCGATGAGATCATCGAGGAGCATGTGGGAGCCAACATGGGTATCCAGATCCCGCTGTTGGTTATTGACCGGAGAATCGTCTCGGTCATGTCTGCTTGTCTCCCGAACCCGTAGGGTCTACACACTTAAGGTTCGGTGACGCTAGGGTAGTGAAGATATGTATATGCAGTAACCCGAATGTTGTTCGGAGTCCCGGATGAGATCCGGACGTCACGAGGAGTCCGGAATGGTCCGGAGGTAAAGAATTATATATAGGAAGTGCTATTTCGGCCATCGGGCCAAGTTTCGGGATCACCGTTATTGTACCGGGACCACGGAAGGGTCCCGGGGGTCCACCGGGTGGGGCCACCTGCCCCGAGGGGCCACATGGGCTGTAGGGGATGCGCCATGGCCTATATGGGCCAAGGGCACCAGCCCCAAGAGGCCCATGCGCCAAGAATAAGGAAGGGAAGAGTCCCAAAGGGGGAAGGCACCTCCTAGGTGCCTTGGGGAGGAGGGATTCCTCCCTTGGCCGCCGCCCCCCTAGGAGATTGGATCTCCTAGGGCCGGCGCCCCCCTAGGCTCCCTATATATAGTGGGGGAAGGACTGCCTCTCAATCCACGCCTTTGGTGCCTCCTTCTCCCTCTCCAACACATCCTCCTCCTCCATAGTGCTTGGTGAAGCCCTGCCAGAGTACTTCAGCTCCACCACCATCACGCCGTCGTGCTACTGTTGGAGCCATCTTCCTCAACCTCTCCTTCCCCCTTGCTGGATCAAGAAGAAGGAGACGTTACGCTTACCGTACGTGTGTTGAACGCGGAGGTGCTATTCGTTCGGCGCTAGGATCTCCGGTGATTTGGATCACGTCGAGTACGCCTTCCTCATCCCCGTTCTTTGAATGCTTCCGCGCGTGATCTACAAAGGTATGTAGATGCAATCCAATCACTCATTGCTAGATGAACTCCTAGATGGATCTTGGTGAAACCGTAGGAAAAATTTTGTTTTCTGCAACGTTCCCCAACAGTGGCATCATGAGCCTAGGTCTATGCGTAGTTCTCTTGCACGAGTAGAACACAATTTGTTGTGGGCGTTGATGTTGTCAACTTTCTTGCCGCTACTAGTCTTATTCTTGCTTCAACGGTATTGTGGGATGAAGCGGCCCGGACCAACCTTACATGTACGCTTACGTGAGACCGGTTCCACCGACTACATGCACTAGTTGCATAAGGTGGCTGGCGGGTGTCTGTCTCTCCCACTTTAGTTGGAGCGATTCGATGAAAAGGGTCCTTATGAAGGGTAAATAGAAGTTGACAAATCACGTTGTGGCTTTAACGTAGGTAAGAAAACGTTCTTGCTAGAACCCTTTCAGCCACGTAAAACTTGCAACAACAATTAGAGGACGTCTAACTTGTTTTTGCAGCAAGTGTTTTGTGATGTGATATGGCCAAAGTTGTGATGAATGATGAATAACATATATGTTATGTATGATATGTTCATGCTATTGTAATAGAATCACGACTTGCATGTCGATGAGTATGACAACCGGCAGGAGCCATAGGAGTTGTCTTATTTTTTTGTATGACCTGCGTGTCATTGAGAAACGCCATGTAAATTACTTTACTTTATTGCTAAACGATGTTAGCCATAGTAGTAGAAGTAATAGTTGGCGAGCAACTTTGGAGACACGATGATTGAGATCATGATGATGAGATCATGGTGTCATGCCGGTGACAAGATGATCATGGAGCCAGATGAGATCAAAGGGAGCTATGTGATATTGGCCATATCATGTCCTATTATTATTTGATTGCATGTGATGTTTATCATGTTTTGCATTCTGTTTTTAGAACGGGTAGTAAATAAGATGATCCCTCATAATAATTTCAAGAGTGTTCCCCCTAACTGTGCACCGTTGCGACAGTTCGTTGTTTCGAGCACCACGTGATGATCGGGTGATAGATTTCCAACATTCACTACAACGGGTGTAAGACAGATTTACACATGCAAACACTTAGCTTGACTTGACGAGCCTAGCATGTACAGACATGGCCTCGGAACACAGAAGACCGAAAGGTCGAGCATGAGTCGTATAGAAGATACGATCAACATGAAGATGTTCACCGATGTTGACTAGTCCGTCTCACGTGATGATCGGACACGGCCTAGTTAACTCGGATCATGTTATACTTAGATGATCAGGAGGATGTCTATCTAAGTGGGAGTTCATTGAATAATTTGATTAGATGAAACTTAATTATCATGAACTTAGTCTAAAATATTTACAATATGTCTTGTAGATCAAATGGCCAACGTAGTCCTCAACTTCAACGCGTTCCTAGAGAAAACCAAGCTTGAAAGACGATGTGGCAGCAACTACACGGACTGTGTCTGGACCTTGAGGATCATCCTCATAGCTGCCAAGAAAGATTATGTCCTACAAGCACCGCTGGTGACGCACCTGTTCTCCCTGCAGAACAAGACGTTATGAACGCTTGGCAGGCACGTACCGATGACTACTCCCTCGTTCAGTGCGGCATGCTTTACAGCTTAGAGCCGGGGCTCCAAAAGCGTTTTGAGAGACACGGAGCATATGAGATGTTCGAAGAGCTGAAAATGGTTTTCCAAGCTCATGCCCGGGTCGAGAGATATGAAAGTCTCCGACAAGTTCTTCAGCTGTAAGATGGAGGAAAACAGTTCTGTCAGTGAGCACATACTCACTATGTCTGGGTTGCATAACCGCTTGACTCAGCTGGGAGTTAATCTCCCGGATGACACGGTCATTGACAGAATCCTTCAGTCGCTTCCACCGAGCTACAAGAGCTTCGTGATGAACTTCAATATGCAGGGGATGGAAAAGACCATTCCTGAAGTATTTGCAATGCTGAAATCAGCAGAGGTAGAAGTCAAAAAGGAACATCAAGTGTTGATGGTGAATAAAACCACTAAGTTCAAGAAAGGCAAGGGTAAGAAAACCTTCAAGAAAGACGGCAAGGGAGTTGCCGCGCCCGGCAAGCAAGCTGCCGGGAAGAAGCCAAAGAATGGACCCAAGCCCGAGACTGAGTGCTTTTATTGCAAGGAAAGTGGTCACTGGAAGCGGAACTGCCCCAAATACTTAGCGGACAAGAAGGCCGGCAAAACGAAAGGTATATGTGATATACATGTAATTGATGTGTACCTTACCAGTACTCGTAGTAGCTCCTGGGTATTTGATACCGGTGCAGTTGCTCACATTTGTAACTCAAAGCAGGAGCTACGGAATAAGCGGAGACTGGCGAAGGACGAGGTGACGATGCGCGTCGGGAATGGTTCCAAGGTCGATGTGATCGCCGTCGGCACGCTACCTCTACATTTACCTACGGGATTAGTTTTGAACCTCAATAATTGTTATTTAGTGCCAAGTTTGAGCATGAACATTGTATCAGGATCTCGTTTAATACGAGATGGCTACTCATTTAAATCCGAGAATAATGGTTGTTCTATTTATATGAGAGATATGTTTTATGGTCATGCTCCGATGGTGAATGGTTTATTCTTAATGAATCTCGAGCGTAATGCTACACATGTTCATAGTGTGAGTACCAAAAGATGTAAGATTGATAATGATAGTCCCACATACTTGTGGCACTGCCGCCTTGGTCACATAGGTGTCAAACGCATGAAGAAGCTCCATGCTGATGGACTTTTAGAGTCTCTTGATTACGAATCATTTGACACGTGCGAACCATGCCTCATGGGTAAAATGACCAAGACTCCGTTCTCAGGAACAATGGAGCGAGCAACCAACTTATTGGAAATCATACATACTGATGTGTGCGGTCCAATGAGTGTTGAGGCTCGCGGTGGCTATCGTTATGTTCTCACCCTCACTGATGACTTGAGTAGATATGGGTATGTCTACTTGATGAAACACAAGTCTGAGACCTTTGAAAAGTTCAAGGAATTTCAGAGTGAGGTTGAGAATCAACGTGACAGGAAAATCAAGTTCCTGTGATCAGATCGTGGAGGAGAATACTTGAGTCATGAGTTTGGCACACACTTAAGAAAATGTGGAATAGTTTCACAGCTCACGCCGCCTGGAACACCTCAGCGTAATGGTGTGTCCGAACGTCGTAATCGCACTCTATTAGATATGGTGCGATCTATGATGTCTCTTGCCGATTTACCGCTATATTTTTGGGGGTATGCTTTAGAGACTGCCGCATTCACTTTAAATAGGGCTCCATCAAAATCCGTTGAGACGACACCGTATGAATTATGGTTTGGGAAGAAACCTAAGCTGTCATTTCTAAAAGTTTGGGGATGCGATGCTTATGTCAAGAAACTTCAACCTGAAAAGCTCGAACCCAAGTTGGAAAAATGCGTCTTCATAGGATACCCTAAAGAAACTATTGGGTATACCTTCTACCTCAGATCCGAAGGCAAGATCTTTGTTGCCAAGAATGGGTCCTTTCTAGAGAAAGAGTTTCTCTCGAAAGAAGTAAGTGGGAGGAAAGTAGAACTTGATGAAGTATTACCTCTTGAACCGGAAAATGGCGCAACTCAAGAAAATGTTCCTGAGGTGCCTGCACCGACTAGAGAGGAAGTTAATGATGATGATCAAGATACTTCTGATCAAGCTCCTACTGAAATTCGAAGGTCCACAAGGACACGTTCCGCACCAGAGTGGTACGGCAACCCTGTCTTGGAAATCATGTTGTTAGACAACGGTGAACCTTCAAACTATGAAGAAGCGATGGCGGGCCCGGATTCCGACAAATGGCTAGAAGCCATGAAATCCGAGATAGGATCCATGTATGAAAACGAAGTATGGACTTTGACTGACTTGCCCGTTGAGCGGCGAGCCATAGAAAATAAATGGATCTTTAAGAAGAAGACAGACGCGGATGGTAATGTGACCATCTATAAAGCTCGGCTTGTCGCTAAGGGTTATCGACAAGTTCAAGGGGTTGACTACGATGAGACTTTCTCACCGGTAGCGAAGCTAAAGTCCGTCCGAATCATGTTAGCAATTGCCGCATTCTATGATTATGAGATATGGCAAATGGACGTCAAAACGGCATTCCTTAATGGTTTCCTTAAGGAAGAATTGTATATGATGCAGCCGGAAGGTTTTGTCGATCCTAAGAATGCTAACAACGTGTGCAAGCTCCAACGCTCGATTTATGGGCTGGTGCAAGCATCTCGGAGTTGGAACATTCGCTTTGATGAGATGATCAAAGTGTTTGGGTTTACACAGACTTATGGAGAAGCCTGCGTTTACAAGAAAGTGAATGGGAGCTCTGTAGCATTTCTCATATTATATGTAGATGACATACTTTTGATGGGAAATGATATAGAACTCTTGGACAGCATTAAGGCCTACTTGAATAAGAGTTTTTCAATGAAGGACCTTGGAGAAGCTGCTTATATATTAGGCATCAAGATCTATAGAGATAGATCGAGACGCCTCATAGGTCTTTCACAAAGCACATACCTTGATAAGATATTGAAGAAGTTCAATATGGATCAGTCTAAGAAGGGGTTCTTACCTGTGTTACAAGGTGTGAAATTGAGCTCAGCTCAATGTCTGACCACGGCAGAAGATATAGAAGAGATGAGTGTCATCCCCTATGCCTCAGCCATAGGTTCTATTATGTATGCCATGCTGTGTACCAGACCTGATGTAAACCTTGCCGTAAGTTTGGTAGGAAGGTACCAAAGTAATCCCGGCAAGGAACACTGGACAGCGGTCAAGAATATCCTGAAGTACCTGAAAAGGACTAAGGAAATGTTTCTCGTTTATGGAGGTGATGAAGAGCTCGTCGTAAAGGGTTACGTCGACGCTAGCTTCGACACAGATCTGGATGACTCAAAGTCACAAACCGGATACGTGTATATTTTGAATGGTGGGGCAGTAAGCTGGTGCAGTTGCAAGCAGAGCGTCGTGGCGGGATCTACATGTGAAGCGGAGTACATGGCAGCCTCGGAGGCAGCGCATGAAGCAATTTGGATGAAGGAGTTCATCACCGACCTAGGAGTCATACCCAATGCGTCGGGGCCGATCAAGCTCTTCTGTGACAACATTGGAGCTATTGCTCTTGCCAAGGAGCCCAGGTTTCACAAGAAGTCAAGGCACATCAAGCGTCGCTTCAACTCCATTCGTGAAAATGTTCAAGATGGAGACATAGATATTTGTAAAGTACATACGGACCTGAATGTAGCAGATCCGTTGACTAAACCTCTCCCTAGAGAAAAACATGATCAACACCAGAATTCCATGGGTGTTCGATTCATCACAATGTAACTAGATTATTGACTCTAGTGCAAGTGGGAGACTGTTGGAAATATGCCCTAGAGGCAATAATAAAAGGATTATTATTATATTTCCTTGTTCATGATAATTGTCTTTTATTCATGCTATAATTGTATTATCCGGAAATCGTAATACATGTGTGAATAATAGACACCAACATGTCCCTAGTAAGCCTCTAGTACTAGCTCGTTAATCAACAGATAGTCATGGTTTCCTGACTATGAACATTGGATGTCATTAATAACGAGATCACATCATTAGGAGAATGATGTGATGGACAAGACCCAATCCTAAACATAGCACAAGATCGTATAGTTCGTTTGCTAGAGTTTTTCCAATGTCAAGTATCTTTTCCTTAGACCATGAGATCGTGTAACTCCCGGATACCGTAGGAGTGCTTTGGGTATACCAAACGTCACAACGTAACTGGGTGACTATAAAGGTATACTACGGGTATCTCCGAAAGTGTCTGTTGGGTTGACACAGGATCAAGACTGGGATTTGTCACTCCGTATGACGGAGAGGTATCACTGGGCCCACTCGGTAATGCATCATCATAATGAGCTCAAAGTGACCAAGTGTCTGGTCACGGGATCATGCATACGGTACGAGTAAAGTGACTTGCCGGTAACGAGATTGAACGAGGTATTGGGATACCGACGATCGAATCTCGGGCAAGTAACATACCGATTGACAAAGGGAATTGTATACGGGGTTGCTTGAATCCTCGACATCGTGGTTCATCCGATGAGATCATCGAGGAGCATGTGGGAGCCAACATGGGTATCCAGATCCCGCTGTTGGTTATTGACCGGAGAGCGATCTCGGTCATGTCTACATGTCTCCCGAACCCGTAGGGTCTACACACTTAAGGTTCGGTGACGCTAGGGTTGTAGGGATATGTATATGCAGTAACCCAAATGTTGTTCGGAGTCCCGGATGAGATCCCGGACGTCACGAGGAGTTCCGGAATGGTCCGGAGGTAAAGAATTATATATAGGAAGTGCTATTTCGGCCATCGGGACAAGTTTCGGGATCACCGGTATTGTACCGGGACCACCGGAAGGGTCCCGGGGGTCCACCGGGTGGGGCCACCTGCCCCGGGGGGCCACATGGGCTGTAGGGGGTGCGCCTTGGCCTATATGGGCCAAGGGCACCAGCCCCAAGAGGCCCATGCGCCAAGAGATAAGGAAGGGAAGAGTCCCAAAGGGGGAAGGCACCTCCTAGGTGCCTTGGGGAGGAGGGATTCCTCCCTTGGCCGCCGCCCCCCTAGGAGATTGGATCTCCTAGGGCTGGCGCCCCCCTAGGCTCCCTATATATAGTGGGGGAAGGAGGGCCTCTCAATCCACGTTTTTGGTGCCTCCCTCTCCCTCTCCAACACATCCTCCTCCTCCATAGTGCTTGGCGAAGCCCTACTGGAGTACTGCAGCTCCACCACCACCACGCCGTCGTGCTGCTGTTGGAGCCATCTTCCTCAACCTCTCCTTCCCCCTTGCTGGATCAAGAAGAAGGAGACGTTACGCTTACCGTACGTGTGTTGAACGCGGAGGTGCCGTCCGTTCGGCGCTAGGATCTCCGGTGATTTGGATCACGTCGAGTACACCTTCCTCATCCCCGTTCTTTGAACGCTTCCGCGTGTGATCTACAAAGGTATGTAGATGCAATCCAATCACTCATTGCTAGATGAACTCCTAGATGGATCTTGGTGAAACCGTAGGAAAATTTTTGTTTTCTGCAACGTTCCCCAACAGTGGCATAATGAGCTAGGTCTATGCGTAGTTCTCTTGCACGAGTAGAACACAATTTGTTGTGGGCGTTGATGTTGTCAACTTTCTTGCCGCTACTAGTCTTATCTTGCTTCAACGGTATTGTGGGATGAAGCGGCCCAGACCAACCTTACACGTACGCTTACATGAGACCGGTTCCACCGACTGACATGCACTAGTTGCATAAGGTGGCTGGCGGGTGTCTGTCTCTCCCACTTTAGTTGGAGCGGATTCGATGAAAAGGGTCCTTATGAAGGGTAAATAGAAGTTGACAAATCACGTTGTGGCTTTAACGTAGGTAAGAAAACGTTCTTGCTAGAACCCTTTTTCAGCCACGTAAAATTTGCAAAAACGATTAGAGGACGTCTAACTTGTTTTTGCAGCAAGTGCTTTGTGATATGATATGGCCAAAGTTGTGATGAATGATGAATGATATATATGTGATTTATGAGATGTTCATTCTATTGTAATAGGAATCACGACTTGCATGTCGATGAGTATGACAACCGGCCGGAGCCATAGGAGTTGTCTTTATTTTTTGTATGACTTGCGTGTCATTGAGAAACGTCATGTAAATTACTTTACTTTATTGCTAAACGTGTTAGCCATAGTAGTAGAAGTAATAGTTGGCGAGCAACTTCATGGAGACACGATGATGGAGATTATGATGATGAAGATCATGGTGTCATGCCGGTGACAAGATGATCATGGAGCCCCAAGATGGAGATCAAAGGAGCTATGTGATATTGGCCATATCATGTCACTATTATAATTTGATTGCATGTGATGTTTATCATGTTTTTGCATCTTGTTTGCTTAGAATGACGGTAGTAAATAAGATGATCCCTCATAATAATTTCAAGAAAGTGTTCCCCCTAACTGTGCACCGTTGCGACAGTTCATTGTTTCGAAGCACCACATGATGATCGGGTGTGATAGATTCCAACGTTCACATACAACGGGTGTAAGACAGATTTACACATGCAAACACTTAGGTTGACTTGACGAGCCTAGCATGTACAGACATGGCCTCGGAACACAGAAGACCGAAAGGTCGAGCATGAGTCGTATAGAAGATACGATCAACATGAAGATGTTCACCGATGTTGACTAGTCCGTCTCACGTGATGATCGGACACGGCCTAGTTAACTCGGATCATGTTATACTTAGATTACAGGAGGGATGTCTATCTAAGTGGGAGTTCATTGAATAATTTGATTAGATGAACTTAATTATCATGAACTTAGTCTAAAATCTTTACAATATGTCTTGTAGATCAAATGGCCAACGTAGTCCTCAACTTCAACGCGTTCCTAGAGAAAACCAAGCTGAAAGACGATGGCAGCAACTACGGACTGGGTCCGGAACCTGAGGATCATCCTCATAGCTGCCAAGAAAGATTATGTCCTACAAGCACCGCTAGGTGACGCACCTGTTCTCCCTACAAGAACAAGACGTTATGAACGCTTGGCAGGTCACGTACCGATGATACTCCCTCCGTTCAGTGCGGCATGCTTTACAGCTTAGAGCCGGGGCTCCAAAAGTGTTTTGAGAGACACGGAGCGTATGAGATGTTCGAAGAGCTGAAAATGGTTTTCCAAGCTCATGCCCGGGTCGAGAGATATCAAGTCTCCGACAAGTTCTTCAGCTGTAAGATGGAGGAAAACAGTTCTGTCAGTGAGCACATACTCACTATGTCTGGGTTGCATAACCGCTTGACTCAGCTGGGAGTTAATCTCCCGAATGACGCGGTCATTGACAGAATCCTTCAGTCGCTTCCACCGAGCTACAAGAGCTTTGTGATGAACTTCAATATGTAGGGGATGGAAAAGACCATTCCTGAAGTATTTGCAATGCTGAAATCAGCAGAGGTAGAAGTCAAAAAGGAACGTCAACTAGGGTTTAAGCTTCTGTCACTCTAGCAACCCATCATCTACTTATTACTTCCCAATGCCTTCCCCTAGGCCCAAATAATGGTGAAGTGTCATGTAGTCGACGTTCACATAACACCACTAGAGGAAAGACACCATACATCTCATCAAAATATCGAACGAATACCAAATTCACATGACTACTTATAGCAAGACTTCTCCCATGTCCTCAGGAACAAACGCAACTACTCACAAACCATATTCATGTTCATAATCAGAGGGGTATTAATTTGCATAAAAGATCTGAACATATGATCTTCCACCAAATAAACCAACTAGCATCAACTACAAGGAGTAATCAACACTACTAGCAACCCACAGATACCAATCTGAGGTTTTGAGACAAAGATTGGATACAAGATATGAACTAGGGTTTGAGAGGAGATGTGCTAGTGAAGATGTTGATGGAGATTGACCCCCTCCCGATGAGAGGATCGATGGTGATGACGATGATGATGATTTCCCCCTCCCGGAGGGATGTTTCCCCGGCAGAACAGCTTCGCTGGAGCCCTAGATTGGTTCCGCCTCGTGGCGGCGGTGTTTCATCCCGAAAGCTTGCTTATGATTTTTTCTAGGGCGAAAGACTTCATATAGCCAAAGATGGGCACCGGAGGCCTACTAGGGAGCCCACGAGACAGGGGTGCGCCCCCACCCTCGTGGATGGTGGGTGGCCCCCCTTGTTGGGGAACATACTAATTTCAAAAAATTTCCTACGCACACGCAGGATCATGGTGATGCACATCAACGAGAGGGGAGAGTATCGTCTACGTACCCTCATAGACCATAAGCGGAAGCGTTATGAGAACGCGATTGATGTAGTCGTACGTCTTCACGGTCCAACCGATCCAAGTACCGAACGCACGACACCTCCGAGTTCAGCACACGTTCAGCTCGACGACGTCTCACGAGCTCCGATCCAGCAGAGCTCCACAGGAGTGTTCCGTCAGCACGACGGCGTGATGATGGTGATGATGTTGCTACCGACGCAGAGCTTCACCTAAGCACCGCTACGATATGATCGAGGTGGATTATGACGGAGGGGGGCACCGCACACGGCTTGGAACAATCAACTTGTGTGTTCTAAGGAGCAAGGGGGAGGCCGGCCGGCCCTTGCATGGCGCACCAGGAGGAGTCCTCCTCCTAGTTGGAGTAGGACTCCCCCGGCCCCCTAGTCCAATTCGGTTTGGGCTAGGGGGGCCACGCGCCCTGCCTCCTCTCTTCCACCACATGGCCCATGAGGCCCAATACTTCTTCCCCGTATTCCCGTAACTCCCCGGTACTCCGAAAAATACGTGAATCACTCGGAACCTTTCTGATGTCCTAATATAGTCATCCAATATATCGATCTTTACGTCTCGACCGTTTCAAGACTCCTCGTCATGTCCCCGATCTCATCCGGGATTCCGAACTAACTTCGGTACATCAAATCACATAAACTCATAATACCGATCATCACCGAACGTTAAGCGTGCGGACCCTACGGGTTCGAGAACTATGTAGACATGACTGAGACACCACTCCGGTTAATAACCAATAGCGGAACCTGGATGCCCATATCGGCTCTCCTACATATTCTACGAAGATCTTTATCGGTAGAACCATTATGACAACATATGTAATTCCCTTTGTCTATCGGTATGTTACTTGCCTGAGATTCGATTGTCGGTATCTTCATACCTAATTCAATCTCGTTACCGGCAAGTCTCTTTACTCGTTCCATAATACATCACGTCGTGACTAACTACTTAGTCATTTGCTTGCAAGCTTGTGATGTGTATTACCGAGAGGGCCCAGAGATACCTCTCCAATACTCGGAGTGACAAGTCCTAATCTCGATATATGCCAACTCAACAAACACCTTCGGAGATACCTGTAGAGCATCTTTATGATCACCCAGTTACGTTGTGATGTTTGATAGCACACAAGGTATTCCTTCGGTATCTGGGAGTTGCATAATCTTATAGTCGAAGGAATAAGTATTTGCATAAAGAAAGCAATAGCAATAAACTGAATGATCATTATACTAAGCTAAGGGGTGGGTCTTGTCCATCACATCATCTATTTATATATAAAAAATAATTGACAGGTTCACCAAAAAAAAGAATTAATCTAGAAATTACCAGAAAAAACAGAAACATCCAATAGCTTATTTATTGACTAAAATTTTTATAGCCATTAGATAAGAATTAAGTGGAAAAAATTACCCACCATTGCCATTACAACAAAAAAAGTTTCCTCTACCACCACGAGCCTTTCAAGCTTCTGCCCTAGCGTTGTTCTTTCTTTTCTTCGCCATGCCCTTTGTTAATCTAACCCTACTCTAGCCTCCTAAACGACCCCGGTCAGCCTAGAATTCTGCACGGTGCAGATGGACAAACGGAACTTGCAGTTCATTGCATAGTAGGAGTAGCAGGGTTGGGAGGATTCGAGGGTTAGGAAAGTGATGGGGCCGATGGAGCGAAGGCAACCCCAATCGATGGATGATGACCCCAAATCCCAAATTACATTTGTCTCTATGCTTGCATGAATGCCATATGGCATGACTAGAACTTCTATGGAAGATTGGGAGTTCACCATGCTCACCTGGAAATCTGCTTTGTGTTCAAGAGTTCTGAACTCCAACAGAATCTGCTTGCCGTCCAGATGCCCGCTGGGACCTCTCTGGTGCATCCCTCTGTCGGTGTACTAAGGTAGGGGTACCCTAGTACCCCGAACTTGTGCACGGGCAGTCGCAGCATCCCCGCGGCAAGGCTTGCCGGGTGACCGCCAAGACCCTCCGCGGCTACTTTGAAGACCATTCAAGAACGAAGTACCCAAGACAAGACCCCGGCGAGAGGAGCTTTCCGGGAAGGCTATCAAAAGCATCTCCAGGCCCCGGCAAGAGGAGCTTGCCGGGAAGGAAACGAGACCCCGGCAAGAGGAGCTTGCCGGGAAGGCCACTCAAGGCATTTTCAAGGGACTTGCCGTGACGCACCACGCGTCCCGGCAAGGCCCCACTCATGGCATTCCCAGAAGACCTGCCGCGGCGCGCCACGCGTCCCGGCAAGACCCGGTGAGCGACAAGCTCCCGGACGCGACAAGACGACGACCGCGGCGAGGAGTTTGCCGCGGGAACCGCCTCTCCGAGCCCGCGCCCCAGCACAACCACCACGTGTCGCTCTGGGGGCCTCCCCCGAGCACACGTGGCAGGAGGTCGCGCGGCTAGGGGTGCGAGGTGGCGAGCAGGCGCTGACGAGATAACCATCGTGGCGAACGGTGGTGTCCCTAGCGGTCCCTCTCGGTACTGTTTAGGCGACACAGACGGGCATTTAATGCCCTTGTCCCCTGCCGTCAGGGTTAGGTATGATAGCACTGTAGCAGGTAGCTGTGCCTGCTACAGCACCTAGCTATGCCTATCCACGGCACCCTTTCCATTTTTGCCCTTGGCCCCCATTGCTCTATGTCGGTAACCCCTTGAGTATAAAAGGAGGCCCGTCTGCAACGTAGAGGGGGGTCGGCCATTCTGAGAGCCTTCGGGGTTAGCCACTTCGAACACTCACGCTCGGTCTTGCTAGCTGCTGGAGTATACTGTAGCACTCCGCGCTCCCGAGCTAGAAATCAATACAACACCACAAAGCAGGAGTAGGGTTTTACGCATCCGTGCGGCCCGAACCTGGGTAAATCGCCCGCGTGCTTCGCCTCGATCTGTTCTCCGCTCGCGTGCTTCGCCTCGATCTGCTCTTTGCGCGACCTCCGCCCCCGCCGAACCAAAAAGGGACCCGGTCCGCCGGTCCCATAGGTGTCCGTGGATCAGAAACCCCGGCATCTCTGGCGCGCCAGGTAGGGGGCGTCGAAGTTGTGTGAATCAGATCCGGCGTTCTTGCAAGCTAGATCTTTTTCATCTTCATCAAGCATCAGATCCGGCGTTCTCGCGAGCTAGATCTTCGTCTTCTTCATCAACATGCCGCCGAAGAAGAAAGTTTCGGAGGCAGCTGCTCCGTCCGCGCCGAGCCAGCCACCGCCGGAGCAAACGGCCGGTGGGGCAGGCGCCGGCGGAGGAACACGCGTCGACGAGGGAACTCGCGGTGCTGCCAGGTCCCAGGGCAAGGCTGCGCTGCCCATCGGCGGCGCAGCCGGCTCCCACAACGACCGGGCGCACTCCAAGACCTCGGCGTCCGTGCATGCACCGCGCCCATCTCAGGAGGCGCGGGACCGGCAGCGTCATGGTACTCACGGTACCATGCGCTCGCTGGATCCGGATCGGGCTGGTGGATCTCGGAGCGCTCCGGACCACCATGCACGTCCACCTGCTGGCGCGAGCGACACGCGGTCGCCCGGACGGGACGCTGCTCCTTCTAACATGGTTAGAAGTCCGAGCATGTCCCGCTCCTCGCACCATTCGCTACCGCCGCCCGCACCGCAGCCGAAGCTTTGGCGCGAGCTCAGCTACTCCTCGACTACCCCCCAGCGCCGGACAAGATCGACGACTGGAGGGCCACTATCCAGAGTCTCATCGGCTTCGCCAACGGCGACACTCCTCGGCAGCCGAGCGCTTCGCAGCCGCGGCGAGTCAGCCAGGTACGAGCCGGTGGTGACAAGACTGGTGGGGGTGCAACCAATGTGCACTCCCCACCCCGAAGGCTGAGGTCGCCGACTCGCCGGATCCACCTCGACAGCGACTCCACCGCGTCGTCAGATCCCCGAGCTCGTCGCGATCAGCGCCAAGTTCTTCAAGAACGGCAGCGGGAAGACGCTCGTACTCGCATCGAGCGCCGGAGAGAAGCGCGACGTCAATCAGACCAGCGCGCTGGGCCCTCTGTTGACATGCATGCGCCAGGGGAACCAGGCGACTTGCCGTACCTGGTAGGTTGCCCTGCGTTCACTCGTGAGCTGCGGCAAGTCCAGTGGCCCAGTACGAAGAACTTCAAGCCAGATGTACCAGAGAAGTACGACGGCAAGTTGCATCCGTCGGAGTTCCTCAGCATCTACACCATCGCGGTGCAGGCTGCTGGGGGACGGGACGACAAGATCCTTGCCAACTACTTCCCGTTGGTGCTCAAGCCCAACGTCAGGTCCTGGCTCATGCACTTGCCGGACAACTCCATATTCTCCTGGGCTGACCTATGCCATCAGTTTGTTGGCGCCTTCACAGGCGGCCACAAACCTCATGGCCAAGAGAGCGATCTTCATTTGCTCGTCCAGAAGGAAGGAGAGCCCCTGCGCCAGTACATCCAGAGGTTCAGCCGTGTACACCACAACATCCCAAATATCCACCCCGCCACGGTAATCAGCGCGTTCCATCAGAACGTGAGTAACCGCAGGATGCGGGAGGAGATGGCGATGTGCAAGATTCGGGACGTCAGCGAGCTATATGCCCTGGCCGACAAGTGTGCACGCGCTAAGGAATGGAGGAAATTCCCCGGAGAAAGCACTGGAGTGGAAGGATCAGACAGTGAGGATGCTGCCCCGGCAAAGAAAAACCGGCGGCGCAACAGGAAGAAGAGGGGCAACGAGGTGCTGGTCGTTGAGCAGTCTGGCGATGAAGGTGGCGCCAAGAAGGCTGCAGTTGGTAGCTCCGGCAAGGAAGTTGCCACATGCACCAACTGTCAGGCCGTGGCGGTCGCCGACAAGCGGGACAGCTCCGACAAGCAATATTGCAAGATTCACCGCACCAAGGGCCACGACCTCCAAAACCGCAAGAAGGTCGAGCAGCTCGTCCAGCAACAGAGGGCTGAGTACGAGCGGCGCGACAAGGAGAGAGCCCAAGGGGGTGCCGAGAAGCCTGGCCAGAAGCGCGCCGGCCAGGAAGGATGCCGCGGCAAGGCCAAGCAGCGGCAAGGAGACAGGCTTCCCCGCGGTCGCGACAAGGATGAAGACGGCGATGAGGATGAAGACATGGATGACGTTGAGACCAGTGAGCAGGAGTTTCAGAAAGCCACAGAGGTCTTGTGCATTGACGGGGGTGCTTCCCTGCATACCTCGCACCGCCAACTCAAACAGTGGGTGCGGGAAGTCAATGCAGCAGAACCACCCGTCGAATCGCGCAAGCTTCCGAAGTGGTCCAGCACGCCTATCATCTTTGACATTGAGGACCACCCTGACCGCACCACCGCGGTCGGGTGTCTGCCGATGTTGGTTTCGCCGACTATCCGCAACCTCAAAGTCACCAAGATGCTAGTTGATGGCGGGGCCGGCTTAAACCTGATCTCCTCCGCTGTACTCCGAAAACTCCAGGTCCCTGACAGCGAGCTCGAAGAGACCGGCACATTCCAAGGAATCAATCCGGGAAGGAGCAAGCCGAAGGGGAAGGTCACGCTGCCGGTAACATTCGGCAGCGAGTTAAACTTCAGGACTGAGAGGGTCACATTCGACGTTGCCGATATCCCGTTGCCTTATAATGGGATACTTGGCCGCTCAGCACTCGCCAAGTTCATGGCGGCCTCTCACTACGCGTATAAGGTGCTGAAGATGCCAGGCCTGATAAGCGTCATTTCTGTCCCTGGCGACAAGAAGGATGCTCTTATCTGTGCTGACAAGATCTACCGGGAAGCAGCAGCCGCGGCAGACCGCGATCCACTTGCCGCTGAAGCTCCCGGGACCAAGAAGACCAAGTCCGGCAAGAGTTCTGGTGCCTACTCCGGCAAGCGCACCTCTTCGGAGTGCTGCGCTGCCGTTGAGGACGCACCATCGAGCTCCAGGAGGACCAAGCCCGGCAAGAGCTCTGATGCCCACTCCGGCAAGCGCGCCTCTTCGGAGTGCTGCGCTGCCGTCGAGGACGCACCATCGAGCTCCACCGGCAAGCGCGAGAAGACGATGGCAGCTCCGCCAGAGACGAAGAGGGTATCCACCAAGGTGGACGGCGCTGGTGGTACCTTCACCATCAGTGCCATGCTTGACCCTAAATAGGAAAGCGCGCTCGTTACTTTCCTGCGGGCGAATGTCGACGTGTTTGCATGGCAGCCGTCTGACATCCCCGGTGTTCCCAGGAAAGTGATTGAGCACCACCTTGCCGTTTGTCCCCACGCGTGGCCCGTCAAGCAGAAAGTCAGGAAGCAGGCAATGGAGCACCAAGAATTCATTGCAGAAGAGATCAAGAAACTGGAAGCAGCAGGCCTCGTCAGAGGAGTGCTCCATCCCACGTGGTTGGCCAATCCTGTAGTCGTGCGCAAGGCAAACGGGAAATGGAGGCTTTGTATCGATTTCACCGATGTTAATAAAGCTTGTCCCAAAGACCCGTTCCCTTTGCCGCGCATCGACCAGATTATTGACTCCACAGCCGGATGTGATTTGCTTTCATTTCTTGACGCATACTTAGGGTATCATCAAATCTTCATAGCAGAAGAGGATGAGCAGAAGACCGCATTTATTACTCCATGTGGCACGTACTGCTTCGTACGGATGCCTTTCGGATTAAAAAATGCTGGTTCAACATTTGCAAGAGTGGTCCATATTGCTCTTGAGCCAGAAATACACAGAAATGTGGAAGCCTACATGGATGATATAGTGGTCAAGAGCAAGGACAGGGCAACCCTGCTTCAAGATTTGGACGAGACCTTCGCAAATCTGCGCAAGATCAGCCTCAAGCTCAACCCAGAGAAGTGCGTGTTCGGAGTTCCCTCCGGCAAGCTTCTCGGGTTCTTCGTGTCTCAGCGGGGAATTGAAGCCAACCCCGACAAGATCAAGGCCATTGAGCAAATTGAAGCACCAAAGCGCGTCAAGGATGTACAGAAACTTGCCGGTTGCGTGGCTGCTCTCAGCAGGTTTATTTCTCGGTCTGCTGAGCGCGCCCTGCCGTTTTTCAAATTATTGAAAAAGGCAGGTCCAATGAGATGGACGCCGGAAGCGGAGGCTGCGCTGCAAGACCTGAAGAGATACCTGTCCTCCCCCCCAATACTTGTCGCGCCTAAACCACAAGAGAAGTTGCTGCTGTACATAGCGGCAACCAATCAAGTGGTTAGTGCTGCGTTGGTAGCAGAGAGGGAGGCAGATGATGAGCCAGCAACCGCGGCAAGCGCATCCAGCGACAAGCAGGGGGCTTCCCTGACAAGCTTTGGTCCCGACAAAGATGGATCTGCGCAGATGCATGAGGAGACGCGGAAGAAAATGGTGCAGCGCCCAGTTTACTTTGTCAGTTCCCTCCTGCAGAGGGCTAGGTCAAGGTACTCTGGTGTGCAGAAATTGCTTTTCGGCCTTCTCATGGCCTCGAGAAAGCTGCGCCATTACTTCCAAGCACATGAGATCACAGTTGTCACTCGCTTTCCGCTCAAGAGGATACTGCAGAATCCAGAAGCGACAGGCAGGATTGTTGAGTGGGCACTGGAACTGTCAAGCTTTGGTCTCAAGTTTGAAAGCACTTCAACTATCCAGAGCAGAGCATTGGCAGAATTTATAGCTGAATGGACGCCAACACCAGATGAAGAAATCCCAGAAACGAGCATCCCCGACAAGGAGGCAAGCAAAGAGTGGCTGATGTACTTTGATGGTGCCTTTTCGCTGCAAGGCACCGGCGCTGGTGTGCTGCTTATCGCACCCACCGGGGAGCACCTCAAGTACGTAGTCCAGATGCACTTTCCCAAGGAGCAAGCAACAAACAATACTGCAGAGTACGAAGGCTTGCTTGCCGGTCTCCGGATCGCGGCAGACCATGGGATCAAGAAGCTCCTTGTCAGGGGTGACTCACAGCTTGTCGTCCGCCAAGTAAACAAGAATTATCAGAGTCCGTTGATGGAAGCTTACGTCGACGAAGTGAGAAAGCTAGAAGAGCACTTTGACGGCCTACAAATGGAGCACGTTCCGAGATCTCAGAACGCCCTTGCTGATGGCCTGTCAAAGTGCGCCGCACTTAAGCTACCTGTGGAACCAGGGAACTTTGTGCTCAAGCTGACCCAACCGTCCGTAACACCATCAACTGGACAAAGCAAGAAGAGGAAGTTGATTCCTGGTGACTACCTGCCGGCAGAGCTTCCCGAAGCCGCCGCCAAGAAGGTCCCCAAGATCAACACCGAAGGCGCTGAGGAGCAGTCTGCTCCGGTAAGCCCTAGGGCTTGTTCCGTTGAAGAAGAAGCTCCCGGCAAGCTTGTCGCGGAATGTCACGCTCCGGCAGAGACACAGCCTCTCGCCGTAGAAGTGGATATTCCCGCAGCAATCTCCAAGATCAACGCCAAGAGCGCCGAGGAGCAAGATGCTCCGGCAAGCCCCAGGGTTTGTTCCGTTGAAGCTGAAGCTCCCGGCAAACTTGTCGGGGAACATCAAGCTCCGGCAGAGACACAGCTTCTCGCCGTAGAAGCGGATGTTCCCGCGGCAGCAGAGTTGCCTTTAGTCCTTGTTGTCGAGCCACAGGCTCCAACGTGGGCGCAGCAGATTGTTCGTTTCCTTCAGACAGGAGAACTTCCCGAAGAGCAAGAAGAAGCCGAAAGAGTAGCCCGGCAGTCAAGTATGTACCAGTTCGTCGACAAGACACTGTACAGAAGAAGACTCAGCGGTGTGAAATTGAGGTGTATTCCCCGAGAAGACGGACAAAAGTTGTTGGCAGAGGTACATGGAGGCATATGTGGACACCACATTGGCGCAAGAGCACTTGTCGGCAAAGCATTCCGGCAAGGTTTCTTCTGGCCAACAGCCCTCCAGGATGCAACTGCACAAGTAACCAAGTGTGAAGCGTGCCAGTTCCATTCCAAGCAGATACACCAGCCAGCTCAAGCTCTCCAGACGATCCCTTTATCCTGGCCATTTTCAGTCTGGGGGCTCGACATCCTCGGCCCCTTCCCCCGAGCTATCGGGGGCTTTGAGTACTTGTACGTCGCAATCGACAAGTTCACAAAGTGGTCGGAAGTGGAACCAGTGAGGAAGGTGACCGCACAGTCAGCCGTCAAGTTCTTCAGGTCGATTGTCTGCCGCTTCGGGATCCCTAACCGGATAATCACCGACAACGGCACAATTTACGAGCCACACCTTCATGCAGTACGTCCAAGATCTCGGCGCCAAGGTCTGCTTCGCTTCTGTTGCTCACCCGAAAAGCAACAGTCAAGCGGAGAGGGCAAACGCCGAGGTGCTGCGCGGGCTCAAGACCAGAACTTTTGACAGGCTGCACAAGTGCGGAAGAAACTGGATCGAGGAGCTACCGGTGGTTCTTTGGTCGATCAGAACGACGCCAAATCGAGCCACTGGACAGACACCCTTTGCTCTAGTCTATGGAGCAGAGGCAGTTACCCCCACGGAACTCGTATACGGGTCACCTCGAGTGCTCGCTTACGATGAGCTTGAGCAAGAGCGGCTGTGGCAAGATGACGCGCTGCTCCTTGAGGAAGATCGTCTCCAGGCTGCTGTGCGAGCTGCTCGCTACCAGCAAGCTCTGCGCCGCTATCACAGCCGCAGAGTCAATGCCAGGAGTCTCGAGGAAGGCGACCTTGTTCTTCGGCGCGTTCAGTCGGCCAAGAATTCCAACAAGTTGACGCCGAAGTGGGAAGGCCCTTACCGGGTGAAACGAGTCACAAGGCCTGGCGCTGTCCGCCTTGAGACCGAAGATGGCATTCCTGTGAGCAACTCCTGGAACATCGAGCATCTTCGTAAGTTTTACCCGTAAGGCGCGGTTGTCGGGCCCCGTCCGGCAACCACCTTTCTGTACAAGTCTTGCCGCTGTTGCATGTAATCCTTTGTACAGAGCCAAGCGCAGACCCTGAGCACCAGTAAATGAAGCGCTGCCACCCCGGGGTTATAGCATGCATGCTAGGTTGAGTCTCGTCCTTGGTTAGGGTTGATAGTGCCTAACAGCGGCTAACCCCTAACTTAGAGGTCGAGTGTCCGTCCCTTTGCTCTTCTTTCGTGCGCAAGGGTCGCATATCCTGGCCAGACCGCTTGAGGACGAAAAGGAGAAGAAGGGCGCGCCGGCACCTGAACCCCGACAAGCCAATATTGCCGAGGGTTGCGGGTACCAAGATCCGTTCCCGGCAAGCCAGAGTTGCCGGGGGCTGCAAAATCAGATAAGTCTTTCGTCCCTCATCATGCATCCTCTTATGGACTGGGGAATGTGAAACCGCGTTTCTTCCCGAAAACTGCCATGCTCCCCCGACTCTAGGCCCTGGAGCGCGTTCCCGAGGCCAAGTTTGGTCGTAGCCGCGACAGCAAAGGGATGAAACGAGGAGGCCGCACCCACCTCGTTCCCGCCTCCGTCAAAGGCGTGAGGAAGGTCGAGCGACGTGGGAAGGCGGCAGGGCCTGTTGCCGGGAATGTCTGTCCGAGGGATACTAAGGATTCGCTCCTTGGCGTGGGTTCGACCCGCGAGGCAAATAACCCGGCAAACATCCCCTTTTCATTAAAAAACATCCCACTCAGGTACAGTCCATAGAGAATGAAAAACATGAAAGAGAGGGTTACAAGTTTTAGATGCAGCTAAGGCCCGAGGGCTTACAAATTAAAAAGATAAGGTGCCCGTAATCCCTTTCCTGTCCCTCTCTTCAGGAGGTAGGTCAAGGAGGCGAAAAGGGGAAAAGGGGCGCCTAGACGAGCCACAGGTGCCAGAAGACACCAAGAGAACATCCCGGGGGGCCGACCGAGGGCTTGACGGTGATGGCGACGCCGGAAGCGGGGCTCGAAGACGGGGCGGCAGGACGTCAGCACGCTGTCAAGGGCACCACGCCCTCGTACTCCGACCTGACGGCCTTGCCGCCAGCCCTCTTCCCCTTCCGCAGCCTCCCTACGCCAGTCGCCCGAGGAGACGCCCCCGGGGAGTTCAAGGAGCCGGCGACGCGGATGATGGGGTCGCCGGTGTCGCGCGAAGCGGCCGCCCGACACCTAGTCGGGCCCGCCATCCCGCCGACCGTTACCCTCATCATCGCTGTCGCTCTCCTCCTTGTCACCATCACTCGAGGAGGAGCCTTCGCTATCGGAGGAGCTGTCCACGCAGCACTTCGCCCGAGTGCCGAAGCACCCGAAGACCTTGACGGAGAGGAGACCGCCCTCCATCAACTTAAAATGGAGAGTGAGTCCCCCCGTCAAGCTGTGGATACGGGCGAACGTCTTCCACCCCCGATCAAGATACATCACATTAGGGGCTGGGAATACGACGCGGACTCGCGTGCCGCTGATTCCGCAGCCCCTCATGTGCAATCTCAGCGTCTCGGGTGGGTCCAACTCCATCGCGCTCGCAAACGGAGCTGGAAGCCGGAGGCGACGACGGGGCGCCCGGCGCGGCCTGACGAAGAACTCGCAAGGGTTGTCCCCTATATGGACCACCGCGGGGGGAGGAGCCGCCGGCGGAGGCGAAGCTGGCGCACCGCCCCGTCCGCCTCTTCCCCGAGCGCCTCGACCTCGTCCTCGACCTCGTCCGCGACCTCGCCCCCTCCCTCTTCCCCTTATGGCTGGCTCTGCCGCCACGGGCGCGGAAGAGGGAGAGGTGCGTTGTCTGGCGGCGATCCTCGCCGCCACTGATGAAGGGCCAGGGTTCCCTTTCTCCATGATGAATGAGAGAAAGGGAAGCTGAAGCTGAAGGAAGGAGGAGATGGGAGAGTGCGGGCTTCCGTGCTCCCCTCCTGCTCTTTATAAAGGAGCGAGGTGGGGGCTCAGCCGCCCCGCTCGGCGAATCAAGGCACGGGAAGGGCAAGGAGTCGGCCCCGACCCGCTGCCTCTGCTCGCAACGGCCCAGCTTCCCACTTCCACCGTCCGTGACTCCAGGCGCATGGAAGCCACGTGGCGAGGATGCGGAACCGGGGCGACGAATGAGGCGGTCTCGCCCCACCCCGTGATCGCGGGGAGTGGGCGCCTCGGAAACCGCGCACCGGCCCCAATCAGTAAATGCACCACGCCTCCACACCTACCTCCATTTAGGGAGGAGGGCGTGAACCGTTCCCTTCATCATGGCCCGACGCATGCTCGCGAGGCTTAGCCCCGCGCACGCCGCCCACGTCACCCACGGCGCCGCGTTTGACGCGTGCCGTTCTGGACGTGCGCGGCGGAAGCGGAGAGATATGCGGCGTGACCTAGGCCGCGCGTGCCCGTGCACTGTTTTGGGCCTGGCCCAACAGCGCTCGGCACCGTGTCTGGCCCAGGCCCGGGGGCTCCTGTCGGTGTACTAAGGTAGGGGTACCCTAGTACCCCGAACTTGTGCACGGGCAGTCGCAGCATCCCCGCGGCAAGGCTTGCCGGGTGACCGCCAAGACCCTCCGCGGCTACTTTGAAGACCATTCAAGAACGAAGTACCCAAGACAAGACCCCGACGAGAGGAGTTTCCCGGGAAGGCTATCAAAAGCATCTCCAGGCCCCGGCAAGGGGAGCTTGCCGGGAAGGAAACGAGACCCCGGCAAGAGGAGCTTGCTGGGAAGGCCACTCAAGGCATTTTCAAGGGACTTGCCGTGACGCACCACGCGTCCCGGCAAGGCCCCACTCAAGGCATTCCCAGAAGACCTGCCGCGGCGCGCCACGCATCCCGGCAAGACCCGGTGAGCGACAAGCTCCCGGACGCGACAAGACGACGACCGCGGCGAGGAGTTTGCCGCGGGAACCGCCTCTCCGAGCCCGCGCCCCAGCACAACCACCACGTGTCGCTCTGGGGGCCTCCCCCGAGCACACGTGGCAGGAGATCGCGCGGCTAGGGGTGCGAGGTGGCGAGCAGGCGCTGACGAGATAACCATCGTGGCGAACGGTGGTGTCCCTAGTGGTCCCTCTCGGTACTGTTTAGGCGACACAGACGGGCATTTAATGCCCTTGTCCCCTGCCGTCAGGGTTAGGTATGATAGCACTGTAGCAGGTAGCTGTGCCTGCTACAGCACCTAGCTGTGCCTATCCACGGCACCCTTTCCATTTTTGCCCTTGGCCCCCGTTGCTCTATGTCGGTAACCCCTTGAGTATAAAAGGAGGCCCGTCTGCAACGTAGAGGGGGGTCGGCCATTCTGAGAGCCTTCGGGGTTAGCCACTTCGAACACTCACGCTCGGTCTTGCTAGCTGCTGGAGTATACTGTAGCACTCCGCGCTCCCGAGCTAGAAATCAATACAACACCACAAAGCAGGAGTAGGGTTTTACGCATCCGTGCGGCCCGAACTTGGGTAAATCGCCCGCGTGCTTCGCCTCGATCTGTTCTCCGCTCGCGTGCTTCGCCTCGATCTGCTCTTTGCGCGACCTCCGCCCCCGCCGAACCAAAAAGGGACCCGGTCCGCCGGTCCCATAGGTGTCCGTGGATCAGAAACCCCGGCACCCTCAATTGATGAATACACCGCACGCCGGTTGGAAGGTCTTACTTCATGATGTCACTGCCCTTCTTCCTTCAACTATAGTCGTTGCTACCGCTCTGCTGTCTGACCACGGGCCAATCTCCCTCGCCTGGGTAGGCAGTAGGGACTACATAAGTCAGATGCATGAGGGATAGGGATGATAAACCACAACATGAGGGAGCTCGACTATTGGTGTTTGAGTGAAGAGTGTTGCATCCATGGCGGCAGAAGCTTTGCAGATGAACTCGTGAAGATGATGAACCACAAAGATGAGGGAGCCCGACTGTTGGAGTTGAGGTTAGAGTGTTGTATCCTTGGCGGCAGAAGCTTTGCACACGAACTGACGAAGATATTTAGGGATAATTCTCACTTCGCACAATGCTTCGTGGAAAAAATGGCAGACAAAATAATACATGCTGGGTAAGGTAAGGCGTTGGGGGAAGTGGGTAGTGGACCCATATTTTTCTCGAGCTAGATTCGTGGCAACTATGGTTCTATGCTGGCGCTAGATATGTGACCAGGACTTCTAGACAACCCAGATGGAACTTGGAAGCACATCACGCTGTGGAGAAGACTTCACAGGCCAATGAGCTGTGAGGCTGCGACTTACGTGGATGTATGCAAACAGAACACTTGCAAGTTTCTCGGTTGATGACACATCGCGTGCACTGCAAGTTTCCTCAGCTCAGGTATTTGTTCTGCATTAACCTTACTTTGCCTTAGCACATATAAATGTTTTTTTATTTTCAGTATTTCAATCATTGCATGATTAAGGCTGCAATCAGCACAGAGAAATTATGTGACTAATGCTGCAATTTTCCTTTCGGAAAGTTCAGGTTTTGCGCAAGTAGGGAACTCTGTAGGGAGGGTAAGAAAACCTGCCTTTTGTCTCTTCTTTGCTAAGAATTGAAGTGGTGGTGGATACTAACTAGAGCGTAAAGTTAATTAATAGTAATTCCACTATAATAGCTGCACAACTGGCTGTCTGTACCTTACAAATTTCTTATTTCAGAAGATTCTTTATCCATGTGTTACAACTATCTACGATGTCTCCCTATTGTTCCAACTCTGTAGCTCTACACGGAGGGTAAGAATTGCTACTTCCTATACTTATATATCTATTCAAAGAAGAGATGTCTTGGTAGATATTTTACTAACCAAAAATATATTTATAATTTCCCCCTTTTCATAGACATTGCATTGTCTATGAAGATCTCCTATTTCTTAAAGATTCTATACCCATGCGTTAACACTAATCAGGGGTCTCCTGTATTGCAACTCAATATATGTCTATGAATACATGGTAAATAATAATTTTTGTAGAGTTTTGTTTTGAATATGATGGAAAATGATAAACAGTTGAAATTGGGACCAGGTTACGCTTAGCAGATCATTATTGTTTCTTGAGATGGGATCCTCAAAATTTACAACATTCTTATTCTACTATTGAGAATATAGCATCCTCATTTTTTTGTGAAAAAAATATAGCATCCTCATAAACCAGTTCGTACATTTTTACACAAATTCCTTTTTTTTGTGAGAAAACTTCCGATCTATTCATCAACTGTCAAGGTAGTACAAAGAATACTAAAAGTAAAATTTACATCCAGGTCCATAGACCACCTAGCGACGACTACAAGCACTGAAGCGAGCCAAAGGCGCGCCGCCGTCATCACCCCTCCCTCATCGGAGCCGGGCAAACATTGTTGTAGTAGACAGTCGGGAAGTCGTCATGCTAAGACCGCATAGGACCAGCGCACCAGAACAACAACCGCCGCCAATGAAGAGAAGCATAGACCGAAAGGATCCAACCTGCAGACACACAGACATATACTGTGTTACAGAGATTGTTTTCATTGGCAAACATTTAATGTCCAACATGTTGGTCGGGCTAAATTGTGCTACTTCCACATGGGAATGAATATAATATAAATTGAATTGATGGGATCTACATGGTTGTGCAAAAAGTTTCTTGGAGGTCAACCGTAGTGGTATTGCTCTATGGAATATATAGTCACGTACAGTGGATATGGGATAAGCCTTACCTGTGCTTACAGAAATTAAATTATTATTCTTTTGCAATATTGGACAGCAGATCGTAGAGGTATTGCCCTATGGAATGTATATATATGTTGAGTTCTAACTTACAAGTGTTTATTTTTATTTTTTTGTTAGAAGATATGCCTAATAGCGAATTGCATGAAATTGGGAAATGAGAAAATATACCTGTACCACTCGCATTTCCCATTTTCACCGGTGAAAAAAATAGTGTGCTATAGTAAAATAGGGCCGGCCTTCAAATCCACTACTAGCATGATATATCGTGCTATAACGTGGTATTAGCGAGACACTATACACTCAGTTATATAGTGAACCATTGCCCAGCACGCTATAGTGTGCTATTAGTGGCACTATAGCGTCCTAACTTTTCAGTGATATTCACCTACGTGACAAATGGTCATACTATTTTACAAAATTTACATGCCCAAGTACTGATGAATACCTCTGTGCTTGATTTTTAAAAAATAATTTTACAAATATTGTGAATACGGGAGTGAGTTCCTAAAATCAAATCTACCTTATCACCTCCTATCTAGCTGAGGCAGCTAATTTGTCTACAATGCACTAAGAATGGAGTCGGCACTGAAGTTTCTACATACCCTTTTATGTTACTGGTATTTACCCCCGTGAGTGGTTGACATTTTGTGGGAGCACATTTTCACTACTGTGGGTTCTGGACATTTTGCTTCCATACTCTTGGTGTGCATAAATAGAACTGAATATATATCAGATGTTACATGGGTTCATGCATGGGTGCCTAAGCTTATGTTCTCAGCTAATTAATATTTTCCCAATGCAGGTTTATCTTGGCTTACCATAGTTTTATATATTTCATATTCATTAATATTGTATACTATTGAGTTGTTTCCTAAGATCATTTTACACAATTGCTGCCATATCCGAGTCTTTGCGATGATTTTCACGCCATAAGCAGCCAACTATTCTAGATAATGTGGATACCTAATACCTATATAGCCTGAGCTATGCAAGGAAGAAATCCAACAACATTGAACGGTTTGGGGGGCACAGCCAAGTACCAGTGAGTGAGATCAATACCCCAACTCCAATTTTGCAGTATTCCAAATAATATTTATTCACACTTAAAGGAAAATAAATTTTAATTCCATGAAATTAATTAAAGTAATAAGTTATCTGCCTCTGGATCTTTTGATGAGAGAGACGGACCGCAAGGGCACACTTTTTGGACATAGCACTGCTGGGTTAGATATAACAAATTTTATCATTTGAAGGAAGTTGATTGGATATTTCTAAAATAGGTCATTGAAATTCATTGTGGCTATCAATCCATCTTACATAAAGGATTTGTTACAATATGCTAAATATGTAATACTCATAAAATTGACCAAATAGTATGAATCCATAACATTTTTGTGTGCTATTTTACAAGTTGAGAGAAATGGGTTAGTGGAGATCATTGATTTCGTTATAATGACCTCACGAAGGTAATTAATAATATGTTATCATAATTAAACTTTATAATATTCTAGCCCGCGCATCGAGCGGGCCACTCTGCTAGTTCTCCTAATGATGTGATCCTGTTATCAAATGACAACATATGTCCATGGTTAGGAAACCTTAACCATCTTTGATCAACAAGCTAGTCTAGTAGAGGCTTACTAGGGACACGGTATTTGTTCATGTATTCACACATGTATTTAAGTTTCCGATTAATACAATTATAGCATGAATAATAAACCTTTATCATAAATAAGGAAATATAAAATAACAACTTTATTATTGCCTCTAGGGCATATTTCCTTCAGTCTCCCACTTGCACTAGAGTCAATAATCTAGTTCACATCGCCATGTGATTTAACACCAATAGTTCGCATCGTCATGTGATTAACACCCATAGTTCACATTGCCATGTGACCAACATCCAAAGGGTTTACTAGAGTCAACAATCTAGTTCACATCGCAATGTGATTAACACCCAAAGAGTACTAAGGTGTGATCATGTTTTGCTTGTGAGAGAACTTTAGTCAACGGGTCTCTCACATTCAGATCCGTATGTATATTTGCAAATTTCTGTGTCTACAATGCTTTGCATGGTGCTACTCTAGCTAATTGCTCCCACTATCAATATGTATCCAGATTGAGACTCTGAGTCATCCGAATTTGTGTCAAAGCTTTGCATCGGCGTAACCCTTTACGACGAAATCTTTATCACCTCCATAACCGAGAAATATTTCCTTAGTCCTCTTAGGTAACTAAGGATAAATTTTGACCGTTGTCTAGTGATCTACTCCTGAATCACTATTGCACCCCCTTGCCAAACTCATGGCAGGGTACATAACAGGTCTGGTACACAACTTGACATACTTTATAGAACCTATGGCTAAGGCATAGGGAATGACTTTCATTCTCTATCTATCTTCTGTCGGGGTCGAGTTTTGAGTCTTACTCAACTTCATACAATGCAATGCAGGCAAGAACCCTTTCTTGACTGGTCCATTTTGAACTTCTTCAAAACTTTGTCAAGGTATGTGCTTTGTGAAAGTCCTATTAAGCGTCTCGATCTATCTCTATAGATCTTGATGCCCAATACATAAGTAGCTCCCACTCAACAATATGCTATCCAGAAATTCTATATCACTTCCAATCAACAATATGTCATCCACATATAATATCAGAAATGCTACAGAGCTCCCACTCACTTTCCTGTAAATAGAGGCTTCACCATAAGTCTGTATAAAACCATATGCTTTGATCACCTCATCAAAGCGTATATTTCAACTCCGAGATTCTTGCACCAGTCCATAGATGGATCGCTGGAGCTTGCACACTTTGTTAGCACCTTTAGGATCGACAAAACCTTCTGGTTGCATCATATACAACTCTTCTCTAAGAAATCCGTTAAGGATTGCAGTTTTGACATCCATTTGCCAAATTTCATAAAATGCGGCAATTGCTAACATGATTCGGACAGATTTAAGCATTGCTACGGGTGAGAAAGTCTCATCATAGTCAACCCATTGAACTTGTCAAAAACCTTTTGCGACAAGTCGAGCTTTGTAGACAGTAACATTACCATCAGCGTCTGTCTTCTTCTTGAAGATCCATTTATTCTCTATGAGTGGCCGATCATCGGGCAAGTCCACCAAAGTCCACACTTTGTTCTCATACATGGATCCTATCTCAGATTTCATGGCTTCAAGCCACGTGTCGGAATCTGGGCTCATCATAGCTTCTTCATAGTTTGTAGGTTCGTCTTGGTCTAATAACATGACTTCCAGAACAGTATTACCGTACCACTCTGGTGCGGATCATGCTCTGGTCGACCTATGAGGTTCAGTAGTAACTTGATCTCAAGTTTCATGATAATTATCATTTGCTTCATATCTAGTTCGTGTAGGCATCGCAAGAACAGTTTTCTCTGATGTAGTACTTTCCAATTCGAGAGAAGGTACAACTACCTCATCAAGTTCTACTTTCCTCCCACTCACTTCTTTCAAGAGAAACTCCTTCTCTAAAAAGGATCCATTCTTAGCAACAAAGATCTTGCCTTCGAATCTGTGGTAGAAGGTGTACCCAATTGTTTCCTTAAGGTATACTATGAAGACGCACTTCTCCGATTTGGCTTTGAGCTTATCAGGCTAAAGCCTTTTGACATAAGTGTCGCAACCCCAAATTTGAAGAAACAACAGCTTAGGTTTCTTACCAAACCATAGTTCATACGGTGTCATCTCAACGGATTTAGACGGTGCCCTATTTAACGTGAATGCGGCTGTCTCTAATGCATAACCCCAAAAAGATAGTGGCAAATCGGTAAGAGACATCATAGAACGTACCATATCTAATAAACTACGGTTACAACGTTCAAACACACCATTATGCTGTGATGTTCCAGGTGGCATGAGTTGTGAAACAATTCCACATTGTTTTAAATGAAGGAAAAACTCGTAACTCAAATATTCGCCTCCACGATTAGGTCGTAAAACTTTATTTTCTTGTTATGATGATTCTCTACTTCACTCTGGAATTCTTTGAACTTTTCAAATGTTTCAGACTTGTGTTTCATTAAGTAGATATACCCATACCTACTCAAATCATCTGTGAAGGTCAGAAAATAACGATACCCGCCGCGTGCCTCAACACTCATTGGACTGCATATATTAGTATGTATTATTTCCAATAAGTCATTAGCTCACTCCATTGTTCAGGAGAATGAAGTTTTAGTCATCTTGCCCATGAGGCATGGTTCGCAAGTATCAAATGATTCATAATCAAGTGATTCCAAAAGTCCATCTGCATGGAGTTTCTTCATGCGCTTTACACCAATATGACCTAAATGGCAGTGCCACAAGTATGTTGCACTATCATTATCAACATCGCATCTTTTTGGCATCAATATTATGAATATGTGTATCACTACGATCGAGATTCAATAAACCATTCATATTGGGTGTATGACTATTGAAGGTTTTATTCATGTAAACAGAACAATAATTATTCTCTGACTTAAATGAATAACCGTATTGCAATAAACATGATCTAATCATATTCATGCTCAACGCAAATATCAAATAACATTTATTTAAGTTCAACACTAATCTCTAAGGCAGAAGGAGTGTGCTATGGTGATCGTATCAACCTTGGAATCACTTCAAACACACATCGTCACTTCGCCCATAATTAATCTCTGTTCATTCTGCAACTCCTGTTTCGAGTTACTAATCTTAGCAACTGAACCGGTATCAAATACCCAGGGGCTACTACGAACACTAGTAAGGTACACATCAATAACATGTATATCAAATATACCTTTGTTCACTTTGCCATCCTTCTTATCTGCCAAGTATTTGGGGCAGTTCCGCTTCCAGTGACCATTTCCTTTGCAGTAGAAGCACTCAGTTTCAGGCTTTGGTTCAGTTTTGGGCTTCTTCACGGGAGTGGCAACTTGCTTGCCATTCTTCTTGAAGTTCCTTTTCTTTCCCTTGCCCTTTTTCTTGAAACTAGTGGTCTTGTTAACCATCAACAGTTGATGTTCTTTCTTGATTTCTACCTTCGCCGATTTTAGCATCGTGAAGAGCTCGGGAATCGTTTTCATCACCCCTTGCATATTATAGTTCATAACGAAGTTCTAGTAGCTTGGTGATAGTTACTAGAGAACTCTGTCAATCATTATCTTATTTGGAAGATTAACTCCCACTTGATTCAAGCGATTGTAGTACTCAGACATTCTGAGCATATTCTCACTATCTAAGCTATTCTCCTCGATCTTGTAGGCAAAGAACTTGTCGGAGGACTCGTACCTCTCGACACGAGCATGAATCTGAAATACCAATTTTTAGCTCTTGGAACATCTCATATGCTCCGTGGCGTTCAAAACGTTTTTTAAGTCCCGGTTTTAAGCCGTAAAGCATGGCGCACTAAACTATTAAGTAGTCATCATATCGAGCTTGGAAAACGTTTATAACGTCTGCATTTACTCCTGTAATAGGTTTGTCACCTAGCGGTGCATCAAGGACATAATTCTTCTGTGCAACAATGAGGATAATCCTCAGATCACGAACCCAGTCCGCATCATTTGTACTATCATCTTTCAACTTATTTTTCTCTAGGAACATATCAAAAACATAGGGGAGCTACAACGCGAGCTATTGATCTACAACATAATTTGAAAATACTATCAGGACTAAGTTCATAATAAATTAAAGTTCAATTAATCAAATTACTAATGAATTCCCACTTAAATAAACATTCCTCAAGTTATCTAAGTGATACGTGACCCAAATCAACTAACCCATGTCCGATCATCACGTGAGATGGGGTAGTCATCAATGCTGAACTTCTCTATGTTGATCATATCTACTATATAATTCACGTTCGACCTTTCGGTCTCTAGTGTTCCGAGGCCATGTCTGTACATGCTACGCTCGTCATGTTTAAGCCAAGTATTCTGCATGTGTAAAACTGTCTTACACTCGTTGTATGTGAATGTAGAGTCTATCACATCCGATCATCACGTGGTGTCTCTAAACGACAGACTGTAGCAACGGAGCATCTCAGGGAGAACACTTCTACCTTGAAATTTAGCGGAGGGACCATCTTATAATGCTACCGTCGTTCTAAGCAAAATGAGATGCATATAAGATAAACATCACATGCAATCAAAATGTGTGACATGATATGGACATCACCGTCTTGTGCTTTTGATCTCCATGTCCAAAGCATCGTCATGATCTCCATCGTCACCGGCTCGACACCTTGATCTCCATCGCCTCGTCGTGGTCGTCTCGCCAACTATTGCTTCTACAACTATTGCTAACTCATAGCGATAAAGTAAACCAATTATATGGCGTTTGCATTTCATACAATAAAGAGGCAACCATAAGGCTCCTGCCGGTTGCCGATTGTAACATCCCAAATTTTCAATTTGGAATGTTATACATTAGATCATCATTGCATATCATATTTTATTGCTTTTGGGCCTGATCCAGAAATTCTATGCAACTCAAGGACCCATGGAGAGAGTTGGGGATTTCGTTATTTTCATATTTGAGTTTTCTCAAATTTTGAAAATAGGATCATTTGATTTGATTTATTTTATCTTCAATTATTTCAATTATAGAAATAAGTGAGAGGGAATAAAATGACTTTCCCAAAATAAAGAAATATTGAGGATTTAATAAAAAAATCAAATAAGATTTTATTTTGGAGTTTTTCGCTGTTTCATTTGAATTTAGGAAAAATGATCATTTTTCAAAATTGCTTTTAGGCCCCAAATAAATGTTCACTTTGTCCGCCTTGATTTTAGAAGTCGGGAAAAATTTATTTCAGAATTTTTGGAGTCCGTTTAGTATTTCTTTTCTTTCTTTTTCTACACGTAAAATTATTTAAAAAAAACAGACCGACCTAACCGGGCCATGTCCGACTAGGACACTTGGCCCGGCCGGCCTTTAAAGCCGCGAGGGACCGAGCCAGCCACAGCCGCCCCAGCCCCCAAAACCCTAGACGCCACCGCCTCGATCCGCGCGCCGCCGCCGCCCTCGGTCCACACGCCGCCAGCCGCCGTCGCCGCGCGAGTCCGCCACCCGCCGCCCCTCGCCTCGCCGCGCGCCGCCGCCACCCGCCGCACCGGAGCCGCGCCGCCGCCGCCGTCGTCTCAGCGGAGCCGCCCGAGGTAGCCGCCGTTGTCTCGGTTTTCGCAAAGAAAACCGATCGGTTTTTTTGAAAACCTAGATCCGTTTTTTTAGATCCAGTTCGGTTTATTTTTGTCGGTTTAGTTAATTAGCGAATGACTGCTTTTTTGTTCATTTTTACGAACGGTATTCGTCGTTTAGCCGCAGACAACGAACGTTCGTTCGTTAGTCTATTCGTCGTTTTTTCTTTTTCTTGGATTTTCCGTGATTATGTCTGATTGCAATTTCTGATCCGATTTTAGTTTTAGTTTAACTTTTCGCTCGTTTATCAGAATCAGGCGATTCAAGCGCCTAGTGTTTCGTCTCGAAACCCTCTTTCCGTTTAACCAACTCAAACAAGTTTTTGCATCTGTAAAATTTGACTTAGATCCAGATTAGTAAACGAAGCTTGTTTCTTTTGCCGTTTGACTTTTGTTGCTTCGTTTGATTTGATTCTTTTTGCAAACTGGAGTTCTTAAGTTGAACTTTCTGGGTAGATTTTCTTATTTGAGTTTTACCCGTGCATTAGATGAGTACTTATTGTGTGCTTGTTTGTTTGCGATAGAGTACCCGGAGTGCGCCGCTTGCTACTTTGAATCTCTAGGTTTCACGGATCATCAGCAAGGCAAGTAACACTTTGATCATACCTCTTACTACCCAGTTTTATTGCATTAGATCAATCCTCAAACATCTGCCTTGAATAGGATCTGATTAATATGTGGGTTTTGGGAAGTAGATGAGGTAGCACCTATTACCTATTTTATAAAACCCTGGGAGTTACTTGTACGTTTGCTTATGCCATGCTATGCTTGTAGACGTGGATTGGGTGAGTGTATCCATGACAGATGTGAGATTGTTAATTAATGGTTTATTTAAGGTGGCAACTTTAATACACATCTGGGTGGATTGAGGCACCTGGGTATTCCAGCGATTGCCTGTTTTTCTTTATGGACCGCCACCCAGGCTCAAAGGGATCATGAGATTATTCATGCTAGAAACTTCCGTGTGCAGCCACAAGCTACTATGGGCTCTAGCATAGTTGATTAAGTCGTGCGAACTCTTACAGTGGTAGACTAGCAGATGTAGGGGGAAGTAGGTGTAACGGTCAACCCGATCGTAAGGTGCTAGCGCTTATGAAAGACTATCTCTCGGTCATCCATTTCCCAAACACCATGTAGTGCGAGAATCCCAACGGAGGAGATCGAGTCTTGTAGGGAAAAGTGCGCAAACCTCTGCAGAGTGTATAAACTAATCATGGTTAGCCGTGTCCCCGGTTATGGACAGTTTTGAGTATCTTGTACTTGGATTATCATGTGAATCTCATCATGTGACTTTAATTAATTTTGTTGGGTTTTAATAATGATGTTTAATTGGGATTGAGAGGGTGTCTACACTCTCAATGTTTAACAACCACCTTGATAGTTAAATAAAATGTATTCCTTTGCAGTAGGGAAAAACTGGCTTTACGCAAAACTGTAACCATAGAGCTTTCCACCAGCCATATATGCATGTAGTATAGCCTATTCAGTTCACTATTCTCTATGTGTTACATTGCCAGCATATTCCATGTGCTGACCCGTTTTCGGGCTGCAACGTTCATGTTGCAGACTTTTAGACGACGAGTAAGGTACCTTTAGGCCGTGGTTCTATACTCAGTGATGGCGTTGGAGTTGATGGACTCACTTATCTTCCAAGCCTTCCGCTGTTATCGTTATTAGTTGGCCTTAAGCCATATTTATTGTAATAAGTTCTCTTTTGAGACATTCGATGTAATAAGTGTGTGATTGCTACTCTATTATAAATCCTTCAAGTACTGTGCGTGACATCATTACTGATCCAGGGATGACACTAAAGCACAGAGATCGGACTGTTTGAGATCTGGTCACTACAAGATGGTATCAGAGCACACGCTGACTGTAGGACACGACCACTAAGCTAAAAGCCCTAGATCACTACTCACTCTTCTCATTTTTGACTCCTCATTTTTTCTACTCTTTTAGGATTGCGGATGCAAGGAACAAGTTCACGCAACCGGATGAAGATACACCCTTTGGACGTCACTTGAAGGAAGTCACTAGATACCTGAACATCGGAGTACCAAGCTTCACCGGGACCTACAACGCCACTTTACCTGAAGAGGAACGCTGGATGATTCAAGTTCAAGTTCCAGGAAGGACGTTCACGCCTGTCACTGAGCCCATAGAGTTTTCCTTTGATGCACCAACCCGGAGTCTAGGAAAGAGTATGGCAGCCCACATCACTATGGGGCGCATTGGAGAAGTTTACCACAAGGATCTCAAGGATACTATCTACCAGATTTGTGGGCGCCGAGATGAGCAATGGGAGATGACCAGCACCAGGAAGGATGGATCAATTGCAGATTTCATCCAGGAGTTAAACCAGCACATTCGACGCCAGGAGAACCAGATGTGCGCAGGCATGATAGACCTGAAAAAGGCCATGACCAAGATCACGGAGCTGGAGGAAGAAGTCAAGTCTACACGCGATGGATATGATGAGGAAATAGCAACACTAGTGGATAAGAATGATGATCTAAAGAAGAAGCTAAAAGTGTTCATGTGATTTCCCGCAATTGGAGGAGAAGATGATTGCACTTGTCCAGAGAACTACATCATCATCGACGACACCGACTCGGACCCAGACGATAGCGATGATGACTATGTTGATGAAGCTGGAGAAGATATCATGGAGTCTTCATCAGAGCAGTTTTTCTAGTCGACCACCATATCAGTAGTAGTATTCTCCCATGTATCTAGTATAGCCCGAGCACTTTTGTAACGATAGATAGACCGTTGTATGCCCTTGTTTGATTGAATGAAGTGGTTTTGTTTGCATTTGCTTCATGTGCATATGGGTAGTGTTTTCTCTCTAGACCTCATTCTATCTTATATTCTCATCTTTTCTAAACCCATCAGATGCCTCCGAGACGTGACAATGGATTTGCATTTCCACCGGAGCTCACTCAGTTGATCCAGCAGTAGAATTCGTTGATGCAGTTGCTAGTCCAGAATCAGAATCAGGGGAACAACAACAACAACAACAACAACCCACCACCGCCACCACCTGTTGATCACTTAACCCGTTTTCTTAGGCTGAATCCGACAGTGTTCTCTAGTAGCACCGAGCCTATAGTAGCATATGATTGGCTCCGCAAGATTGGAAGGGAGTTAACCACTACAGGATGTACTGATGCTGAGAAGGTGCGCTTTGCCGCACATCAGTTGGATGGACTAGTAGCATCATGGTGGGAGAATACACTGTCACCTACCCTATAGCCACGGTGACATGGGACCAATTTCAACAGGCTTTTTGTACTGCCCATGTTTCAGCACGAGCTATGGCCATGAAGAAGCATGAGTTTCGCAACTTACGCCAAGGAGGATGGACCATTGGCCAGTATATGGATGACTTTAGTAAACTAGCACATTATGCCCCAGATGACGTTGCTACAGATGCAGCTAAGCAGGAGAAGTTTCTGTAAGGACTGAATGATGAGCTGAGCATGCAGTTGACGGTAGCAACTTTCAACAACTACCAGGAGTTGGTAGATAGAGCTCTCATGATTGAAGGGAAGCAACAACAGATTGAGAACCGCAAGAGGAAGTATGGACAAGGAAAGTACAATTCTGGAGCTCTGCAGAAGCCATGTTTTACCTCGAAATCGGGAGGACATTTCCAGCATACCCATGGAGGAGGTAGCTCGCACAATCATAATGGCCCCAAGAATGGTAATGGGAATGGAGGAAGCAATGGCCAGAACCATACCAACCCATCAACACCAGCCAAGAGAGACCTGAGCCAAGTCACTTGTTATAAGTGTCAGAAGACTGGACATTACGCCAATGAATGTCCCGAAGCCCAGAATGGAAATGGCAATGGAAGCTTAGGGAAGAAGCCGAACCCTTTCAACAGGGGACAGGTGAATCACGTTAACGTGGAGGAGGTTGAAGCCCAGCCAGATGCAGTAATAGGTAAGTTTTTGGTTAAGTCATTTACTGCAATCGTTCTTTTCGATACTGGTGCATCACATTCATACATATCACGGGGATTTGTGGATAAGTATAAACTGCCCACCAAAGTTCTTAGAACACCTATGTTAGTAAGCTCACCAGGAGCGGAGTATATGGCCAGTCGAGGATGTTTTCAAGTGCCATTGAGTATAGGAAGGCATGTTTTCCCCTCGGATTTAATCATTTTGGAATCACAAGGTTTGGATATAATTCTGGGTATGGATTGGCTATCGATGTATGGAGGAAACATTGATTGCGCCAGTAAGTCAATTTTGCTTACCACCCCAGAAGGAAGGAGGATCAAGTATGTATCGCGGCATTTGCCGAATAGGACTCAAGTAAATTCCCTAACAGGAGTTGTACAGGAGGAAGTACCAATGGTAAAGGATTTTCCAGATGTATTTCCAGAAGAGTTGCCAGGCATGCCACCGGATAGGGACATATAGTTTTTGATTGAGCTTTTGCCAGGCACAGGACCAATATCTAAGAGACCATATAGAATGCCTACAAAGGATTTGGAGGAGATTAAGAAGCAGATCAAGGAGTTACTGGATAAGGGATATATTCGCCCAAGTACGTCACCTTGGGGATCGCCAGTACTTCTAGTGGAAAAGAAGGATGGATCGTTAAGGATGGTTGTTGATTATCGAGGATTGAATGAAGTGACGATCAACAATAAGTACCCACTGCCCATGATCACTAATCTGTTTGACCAATTGCAAGGAGCAAAGGTATTTTCCAAGACCGATTTGCGATCAGGATACCACCAGTTGAAGATTCGAGAGCAGGATATATCTAAGACAGCTTTTACCACCAGGTACGGGCTGTATGAGTATACCGTTATGTCATTTGGTCTGACTGACACACCTGCATATTTCATGAACATGATGAACAAAGTGTTTATGGAGCTTTTGGATAAGTTCGTCGTACTGTTCATTGATTATATACTAGTTTACTCGAAGAATGAAGAGGAACATAAAGAACACTTGCGTTTGGTACTTGCTAAGCTCAGAGAACATCAGTTATACGCCAAGTTCACCAAATGTGAGTTTTGGCTGAAGGAAGTTGGATTCCTCGGACATGTTATATCCGGAGAAGGAATAGCAGTAGATCCCACCAAGGTTGTCACTGTGACAAATTGGGAAGCCCCAACAACAGTTGGAGAGATCCGGAGTTTTCTTGGACTTGCAGGATACTACCAGAGATTCATAGAGAATTTCTCAAAAATTGCAAAACCTATGACGGAGTTGTTGAAGAAGGATACCAAGTTCATATGGACTGAGGAATGTGAGGCCAGTTTTCAGGAGTTGAAGAAACGTTTGGTTACCTCGCCAGTGTTGATTCTACCAGATCAGCGCAAGGATTACGAGGTGTATTGTGACGCTTCACGTCGAGGACTTGGAGCAGTGCTTATGCAGGAGGGAAGAGTTGTTTCGTATGCTTCACGACTGCTTAAGCCCCATGAGTTGAATTATGCTACACATGATTTGGAGTTAGAAGCCGTAGTGCATGCATTGAAGACTTGGAGACATTTTCTCATTGGAAACCATTGTGAGGTGTACATGGATCACAAGAGTTTGAAGTACATTTTCACGCAGAAGGAGCTGAATCTCAGGCAAAGGAGATGGTTGGAGCTCATCAAGGATTATGATATGAGATTGCATTATCACCTCGGAAAGGCTAACATAGTAGCCGATGCGTTGAGCCGTAAGAGCCATGTCAACACACTAATGACGGGAGATTTACCGAGGGAGTTAGTCAAGGATCTTTGTGAGTTATGTTTGGAGATAGTTCCGAGAGGCTACGTTGCAGCATTGGAGATTCATTCTACTTTGATGGATAAGATCAGAGAAGCTCAGAAGACCGACAAGGAGATTGCCTCTATAAAGGAGAAGTTGAGCAAAGGAACAGCTAAAGGATTTCGTGAGGATGAGCACGATACCTTATGGTTTGAGGACCGCGTTTATGTGCCCAATGATCCGGAGATCAGGAAGTTGATTCTGCAAGAGGCCCATGATTCACCATACTCGATTCACCCAGGAAATACCAAGATGTATTTGGATTTGAAGGATACTTTCTGGTGGACAGGAATGAAGAAGGATATTGCAGAGTATGTAGCAGTTTGTGATGTATGTCAGAGAGTAAAGGCAGAGCATCAGAAGCCAGTAGGATTGCTACAACCATTGCCGAAACCCGAATGGAAGTGGGATAAGCTAGGCATGGATTTTATCATGGGATTACCCAGGACGCGTTCAGGCTATGACTCAATATAGGTTGTAGTCGATCGCTTGACGAAGGTAGCTCATTTCATCCCAGTAAAGACCACTTACACCAGTGCTAAGTTGGCAAAGATATACATGACCAGGATCGTATGTCTGCATGGAGTTCCGAGGAGCATTGTATCCGATAGAGGAACCCAGTTTACCTCAAGGTTCTGGAATCAGTTGCACGAAACTTTGGGTACCAGGCTAGAGTTCAGTACAGCTTTTCACCCGCAGACAGATGGACAGACCGAGACAGTCAATCAGATTTTGGAGGATATGCAGAGAGCTTGTACGCTAGATTATGGATCTAGTTGGGATGACAATTTGCCATATGCAGAGTTCTCTTACAACAACAGTTATCAATCCAGTTTGAAGATGGCCCCTTTCGAAGCGTTGTACGGAAGGAGGTGCAGGACCCCATTGTCGTGGGATGAAGTTGGAGACCGCCAGTTGTTTTGGACCGGATTTGATTAAGGAGTCTGAACAAAAAGTGAAATTGATTCGCGATAGGCTCAAGGTAGCCCAGTCCAGGCAGAAGAGCTATGCAGATTCTAAATGCAAGGAGATAGTTTACGAAGCCGGAGATAGAGTTTATCTTCGTGTATCTCCACTTCGAGGAGTTAAGCGTTTTGGAGTTAAGGGAAAGTTAGCGCCACGTTTTGTGGGACCATACAAAGTTTTGGAGCGTATGGGAGAACTTCCTTACAAGTTGGTGTTGCCCGAAGGATTGTCAGGAGTTCACGATGTGTTCCACGTTTCCCAGTTGAAAAAGTGCCACAAAGAGATGGCTGATATACCGCTAAGAGATGTAGTGTCGCTGGAAGCAATTCAGTTGGAGAGTGATTTAACCTACCAGGAGAAACCAGTCAAGATTCTCGAATATGTCAGCCGAGTAACCCGGAACAAAGTTATCAAGTTTTGTAAAGTTCAGTGGAGCCACCACACCGAGGATGAAGCCACCTGGGAGCGAGAGGAAGATTTGCTGAAGGACCACCCTCACCTATTTTCTAGCCAACCCGAATCTCGAGGGCGAGATTCATCTTAAGGGGGTAGGTTTGTAACATCCCAAATTTTCAATTTGGAATGTTATACATTAGATCATCATTGATTATCATATTTTATTGCTTTTGGGCCTGATCCAGAAATTCTACGCAACTCAAGGACCCACGGAGAGAGTTGGGGATTTCGTTATTTTCATATTTGAGTTTTCTCAAATTTTGAAAATAGGATCATTTGATTTTATTTATTTTATCTTCAATTATTTCAATTATAGAAATAAGTGAGAGGGAATAAAATGACTTTCCCAAAATAAAGAAATATTGAGTATTTAATAAAAAAATCAAATAAGATTTTATTTTGGAGTTCTTCGCTGTTTTATTTGAATTTAGGAAAATGCGCATTTTTCAAAATTGCATTTAGGCCCCAAATAAATGTTCACTTTGTCCGGCTTGATTTTAGAAGTCGGGGAAAATTATTTCGGCATTTTTGGAGTCCGTTTAGTATTTCTTTTCTTTCTTTTTCTGCATGTTAAATTTTTTTTTTAAACGGACCGACCTAACCGGGCCGTGTGCGACTAGGACACTTGGCCCGGCCGGCCATTAAAGCCGCGAGGGCCCGAGCCAGCCACAGCCGCCCCAGCTCCTGAAACCCTAGTCGCCGCCGCCTCGATCCGGGCGCCGCAGCCGCCCTCGATCCACGCGCCGCCAGCCGCCGCCGCCGCGCGAGTCCGCCACCCGCCGCCCCTCGCCTCGCCGCCGGAGCCGCCGCCGCCCCGGGACGCCGCACCAGAGCCGCATCGCCGCCGCCGTCGTCTCGCCGGAGCCGCCCGAGGTAGCCGCCGTTGTCTCGATTTTCGCAAAGAAAACCGATCGGTTTTTTTGAAAACCTAGATCCGTTTTTAGATCCGGTTTGGTTTATTTTCGTCGGTTTAGTTAATTAGCGAACGGCCGCTTTTTCATTCGTTTTTAGGAACGGTATTCGTCGTTTAGCCGCACACAGCGAACGTTTGTTCATTAGCCTGTTTGTCGTTTTTCCTTTTCTCGGATTTTCCGCGATTATGTCTGATCGCAATTTCTGATCCGATTTTCGTTTTAGTTTAACTTTTCGCTCGTTTATCGGAATCAGGCGATTCAAGCGCCTGGTGTTTCGTCTCGAAACCATCTTTCCATTTAACCAACTCAAACAAGTTTTTGCATCTGTAAAATTTGACTTAGATTCAGATTAGTAAATGAAGCTTGTTTCTTTCACCGTTTGACTTTCGTTGCTTCGTTTGATTTGATTCTTTTTGCAAACCGGAGTTCTTAAGTTGAACTTTCTGGTTAGATTTTCTTATTTGAGTTTTACCCGTGCATTAGATGAGTACTTATTGTGTGCTTGTTTGTTTGCGATAGAGTACCCGGATTGCGCCGCTTGCTACTTTGAATCTCTAGGTTTCACGGATCATCAGCAAGGCAAGTAACACTTTGATCATACCTCTTACTACCCAGTTTTATTGCATTAGATCAATCCTCAAACATCTGCCTTGAATAGGATCTGATTAATATGTGGGTTTTGGGAAGTAGACGAGGTAGTACCTATTACTTGTTTTATCAAACCCTGGGAGTTACTTGTACGTTTGCTTATGCCATGCTATGCTTGTAGACGTGGATTGGGTGAGTGTATCCATGACAGATGTGAGATTGTTAATTAATGGTTTATTTAAGGTAGCGACTTTAATACACATCTGGGTGGATTGAGGCACCTGGGTATTCCAGCGATTGCCTGTTTTTCTTTATGGACCGCCACCCAGACTCAAAGGGATCATGAGATTATTCATGCTAGAAATTTCCGTGTGTAGCCACAAGCTACTATGGGCTCTAGCATAGTTGATTAAGTCGTGCGAACTCTTACAGTGGTAGACTAGCAGATGTAGGGGAAAGTAGGTGTAACGGTCTACCCGATCGTAAGGTGCTAGCGCTTCTAAAAGACTATGTCTCGGTCATCCGTTTCTCAAACTCCATGTAGTGCGAGAATCCCAATGGAGGAGATCGAGTCTTGTGGGGAAAAGTGCGCAAACCTCTGCAGAGTGTATAAACTAATCATGGTTAGCCGTGTCCCCGGTTATGGACAGTTTTGAGTATCTAGTGTTGGAAATATGCCCTAGAGGCAATAATAAATTGATTATTATTATATTTCCTTGTTCATGATAATCGTTTATTATCCATGCTAGAATTGTATTGATAGGAAACTCAGATACATGTGTGGATACATAGACAACACCATGTCCCTAGTAAGCCTTACACGTACTCTTACGTGAGACTGGTTCCACCGACTGACATGCACTAGTTGCATAAGGTGGCTAGCTGGTGTCTGTCTCTCCTACTTTAGTCGGATCGGATTCGATGAAAAGGGTCCGTATGAAGGGTAAATAGCAATTGGCATGTCACGTTGTGGTTTTTGCGTAGGTAAGAAACGTTCTTGCTAGAAACCCATAGCAGCCACGTAAAACATGCAAACAACAATTAGAGGACGTCTAACTTGTTTTTGCAGGGTATGCTATGTGATGTGATATGGCCAAAAGGATGTGATGAATGATATATGTGATGTATGAGATTGATCATGTTCTTGTAATAGGAATCACGACTTGCATGTCGATGAGTATGACAACCGGCAGGAGCCATAGGAGTTGTCTTAATTTATTTATGACCTGCGTGTCAACAGAAACGTCATGTAATTACTTTACTTTATTGCTAACTGTTAGCTGTAGTAGTAGAAGTAATAGTTGGCGAGACAACTTCATGAAGACACGATGATGGAGATCATGATGATGGAGATCATGGTGTCATGCCGGTGACGATGATAATCATGGAGCCCCGAAGATGGAGATCAAAAGGAGCAATATGATATTGGCCATATCATGTCACTATTTGATTGCATGTGATGTTTATCATGTTTATACATCTTATTTGCTTAGAACGACGGTAGTAAATAAGATGATCCCTCATAAAAATTTCAAGAAGTGTTCTCCCCTAACTGTGCACCGTTGCTAAAGTTCGTCGTTTCGAAGCATCACGTGATGATCGGGTGTGATAGATCCTTACGTTCACAAACAACGGGTGTAAGACAGTTTTACACATGCAAAACACTTAGGGTTAACTTGACGAGCCTAGCATGTACAGACATGGCCTTGGAACACAAGAGACCGAAAGGTCGAGCATGAGTCGTATGGTAGATACGATCAACATGAAGATGTTCACCGATGATGACTAGTCCGTCTCACGTGATGATCGGACACGGCCTAGTTGACTCGGATCATGTAATCACTTAGATGACTAGAGGGATGTCTATCTGAGTGGGAGTTCATAAGATGAACTTAATTATCCTGAACATAGTCAAAAGGTCTTCGCAAACTATGTCGTAGCTCGCGCTTCAGTTCTACTGTTTAGATATGTTCCTAGAGAAAAATTAGTTGAAAGTTGATAGTAGCAATTATGCGGACTAGGTCCGTGAACTGAGGATTGTCCTCATTGCTTCATAGAAGGCTTATGTCCTTAATGCACTGCTCAGTGTGCTGAACCTCAAACGTTGTCTGTGGATGTTGCGAACATCTGACATACACATTTTGATAACTACGTGATAGTTCAGTTAAACGGTTTAGAGTTGAGGCACCAAAGACGTTTTGAAACGTCGCGAAACATATGAGATGTTTCGAGGGCTGAAATTGGGATTTCAGGCTCGTGCCCATGTCAAGAGGTATAAGACCTCCGACGATTTTCTTAGCCTGCAAACTAAGGGAGAAAAGCTCAATTGTTGAGCTTGTGCTCAGATTGTCTGAGTACAACAATCATTTGAATCGAGTGGGAGTTGATCTTCCAGATGAGAAAGTGATGTTTCTGCGAAGTCATTACCACCAAGTTGCTAGAGCTTCGTGATGAACTATAATATATCAGGGACATATATGATGATCCTTGAGATATTCGCGATGTTTGACACCACAAAAGTAGAAATCAAGAAGGAGCATCAATTGTTGATGGTTGGTGAAACCACTAGTTTCAAGAAGGGCAAGGGCACGAAGGGATACATCATGAAAGAGCAATTCAGCTGCTGCTCTAGTGAAGAAACCCAAGGTTGAACCCAAGCCCGAGACTAAGTGCTTCTGTAATAAGAGGAACAGCCACTGGAGCAGAATTACCCTAGATACTTGGTAGATGAGAAGGCTGGCTAAGTCAATAGAAGTATATTGGATATACATTGTGTTGATGTGTACTTTACTAGTACTCCTAGTAGCACCAGGGTATTAGATACCGGTTCAGTTGCTAAGTGTTAGTAACTCGAAATAAAAGCTACGGAATAAACGGAGACTAGCTAAAGGTGAGCTGACGATATGTGTTGGAAGTGTTTCCAATGTTGATATGATCAAGCATCACACACTCCCTCTACCATCGAGATTGGTGTTAAACCTAAATAATGGTTATTTGGTGTTTGCGTTGAGCATAGACATGATTGGATTATGCCTATCGCAATACGGTTATTCATTTAAGGAGAATAATCGTTACTTTGTTTATTTGAATAATACCTTCAATGGCCTTACACCTAAAATGAATGGTTTGTTGAATCTCGATCGTAGTGATACACATGTTCATGCCAAAAGATATAAGATAGTAATGATAGTACCACCTACTTGTGGCACTGCTACGTAAGTCATATCGGTATAAAACGCATGAAGAAGCTCCATGTTGATGGATCTTTGGACTCAATCATTTTTGAAAAGTTTGAGACATGCGAACCGTGTCTATTGGTGTATATGCATGAAGAAAATCCATGCAGATGGATCGTTTGGACTCACTTGATTTTGAATCACTTGAGATATGCAAATCTTACCACATGGGCAAGATGACTGAAAGCCTCGGTTTCAGTAAAATGGAACTAGAAAGCAACTTGTTGGAAGTAATACATTTTGATGTATGCAGTCCAATGAGTGCTGAGGCGTGTAGTGGATATCGTTATGTTCTTACTTCACAGATGATTTGAGTAGATGTTGAGTACATTTACTTGATAAATCACGAGTCTGAATTATTGAAAGGTTCAAGTAATTTCAGGGTGAAGTTGAAAGATCGTCGTGACAAGAGGATAAAATATCTATGATATGATCATAGAGATGAATATCTGAATTACGAGTTTGGCACAGAATTAAGACATTGTGGAAATTGTTTCACAACTAATACAGCCTGGAACACCATAGTGTGATGGTGTGTCCGAACATCATAACTGCACCCTATTGGATATGATGCATACCATGATGTCTCTTATCGAATTACCACGATAGTTTATGGGTTAGGCATTAGAGACAACCACATTCACTTTAAATAGGGCACCACGTAATTCCGATGATATGACACCGTATGAACTATGGTTTAGAGAAACCTAAGCTGTCATTTCTTAAAAGTTTGGGGCTGCGACGCTTATGTGAAAAAGTTTCAGGCTGATAAGCTCGAACCCAAAGCGGATAAATGCATCTTCATAGGACACCCAAAATAGTTGGGTATACCTCCTGTCTCAGATCCGAAAGCAATAAGGGATTGTTTCTAGAATCGGGTCCTTTCTCGAGGAAAAGTTTCTCTCGAAAGAATTGAGTGGGAGGATGGTGGAGACTTGATGAGGTTATTGAACTGTTACTTCAACTAGTGTATAGCAGGGCACAAAGAGTTGTTCCTGTGGCACCTACACCAATTGAAGTGGAAGCTTATGATAGTGATCATGAAACTTCAGAGCAAGTCACTACCAAACCTCGTAGGATGACAAGGATGCGTACTACTTCAGAGTGGTACGTAGTCCTGTCTTGGAAGTCATGTTGCTAGACAACAATGAACCTACGAGCCATGGAGAAGCGATGGTGGGCCCGGATTCCGATAAATGGCTCGAGGCCATAAAGTCCGAGAGAGGATCCATGTATGAAAAAAAAGTGTAGACTTTGGCGGAACAACTCGATGGTCGTAAGGCTGTTGAGTACAGATGGATTTTAAAAGGAAGACGGACAATGATGGTAAGTATCACCATTAAGAAAGCTCGACTTGTCGTTAAGATGTTTTCCGACAAGTTCAAGGAGTTGACTACAGTGAGACTTTCTCACTCGTAGCGATGCTAAGAGTCTGTTGGAATTATATTAGCGATTACTGCGTTATTTATGAAATCTTGCAGATAGGATGTCAAAACATTGTTTCCTCGACGATTTTTCTTGAGGAAAGGTTGTATGTGATACAACCGGAAGGTTTTGTCAATCCTGAAAAATGCTAATAAGTATGCAAAGCTCCAGCTATCCTTCTGAGGACTGGAGTAAGCATCTCGGAGTTGGAATGTATGCTTTGATGAGATGATCAAATTTTTTTGGGTGTATACAAAGTTTATGAGAAACTTGTATTTCCGTAGAAGTGAGTGGGAGCACTATAGAATTTCTGATGAGTATATGTTGTTGACATATTGTTGATCAGAAATGACGTAGAATTTCTGGAAAACATATAGGGTTATTTGGAAAGTGTTTTCAATTGAAAGCCTGGATTAAGCTGCTTGAGCATTGAGCATCAAGATCTATAAGGATAGATCAAAACGCTTAATGGAACTTTCAAATGAGCACATACCTTGACATGATCTTGAAGGTGTTCAAGATGGATCAGTCAAAGAAGGAGTTCTTGCCTGAGTTGTAAGGTATGAAGTTAAGACTTAAAGCTCGACCATGGCAGAATAGAGAGAAAGGACGAAGGTCGTCCCCTATGCTTAAGACGTAGGCTCTACAGTATGCTATGCTGTGTACCGCACCTGAAGTGTGCCTTGCCATGAGTCAGTCAAGGGGTACAAGAGTGATCCAAGAATGGATCACAGGACAGCGGTCAAAGTTATCCTTAGTAACTGGTGGACTAAGGAATTTTCTCGATTATGGAGGTGGTAAAAGAGTTCATCGTAAAGGGTTACGCCGATGCAAACTTTGACACTAATCCAGATTATTCTGAGTAGTAAACTGGATTCGTATAGTAGAACAGTTATTTGGAATAGCTCCAAATAGAATGTGGTAGCTGCATCTAGGAGATGACATAGAGATTTGTAAAGCACACACGGATCTGAAAGGTTCAGACCCGTTGACTATAACCTCTCTCACAAGAATAACATGATCAAACCCAGAACTCATCGAGTGTTAATCACATGGTAAATGTGAACTAGATTATTGACTCTAGTAAACTCTTTGGGTGTTAGTCACATGGGGATGTGACCTTGAGTGTTAATCACATATCGATGTGAACTAGATTATTGACTCTAGTGCAAGTGGGAGACTGTTGGAAATATGCCCTAGAGGCAATAATAAATTGATTATTATTATATTTCCTTGTTCATGATAATCATTTATTATCCATGCTAGAATTGTATTGATAGGAAACTCAGATACATGTGTGGATACATAGACAACACCATGTCCCTAGTAAGCCTCTAGTTGACTAGCTCGTTGATCAATAGATGGTTACGGTTTCCTGACCATGGACATTGGATGTCGTTGATAACGGGATCACATCATTAGGAGAATGATGTGATGGACAAGACCCAATCCTAAGCATAGCACTAGATCGTGTAGTTCGTATGCTAAAGCTTTTCTAATGTCAAGTATCATTTCCTTAGACCATGAGATTGTGCAACTCCCGGATACCGTAGGAGTGCTTTGGGTGTGCCAAACGTCACAACGTAACTGGGTGGCTATAAAGGTATACTACGGGTATCTCCGAAAGTGTCTGTTGGGTTGGCACGAATCGAGACTGGGATTTGTCACTCCGTGTGACGGAGAGGTATCTCTGGGCCCACTCGGTAGGACATCATCATAATGTGCACAATGTGACCAAGGAGTTGATCACGGGATGATGTGTTACGGAACGAGTAAAGAGACTTGCCGGTAACGAGATTGAACAAGGTATCGGGATACCGACGATCGAATCTCGGGCAAGTATCGTACCGATAGACAAAGGGAATTGTATACGGGATTGATTAAGTCCTTGACATCGTGGTTCATCAGATGAGATCATCGTGGAACATGTGGGAGCCAACATGGGTATCCAGATCCCGCTATTGGTTATTGACCGGAGAACGTCTCGGTCATGTCTGCATGTCTCCCGAACCCGTAGGGTCTACACACTTAAGGTTCGATGACGCTAGGGTTATAAAGGAAGTTTGTATGTGGTTACCGAATGTTGTTCGGAGTCCCGAATGGGATCCCGGACGTCACGAGGAGTTCCGGAATGGTCCGGAGGTAAAGATTTATGTATGGGAAGTCCTGTTTTGGTCACCGAAAAGGTTTCGGGGTTTATCGGTAATGTACCGGGACCACCAGGAGGGTCCCGGGGGTCCACTAAGTGGGGCCCCCAACCCCGGAGGCTTGCGTGGGCTATGTGTGGGAGGGGACCAGCCCCAGGTGGGCTGGTGCGCCCCCCCACAAGGGCCCAAGGCGCCTAAGAGGTGGAAAGGGGGCAAACCCTAAGGGGGTATGGGCCTTAGGGACCATCTTGGTGCGCCTCCCTCTCCCTTCCCCTCTTGGCCGCCTCCCCTTTTCCCATCTAGGGCTGCCGCCCCCCTAGGGGTGGGAACCCTAGAGGGGGCGCACCCTCCTCCCTCTCCCCTATATATAGTGAGGCCTAGGGGCTGCCCATGACACGCGATTAGATCTCTCTCATTGGTGCAGCCCTCCCTCTCTTTCTCCTCATATCCTGCGGTGCTTGGCGAAGCCCTGCAGGATAGCCAGGCTCCTCCATCACCACCACGCCATTGTGCTGCTGCTGGATGGAGACTTCCTCAACCTCTCCCTCTCTCCTTGCTGGATCAAGGCATGGGAGACGTCCCCGGGCTGTACGTGTGTTGAACGCGGAGGTGCCGTCCGTTCGGCACTAGGATCTCCGGTGATTTGGATCACGACGAGTACGACTCCATCAACCCCGTTCTCTTGAACGCTTCCGCTTAGCGATCTACAAGGGTATGTAGATGCACTCTCCTTTCCCTCGTTGCTGGTCTCTCCATAGATAGATCTTGGTGACACGTAGGAAAAATTTGAATTTCTGCTACGTTACCCTACATCTAGTACTTGGATTATCATGTGAATCTCATCATGTGACTTTAATTAATTTTGTTGGGTTTTAATAATGATGTTTAATTGGGATTGAGAGGGTGTCTACACTCTCAATGTTTAACAACCACCTTGATAGTTAAATAAAATTTATTCCTTTGCAGTAGGGAAAAACTGGCTTTACGCAAAACTGTAACCATAGAGCTTTCCACCAGCCATATATGCATGTAGTATAGCCTATTTTGTTCACTATTCTCTATATGTTACATTGCCAGCATATTCCATGTGCTGACCCATTTTTGGGCTGCAACGTTCATGTTGCAGACTTTTCAGACGACGAGTAAGGTGCCTTTAGGTCGTGGTTCTATACTCAGTGATGCCGTTGGAGTTGATGGACTCACTTATCTTCCAAGCCTTCCGCTGTTATCGTTATTAGTTGGCCTTAAGCCATATTTATTGTAATAAGTTCTCTTTTGAGACATTTGATGTAATAAGTGTGTGATTGCTACTCTGTTATAAATCCTTCAAGTACTGTGCATGTCAGCATTACTGATCCAGGGATGACACTAAAGCACAGAGATCGGACTGTTTGAGGTCTGGTCGCTACACCGATAAATTTACAAAACATGATCATCTCATACAAAAACGTATATCACATCATGTCTTGACCATATCACATCACAACATGCCCTGCAAAAACAAGTTAGACGTCCTCTACTTTGTTGTTGCAAGTTTCATGTGGCTGCTACGGGCTTCTAGCAAGAATCGTTCTTACCTACGGGAAAAACAACAACGGTGATTCATCAAGTTTGCTGTTTTAACCTTCTTCAAGGACCGTCCGCAGTCAAATTCGATTCAACTAAAGTAGGAGAAACAGACACCCGCCAGCCACCTTTATGCAAAACAAGTTGCATGTCTGTCGGTGGAACCGGTCCCATGTACGTGGACATGTAAGGTTGGCTCGGGCCGCTTCATCCCATAATACCGTCGAATCAAAATAAGACGTTGGTGGTAAGCAGTATGACTATCACCGCCCACAACTCTTTGTGTTCTACTCGTGCATATCATCTACGCATAGACCTGGCTCATGATGCCACTGCTGGGAATCATTGCATGGAAAAAAAAAAAAAAATTCTACGCATGCACAATGATCTATCCATGGAGATGCATAGCAACGAGGGGGAGAGTGTGTCTACGTACCCTCGTAGACCGGAAGCGGAAGCGTTTGATAACGCGGCTGATGCCGTCGAACTTCTTCGCGCTTCAACCGATCAAGTACCTAATGCACGGCACCTCCGCATTCCGCACACATTTAGCTCGGTAACGTCCCTCGCCTTCTTGATCCAGCAAGACATCGAGGCGTCAGCACGACGGCGTGGTGACGGTGATGGTGAAGTGATCTCCGTAGGGCTTCGCCTAAGCACTACGGAAATATGACTGGTGGTGTAAACGATGGCGAGGGGCGCCACACACGGCTAACAATTGATCTGGGGTGTGCTAGGCGCCCCCTTCCCACATATATATAGGTGGGAGGGAGGAGCAGCCATAGGATGCGCCCAACTAGGAGGAATCCTACTTGGAGTCCCTCCCAAGCAGCGCCCCCTGCCATATATAACCGAGGGGGAAGGAAAGAGGGGTAGAGGGAAGGAAGGGGGAATCCTATTCCACTATTTCCTTTCCCTTCCCCTCTTTCCTTTCGTCCTAGGCCGGCCCATATGGGGGGCGCACCAGCTCCTTGTGGCTGGTGCGTTGATACGTCCATTTTGCATCATGCTTTTACATCGATATTTATTGCATTATGGGCTGTTATTACACATTATGTCACAATACTTATGCCTACTCTCTCTTATTTTACAAGGTTTACATAAAGAGGGAGAATGCCGGTAGCTGGGGTTCTGGACTGGAAAAGGAGCAAATATTAGAGACCTATTCTGCACAGCTCCAAGAGTCCTGAAACTTCACAGAAGTTATTTTCAGAATATATAAAAATACTGACCGCAAGAAGTACCAGAGGGGGCCACTCACCAGCCACGAGGGTGGGGGCGCGCCCCCTGGTGGCCCTCCGATGCCCATCTTCTACTATATGGAGTCTTTCATTGAGAAAAAAAATCATAAAAAAGCTTTCGGGACGAGACTCCGCCGCCACGAGGCGGAACCTTGGCGGAACCAATCTAGGGCTTTGGCAGAGCTGTTCTGCCGGGGAAACTTCCCTTCGGGAGGGGGAAATCATCACCATCGTCATCACCAACGATCCTCTCATCGGGAGGAGGTTAATCTCCATCAACATCTTCACCAGCACCATCTCCTCTCAAACCCTAGTTCATCTCTTGTATCCAATTCTTGGTGGAAGATAATATGTTCAGATCCTATATGCACATTAATACCCCTCTGATTATGAACATGAATATGCTTTGTGAGTAGTTACGTTTGTTCCTGAGGACATGGGAGAAGTCTTGCTATTAGTAGTCATGTCAATTTGGTATTCGTTCGATATTTTGATGAGATGTATGTTGTCTCTCCTCTAGTGGTGTTATGTGAACGTCGACTACATGACACTTCGCCATTATTTGGGCCTAGAGGAAGGCATTGGGAAGTAATAAGTAGATGATGGGTTGCTAGAGTGACAGAAGCTTAAACCCTAGTTTATGCGTTGCTTCGTAAGGGGCTGATTTGGATACATATGTTTCATGCTATGGTTAGGTTTAGCTTAATACTTTTGTTGTAGTTGTGTATGCTTGCAATAGAGGTTAATCATAAGTGGGATGCTTGTACAAGTAAGGATAGTACCCAAGCACCGGTCCACCCACATACCAAATTATCAAAGTACCGAACGCGAATCATATGAACGTGATGAAAACTAGCTTGACGATAATTCCCATGTGTCCCCGGGAGCGCTTTTCTCTATATAAGACTTTCTCCAGGATTGTACTTTTCTACAAAAAGGATTGGGCCACCTTGTTGCACTTTATTTACTTTTGTTACTTGTTGCTCTTTACGAATTATCTTATCACAAAACTATATGTTATCTACAATTTCAGTGCTTGCAGAGAATACCTTGCTGAAAACTGCTTATCATTTCCTTCTGCTCCTCGTTGGGTTCGACACTCTTACTTATTGAAAGGACTACGATAGATCCCCTATACTTGTGGGTCATCATGTGTTTACCCTCTTGGCCCATAAGGCCAATATCTTTTGCCGGGGGTGCACGGAACCCCTTCCGGTGACCCGACAAGTACCCGGTACCCCCGAAACACTTCCGGTGTCTGAATCCCATGGTCCTATATATATGATCACCTAGTTACCTTTAGAGCATCTTTATGATCACCCAGTTACGTTGTGATGTTTGATAGCACACAAGGTATTCCCCCGGTATCCGGGAGTTGCATAATCTCATAGTCGAAGGAATAAGTATTTGACATGAAAAAAGCAATAACAATAAACTGAACGATCATTATGCTAAGCTAACAGGTGGGTCTTATCCATCGCATCATTCTCCTAATTATGTGATCCCGTTATCAAATGACAGCACATGTCCATGGTTAGGAAACCTTAACCATCTTTGATCAACGAGCTAGTCTAGTAGAGGCTTACTAGGGACACGGTATTTGTATGTATTCACACATGTATTTAAGTTTCCGATCAATACAATTATAGCATGAATAACAAACCTTTATCATGAATAAGGAAATATAAAATAACAACTTTATCATTGCCACTAGGGCATATTTCCTTCAGGGGGGTCGGCGTTAGCATCCTTCTGCTTCTGTGGGCCCGTGGCACCTGGACATCACAAACGAGAAACATGAGTAAATATCAAGGAATTGCTCGTCGACACACGAATCGGGCAAGAAACTGGCTCACATCAGACTGTCCTGGTTGGAGACATTATTAATGAAAATCCAATCATGACAAATTAGACCTGTATGAACAGCAGAACTCAAACGAAACAAAGGCGCGAGAAACCCAACGGCACACCCGGGACCAAATCAAGAATCCCTAGAGCAGTCGTTTCCCATGCAGCGCCGCGAGCAAGAGAGAATTCCCTTGATGGGCGGCCGGGCAGCTCACCTTTGTTGGCCAGCTGTGGAGCGACAACCGCGTGCTGGTTATGTTCCTGCTAGCCACGGGGATTGTCCCAGCGAGGTGCTTTCGACGACCTCTACCTCCGATTCCTCTCTGCTCCTACTGTTGCTTGTTCTCTGGTGGGGAGGAGGTGCGACGGTGGCGTTTGGAAGCCCTAGAGCGGGAAGAGGCAAGACGTTCAACGACGGAGGCAGGGAACCCTGGTTCCGCAATGGCGGCGGCGGTGCCATCCCACAACCACAACCTTGGAAAAAGATGGAGGGAGGATATGGTCGAGAGAGGACTTGGCGGCGTACTATTTTTTTATCGAGGGAGGAATCGAACGACCAATTCTCATATAATAGTAATTATTTATGCTTGATTTATGTAAATTTGGTCTTCAGAAATTGATTAAAGATTGATCATGATTCTTTCCTTTCCATATAAAAGTTGTCAAATATACCAAAAAATGATCTTATTGGCACATAAAATCGCTTTAAATAGATTGTGGCTAAAATCCAGTTTAAATATGTTGTTGGATAAAAAATGGTGGGGAAGAATTAGCCGGAGTGAGACGAGACTACCAACTCCCCCTTTAGGATTAGAGATATGTATTATACAAAAACAATCTTTAAAACACATTTGAAATACTGTTGAACAAGTATTTGAAAAATGTTGAATAAATACTAAAAAATGTTGAAACTAGAATTTAAAAAATGTTGAACAAATATTTAAAAATGTTGAATAATTATTGGAAAAATGTTCAACGAGTATATAAAAAATGTTTAACAAGTATTTGAAAATGGTAAACAAGTATCTGAAAAATGTTGAACACGTATTTTAAAAGTATTGAAATAAGTATTAAAAAATGTTGAACAAGTATTTGAAAAATATTGGATAAGTATTAACTGTTGACAAAGTATTTTAAAAATGTTGAGTAATTATTAAAAAATGTTGAACAAGTATATAAAAATGTTGAATAATTATTTGAAAATGTTGAATTAATATTAGAAATGTTGGATGAGTATTTGAACTTTTTGAAATAAATATTAGAAAAACGTTGAACAAGTATTTAGAAAATTTTGATTAAGTATTAAAATGTTGAACAAGTATTTTAAAAATGTTGAACGAGTATATGAAAAATGTTGAACAAGTATTTAAAAATGTTGAATAAGTATTAAAAATGTTGAACAAGTATTTGGAAAATGTTGTATATGTGTACAAAAATGTTGATCACTTATTAAAAACATATTTTTTGACGTATACGAAATTGTAGAGTGAAAACGAAAACAAACATAAGCAAAAAAAAGATAAGAAACAAAGAAAACAAAACAAAAAATGGAGGAGAAAAAAAGAAACCATATAAAAACGAAGAAAACCCTATCAAAAAACGAAAGAAAAAAGTGAAAATAAAACCCATGAAAAGCAATGAAAAAACCCGGCTTTGTTCGCCTCAAGTACGAAAGGCGCCAACAATTTATCTTTTGTAAAGACACAAAAAATTATGTTGTGCAAAGAGACGGGTGCAGTGGCTAGCATCGCGAGCTCTCTCCCGGGAGGCCAGAGATCGATCTCGCTTCTTCCAATTTCCCATTCCCTTTTTGACTCGATTGCTGCGCGGAAATGGGACGGCCCAACTACTCTGAAATCTTCAGCGAGGCGTCCCAACGCGATTGCTTAATGCGATAGATAACGTTCGCGCGACCGATGCAGCGTGGTGGTATTAGTTGGCTTAGCTGCCAATGGGCCGGCCCAGTTTGCTGCCCGACTGTGCGTCCTGAGCTATACGACGCACAATGCATCATAAAGGACGTGCCCGCCTCCTTTTTTGACCGTTCGTGCGCGGTCTCCCCTTCCAAAGTTGTTCTTCAACATGAAAGAGAAAAAAGGAACCCCGGCCCAGTAGCCCGGTCGTCCGTCTTCCCCGTCTCTCCCAATCCGCCGCCGCTTCCTCCCTCATCGCTGTCTCTCCCAATATTTTCCCTCTCCCGCATCCTGTCGTTTCCGCCGTCGGCAGATTGAGTGTTTCCAGAATTCTTCGTCCGCCGTCCCTCCCCGCACCCGCGCACGCGGACACCTATTTTCCTCGCTCGCCTGGTTCTTGTACGATTCAGGGCGGAGCAGGGGATTAATTGATGTAAGGTTCTACTTCCAGTCCATCCAGGCTGCCGGCCGGACCGCCGAGGAGAGAGTCCAAGTTGTCCACGCGAAACCCTAGACGCCGCGCGCGTACCATCTTTGCCGCCTCGCCCAGTTCTTGCTCGCCTCAGCTCGCGGGGATGGAGTAGGACAGCGCCGCCCGTCCCCTCGCACCAGGTCCAGGACGACAGCGCCGTGGGCGGCTGGGTTCACGACGGCACGGAGACCTCCCCTACGGCGCCCCGGCGGAGTGCCCCGAGGCCTTAGATCATCCTCCTTGCCGCCGCCGCCGCGGCCGCCTCGTGCAGCCGCGCTCGTGCGCGACCCTGAACTACGACTGTGCATGCCCTTCATCCCTCTGTCTGGAATCCATGGATTGTATTTTCATTTGATTCTGATCTGAGTATCCGTGGATGGTGGCAGCGGTGGGGAGGACCCCTCCGACGACCTCACCTATTCCGGCAACCATAACCACCGCGTCCACAAGAAAAGTACTAAACCAACCACACATCCCCTCCTCAAGAATCAGAAACAACCATACATGCTGCCATGAACAACCCATACACTACATTGCGTTGTTAAGACAAGCGAATTCAGATGGTAGTAACGATTAATAAGATTAGCAACCGTGGATGCTGTGAAGTGGCTAGAGAATTTCAGAATCCAGACCGCTGCTGCTAGCTCTACTCTGCTCCGCCATTTGGTAACTAATGGCAATGTAGTAGCTGTGTAGTTCATGGTTTATGCATCAGCTGTTCTTTCACCGATCTGTTGCTCGGTGATAAATTGTGTGTGGTTGATTAATTTACTTGGTAAACTACACAGCTCAGTAGCATGCACACCTGAATGCGCTGGGATGACCGGAAAAGTTACATGTTCAGTCAGCCATTCCCTGCAAGCCTATGGCTATGCATTCCAGCGTTTTCCTTCTAAATTCCACTTGTTATGTGCAGTCGCATGGATTGGGGATATGTACCTCGGTTTGGGTTTAAAGGGGAAATCTTTGACCATTTTTATATCAACTATCGAGGATCTCAAGTTCACATGGATCGCACTATGATCAAGTGCATTCTGGTGCTATGATGATTGTGACAGAAGTTGTTAGCTGCAGAAGCAATGGATATGTAAGTGTAACGTCTCTTTTGATCCTGCTTTCTTTATTTTTCAAATCATTAATATTTCCATTGCTTTTCTTCTTGCATAATTGCTCTAATCTCCATAAATTTTGTGTTGATAAAAATTGCTAGTATATGCAGTTGTGGAATAGGAAAAAGGTCATTTGCTTACTGGAAATGATTATGCTTGAACTCTGTTCAAGATAGGTCTCAGCTATGATAATGAAAATATATTGAGCAAAACAGGAAATGTGTTATTTTTTAATGGAATAGATTATTCCTTAACTCTGCTCGTGACAGGTGTCAGCTCCAATATTAAAAATCAGTGCACGATACAATTTTTCTCATCTGGAACTGCGCTTAGAAGGTGTTTGGTCTGAAAGCTACGCTCTTGAATACAATGTGATATAAAAGGTTCATGAAATCATCAAGTATGGAAATGCTTGACCGTTTCTGTAAATTACATAGTACAATATTATCAGTTTGTTTTTTTGCATTATTTCCGAGTTCTCTTGCAGTACTATTCAACAACCTATCTTCCTGCCTACTACATAAAAGAGGGTTTTTGTTTACTTAACATGGTAGCCTGATTAACAAAGTCATGGTTTATGTCAGTTATTTTTTCCACTACCAAAGCAACAGCTCATCTTCCCACCTACTAGATATACTACTGCTTGATTGCTTAGTTCCCCGCTTAAGAAGCTCCACCGTACTTCTATATGATCCTAAAAAAATTATGTTCTAATTTTGTGGAAAGAAACGCATGGTGCTGATGTTTTGAGGGCTGATGTTCATTTCTAGAGGCAAATAATCTCAGATCTCTATGTGAACTATAATCCCATCTAGATAATCCCCCTCGATATAGCTCCCATCATTTGCACAACACAATCTAGCATAAGACGGTTCTGATTTGGATTATGGGTGTTTCTCCAAAAGCTAGGATTATATGCCTGAGAACAGACAAATAATGTTATAAACTTACCTTCGAGGCAAACAGAACCATAAGAATAGGTGGCTGCATAGTAGAAGGCGTCTAATCATGTTGTTCGTATACACTACAATATCTTTAGAGAAGCCGACAAAAACAGAGACATCCTAAATTTGGTTTTCTGTTCTTTCTTGTCATTTAAGAAAAGAAACATTAACTCTTGAGTTATCATTAAGGGAATATGCCTTATTAGCATACTCTTATGGTGGTTATTATTGCTCAACGTTGTAAGGAAAAAGAAGAATATCACGTTTTTGTCTTAGAAAAGGGTTGTGGCAAACTTTTCATAGTATAAGAAATGGAAGTATAGATAATTAGATCAGCTGCATTTTTCCTTTGTTATATCTGAAATCCAGAAGTGCAGGTTTGTGAACTGAAAAAATGGTGGTTCCATGCAGGATTTTGACCTCCATAGGAAATCTACAAGGGGAACAACAACAAAGGAAACTGGTGTAAGATTTAGTACCAATACTCGGAGATGAGCTACCATCAAGATTATGTCTCGACAATCAAGTATAGTGTCAGTAGGGATGGCAATTTTATCCATGGATCTGGATACCCATGGATACCCGACCCAGTTGAGCAAGGGTATGGAGCACATTTTTGCCCATGGGTCCGCGGATATGGATACCCAGGAACAGCTGGGTTGGGCACGGTTATAGTTTGTGCTCCATGGATATCCAATGGATACCCGTATGACATGTGGGGCCATACGGCAGTGACAGTAGAAAGAACGAATCAATGGGAAATGGCACGCAATATGCAACTGGTGCCATAAGCTATATGCTGCAAAATCAACCTCTGGTATGTCACACTTAAGGACTCATCGTATTACTTGTTGCCTACTTATGCATGTAGCTTATGTTGACATTTGTGAGTGATGATGTTGAGTTAATTTGATCTTTGGGAAGGCTTCATGCTGAAATTTCTATGCCCATGGAGCTCCATGGGTATGTGGGTATCCAGTGGGTTTGGGCATGGGCACAAGTTGTGCCCATGGATAATTTGGTGGATGGGCAGAGGGTAGGAAGATGGGTCGTGGGTTGGATTTGGACCAGCTCCACCCGCCCCAAACCCGACCCATTGCCATCCCTAAGTGTCAGCACTTATGGTAAGCAGATATGAATGTTTCTAGAATAACTATTGGTTTGATCTAAAAAATTATTGTTATGCACCCACATTATATATCTAAAGTTGGTACTATATATAAATTCGAGGAGTAGTATAAACAAAGCTGTACGTGAACATGCAAAAAAATCTCAAAAGAAAATAAGGTATCAGATTAGTTTCATAATCACAGTTATGCAAGAGAATACAGAATAAAGTGGACTATTGCTTGAATCTCGAAATAATGCATGATCCATATTAAGTTAATTAGCAATACCATGTCACTTCGATACTTCAGATAATATTCCTCCAAACCTGACGAAAGTTCTTTTACGGTTGAGATCTTTGTTAAAAGGAAATACAAATTCAGTATTTTTGCAAGATAACTGGTGTTGGCTGTTATGCAGGATTTTCTACTGAACTCACAGAAGTAGATTGTGTATCCCATCCAGCGTTCAACCTAAGGGACATCCAGGGGACCACTTTGAATAGGAAATTGTTTGTGTGGAGGAAAATGCATGGTACTAAAGCTAACCTTCCTTTGGTCCAGATGAAGTCAAGGCAACTGGGTCTTCTATCTTCAAACATCAATTTGTTAGTTTTTCCTGGCTTCAGTGCATCCCCTCATATTACTGTGTTTAAACTACATTACAGTGTATTAATTAAGTAAAATTTATCTGAAGTAGATGTAGCACGACCTTTAGAATTTTGCACACGGGCCACACCAATTTCGAGTAGTCGTATTTCTACATATCTGCTCACCAAATAGCCGCATGATTATTATGAATGTGGTAAACTCTGAAGCTATCTTCTTTATTAGTCCTAAAAGAAACTGAACTATTTGTGTGGGGCCAGAGAAGTGTACTTTCAATACAAACTGCAATTGCTTGGGCAAGATAAATCAACTCAACACTGCAATTTTCCGTATGAAGTAGTAAGAGGAGGCGTACAATTGTAAACTGATTTAGGCTGAAGGCTAGCTGCATCATTGGGGTGTGGTCAAACCCGGCAAGCTGCAACTATGTGGAGCATCCACATTACTGCCACCACATGCTTGCTAAAATGGTTAATCTGAATGTCCTGTACATCGGCCACATCTTCGGTGAGCATGCTCGATGGCAAGCTCAGGCAATTGTTGTTGTATTGAGTATCCAGATGATAACCGTCATGAAAATCACTACATGGATCGATGTGCCCATCATGTCTGGTAGTAGATGCTGTATTATTTGAGCTTGATAGAGTCTGACTATATCCCACGTGGTCTTGTTTGCATCAAAAGTGTGGCCCACTTTGGAGAAGAATACACCAACCATTTTGGTAGTGAGCATCTCAATAGTTCTATTTGGGCCTCATTCCCCTAATACGCTAGTAATTGTCTCCTTTCCCGTATTTCTCCTAGTCTCACTCCCATACACTTCATGATCTAAGAGAGGGAATGCTAGCAGCCATGGTGGCAGTGTCCCCTTCGGCCATTCTTGCAACTTGAGAGGATGAATGCTCTAATGATGTGGCGCAGAAGGCATCGGCGCCAATGAGTTTGCCACCATCCTAGTTGCGACGACAATGCGACAGAGCATATAGTGGACGACAGAGCAACACGGTCAAGGGAGACGGCTCATCAGATGAACCCACAACACGCGGAAGACCAGTGTAGTAGAGAAGAGGATGAGTGGTCTCAGGGGACGAGCCAAGTGAGTAGTCTTAGGTAATGAACGAGACGGGGAAGTCGTAGGTGATGATGAGCTTGATAAAGAAGCCACTAGAGGTAGAAGAAACCTCAATCCCTAGGAAGCAGCGAAGAGGACCAAGATCAGACATAAGAAACCCATTATGACGAGCCTCACAAAGGCAATGTACTTAGAATCATCGCCAGTGATGATCGACATATAGAAGAAGAGTTTGACCACGAGTTGAAAGGTGGACAAGAAGTGTAGGATCATGAGCACTCGTCGAAAACTAGCCGTAATCACCACTAAGACGAAATGCTCAAACTAGGCACGAGGGGTTTGCTTAAGGCCACAAAAGAGCAATGAAGACGACAAACCATGCCATCGGGAAGAGAATACCAAGGTGGTGGCTATATGTAGACCACATGCAACAGGGAGGAAGAGAAATGATATCCCACATGCCTATGCGCGCAAGAGCAACAATCTCCTCTACAATCACATGCTGCTATTCATGATGAACAAATGTGTCATAATAAGAATTCGTCTCGAGAAAAGCGCCGCCAGAATAACCATAGCAGTCAATAGGCAGAAGCGAGCGAGCTTGGAAGCCATAAGTAGGCTGAGCTGGATGCGGTGCGTTGCCAACATCAGAGGCCATAGTAGTCGAGGGAGATGGCTCATTAGAAGGATCCACAACACGTGGACCACAAGTGTAGTGAAGAAGATTATAAGGGGGAATCATCGGGGAAACCTCATGGATGAGCGAGCTGAGGTAGCCTCAGGTAATGAACAAGGTGGGGAAGCATGTGGCGACGTGTGGGTCTATAACAGTATTACGGGAAGATGCGCTAGGATAGGTGGGTGAGGGCAATAAAGGAGTGATAAGTGGATAGGTGGACGAGGGCAATAAATGAATGATAAGTGTATCAGGAAAATTGAGGGAAGAAATATCCTCAACGGGGGAGGCCGAAGGAGAGGATGGACATGGATAGAATCAAATGTTACATATCGAGAAATGCGCATTCGATGACTAACAAGATCGCAACACCGATAGCCCTTTTGCTCATCACTGTAACCTAAGAAGACACATTCAACAGATGCACACCTTTAGAGATTGAAACTGGAGAACTTAAGGGTGTAGTATGATCAATCCAAGATATATTGGATTTATATGTGTAATATGATCAACATGATTGTGAAAATTGATGGACTATTACATTGTCTTGGATTGACTTAGTAGTAAGAAAACAAAGATATTGGAGTAATTGAAATGTTGTTTGTGTTAGGTTGAATGATATATCTACTTGGATTCTAGGTCGGAGTTAAACTTGAGATTGGGCACTTGGATTAGTGATATTTTGACATGAGCTTGAAACATGAGAACTTTAGGTTGAGCATGATCAACATGAGATGTATTGGATTTATATAAGTAGTAGTATAATTGGCATCAATGCGGTATTGGTGGACTATTGGATTATTTTGGATATTACTGGTTGTATTCTAGGTTGGAGATAACTTGAGCACACGGATTTGTGATATTTTGACCTAAACTTAGTAGCTTGGATGTGCCCCATATAGATATGAGCATGGAGATGATACAAATGGATCGTAGTTGGTAGACTTTGATGACTTTGCTAGCCCTCCCCAAGAATGTTACAAGTACAAGATCATCATGGGAGGATGATTTGGGTTAATTAGAATAGATGACAATTTCAATGGTATGAGCATTGTTGGAGCACCTGATCGTGCTTTCATTATGTGTTTGTGCTTCTTTAGATGAAGTAGTAGGAGGAGAGTAGTACTTATGAAGTGATATTATATTGGTGGATAAAAAGTTCTGTAATAACCTTGGAACATGTTGGATTTACTTAGGTGATTGTGATCTTGAAAAACATCTGGTGGATAAATAACTTCTAATTTTTGCATTTGTAGTCATCTAGTGGAAGCTTGCTTTATACTAGACTTGGATAACCATGATAGTGGCTTGGTTGGATCATAGTTATGATTTGTAATAGATGCACACCTTTAGAGATTGAAACTGGAGAACTTTAGGGTGTAGTATGATCAATCGGATATATATTATTGACAGCATGATTGTGAACGTTGATGGAACATCATCTTGGATTGAATTAGTAGGAACAAACTAGAGATATTGGAGTAATAGAAATATTGTTTGTGTTAGGTTCAGTGAAATATCTACTTGGATTCTAGGTCGGAGTTAAACTTATGATTGGGCACTTGGATTTGTGATAATTTTCACATGAGCTTGAAACTAGAGAACTTTAGGGTATACACTACTAGTGAAAACCTTATACACAGTATCATAGCAGTAGCGCTGGACAAAATCATGTGCTACTACTACTTAGTAGAAGAGCCCATAAATAAACCGCGCTACTGCTATATCTTTAGCAGTAGCGCGTACTAGCAAAAAGCACTGCTGCTATGTTTGAACTGGGCGCACATGGCTAGCCCAACTTAGTAGTAGCGCGTATCCTCGCCCAACGCTACTGCTATTCTCCTTAGCTGTAGCGCTTTTCTCGCACATGCGCTACTACTAACCCTACCTTATCCTCCCCACGCGGGCGACCCTCTCTCGCTCCCTCTCCCTCTCAGTCACTCTCGCCCGCGCCAATACCCGTCGTCCGTCCTCCACCGAGGTACTCCCTCCATCCCTCCCTCTTCCTCCCACCGCGCCCTCCTCCCTCCGCCTCCGGCCACCCCCTCCTCCCTCCTCCTCCGACCGCCCCTGATACGTCTCCAACGTATCTATAATTTTTGATTGTTCCATGTTATATTATATTCTGTTTTGGACATTATTGGGCTTTATTATACACTTTTATATTATTTTTGGGACTAACCTATTAACCGGAGGTCCAACCCAGAATTGCTGTTTTTTTTGCCTATTTTAGGGTTTCGCAGAAAAAGAATATCAAACGGAGTCCAAACGGAATGAAACCTTCGGGAACGTGATTTTCGGAATGAACATGATCCAGAGGACTTGGACCCTACGTCAAGACATCAACCAGGAGGCCACGAGGTAGGGGGCGCGCCTACCCCCCTAGGCGTGCCCTCCACCCTCGTGGGCCCCCTGTTGCTCCACCGACGTACTCCTTCCTCCTATATATACCTACGTACCCCCAAACTACTAGATACGGAGCCAAAACCCTAATTCCACCGCCGTAACTTTCTGTATCCACGAGATCCCATCTTGGGGCATGTTCCGGAGCTCCGCCGGAGGGGGCATCGATCACGGAAGGCTTCTACATCAATACCATAGCCCCTCTGATGAAGTGTGAGTAGTTTACCTTAGACCTACGGGTCCATAGTTATTATCTAGATGGCTTCTTCTCTCTTTTTGGATCTCAATACAAATTTCTCCCCCTCTCTTGTGGAGATCTATTCGATGTAATCTTCTTTTGTGGTGTGTTTGTTGAGACCAATGAATTGTGGGTTTATGATCAATTTTATCTATGAACAATATTTGAATCTTCTCTGAATTCTTTTATGTATGATTGGCTATCTTTGCAAGTCTCTTCGAATTATCAGTTTGGTTTGGCCTACTAGATTGATCTTTCTTGCAATGGGAGAAGTGCTTAGCTTTGGGTTGAATCTTGCGGTGTCCTTTCCCAGTGACAGTAGGGGCAGCAAGGCACCTATTGTATTGTTGCCATCGAGTATAACAAGATGGGGTTTATTTCATATTGCATGAGTTTATCCCTCTACATCATGTCATCTTGCTTAAAGCGTTACTCTGTTCTTATGAACTTAATACTCTAGATGCATGCTGGATAGCGGTCGATGTGTGGAGTAATAGTAGTAGATGCAGGCAGGAGTTGGTCTACTTGTCTCGGACGTGATGCCTATATACATGATCATACCTAGATATTCTCATAACTATGCTCAATTCTGTCAACTGCTCAACAGTAATTTGTTTACCTACCATGAATACTTATGCTCTTGAGAGAAGCCACTAGTGAAACCTATGGCCCCAGGTCTATCTTCCATCATATTAATCTTCTAATACTTATTTATTTCCTTTGCCTTTTATTTTACTTTGCATCTTTATCATAAAAACACCAAAAATATTATCTTATCATATCTATCAGATCTCACTCTCGTAAGTGACCGTGTAGGGATTGACAACCCCTTATCGCGTTGGTTGTGAGAATTTATTTGTTTGTGTAGGTGCGAGGGACTCGTGCGTGGCCTCCTACTGGATTGATACCTTGGTTCTCAAAAACTGAGGGAAATACTTACGCTACTTTGCTGCATCACCCTTTCCTCTTTAAGGGAAAACCAACGCAAGTGCTCAAGAGGTAGCAGCCCCCTCCTCCCTCCTCCCTCCTTCGCCGGCAGCCCTCCTCCCACTGCCCCTCCCTCCTCCTTCTCCGGCCGGCCCCCCCCCCCCCCCCCCCCCCCCCCCCCCCCCCCCCCCCCCCCCTCCCTCCCTTGTCTCTGTTCTTGCAAATTGTAGGTAATTTAAATGTAGATTTTAGAATGTAGACATTGTAGAATGTAGGTTTTTTAATAGAATATTTTTTTGACTATTTTAGGTGTTTTGAATAAAATAGAAGTAAGAAAATTTAGGGTAGAACTAGGGTAGTAGAATTTTTAGCAAGTGTTTAATAGAACTAGTTTATTTATAGTAAGTGCTTAATAGAACTAGTTTATTTAGTAAGTGTTTAAAATAATTAGTAAGTAAATTAATAAACTAGTTGAACTACTTTATTTTTAGAAAGAACTAGTTTTTTTCTATTTATAGTAAGTTTATATTTAGTAAGAACTAGTTGAATTAATAGAACTAGTTGAACATGTCATATTTGTTGTTATTTTTTTATTTTAAGCAATTATTTGGGATGTATTAGTAATAACTTATAGGGTTTTTGCTTTTGCAGAAATCAAGGAGCCCCTCCATCATCCCCGCCGTCGTCCCCGTCACCGACCCCCTCGGACCTCGAGGTGAGACCAGCCAAATCTCCATGTCAATATGAGTCCTATAAGATATATATGATGTAGATAAAAACATGTATATCCTATGTTGCTCAAATAGGATATGTGGTTGCCCAAGTGGCCGGTCATGTTCAGGTTACACCTCCGAGTGGCCTATGTTTTGCTGGAGTGTTGATTAATTTACGTTCCGGCAAATTTCAGGCGCTCGATATGTCCTTTTTTAGCAAAGGTCATGCCGGATTTTTCAGTGAATTCTGGCATGACTTGTGCTAGAATATGTAGGAAATATCGAGTGCCCTGGATTTTCTCGAAAAATAATGATCTAATTTAGGTTTTTTAGTACATATATTTAATTGTACAAGTTTAATCTTTGAATTATGAACGTAGGAAATGTTGTACTCGTATGACAAAAGTCTCCCGGGGGAGTGCAGCTGGTGCCATGACGATCGAGGTCTGTGCGATAAGTTCCCTCACCTGGACGATGATCGACGCTTCAGCATTAAGCTCGTGGAGACCTTCGACATTGAAATGGTACGCAACGATGACAAGTTTTTTTCGTAATTAAGCACAACTTCAACTATTTGAACAACTAATTTTCATCTTTTACAATTTGACTAGCTGATCCCATGCCATGCAAGACGCTATGTCTTGGCAAGGATGGGTTTTGAAGACCATGAAAATTTTGAAACAAAGAAAATACACCTAAGGACCCATCATGATATGGATTTTGAAGTAAATCTATACAATTCTCAGAGCGTAACCGGTTTTGGTTGCCAAAACTAAAAAGTACTTTGCAAAATGTATGATTTTTATGAGGGTATGATTGTCACCATGGATCTTGGTGATCCTGACATCGAGCAAAACAATGTGGACATTTGGGTCCTTGTTGATACGCTTCCGATTCTACCACTATGTGAGTTTCTCAAACAGTATTAACTAATTTATATTGTTTATTTCAAAATAGTTGACAGCTTATTTCCATTGACAGCTTATTTTCATTCTTCAAAGAATGTGCGGAAGATGGTAGACAAAACCCACTACACCGATGGCTCCGAATTAACTTATAAGGAGAAAAATCATCTGATCGCATTTTGTACTTTCTTTGAGAATTACAATACCTATTATCGAACTCCTCCAAATTATGGTGAATACGTGCCACTAGTGCACGTGTTGAACCACGATAACTTCTATGGAGATACCATCGTAAGATTTTTTACTATTACAACATCCGTGCATCTTTTGCATACTTCTAAAACTAGTGCATTATTGCTAACTACGAAGTTATTACTATGTCTTTCAACAGAAAATCCCGATGGATTGTGTGCCTCATCTGATGTATTACAATGGTTGCCTTGAAGATCTGAACATACAGCTAGGTCATCCTACGGATCTCACCTGTGCATATCAGATTTCTGAAACCGGTGAACACATGCTAATCAAAGAGTGGAAAAAATGTTTGGACATTTGTAAGGAGGTACTTGGAAGCAACATTAAGCGAAAGGCAAGAATTGGAGACACGATAATCTACATTCTCCATAATGGAGAGCCAGGGGCTATCTTGTTTTTTGCTATTTTACCTTAGAGAATTGTCACATCCCTAGCTTTACCTTGGTCTTGGACTATCTTGGTTGTTGCATCATGTTTAAATTCAAAGGAAAATTGAATTGAGGGAATTCCCAAAGCCACAAAAATCTTTTAAAAATGAGCAAGTTAAAAATTTCTTCAAATGAGCCCAAGGAAATGTTCACTTTAATCCCTGAAAATATTGGCAAGAGGTAAAAATCATAACCAATATTTTAGGGCATTAAGGGTAATTAATTTGGGCATTTTGAATTAAACCATAATGTATTTGAATTGGCTTTATTTCTGTTATAAAAGAAATACATGTCCAATAATTTTGGAAATTATTGTGGGGCTCTAGAGTAATATCTCTAGTCCATACAATAATTTACGGAAGCAACATAAATGGTTTAGTTTTAAAACTAAATCAAAATAGAGGAAAAAATAGAAAATAGAAATAAAAGAGAGAGAGAGAGAGTTACCTGGGCCGGCCTACCTGTTCTGGCACTGTATCGGCCTAGCCCACTGAGGGCAGAGCCGTCTTCTTCCTCCTGCCAGTAGGCAGAGGGGAAGCGTGGCGCGCGCGTGCGTTCCCGGCCACCTCCTGCTTGCCTCCCTCGACCTGATCCGCGCCCGGAGACGCCCGACGCCTCCCCTCACTTCCCCCTCACTCTCTGCCCCCCCTCTGCTCTCTCCTCGCTCACGTCCGAGCGCAGCTGCCGACCGCCGTCCCGTGAACGTGTAGCACTACGTCCACCGCCGCCTTCATGCCCCATGGCTGCGTCTACTAGCTCCGCCTCGATGCCGTGAATCTCCAAGCCGAAGAACGTGCCCCGGATGCCCTGCAGCGTTGCCGCCATCGTCATCTTCCTCACCGCCTCGTCCACCGCACGCCGTTGCCGAATTTGCCGCTGACAGGACGTCCCCGAGCCCATTTACCCTCCCTACGAACTCGCGGTGAGCCCCCGAGTCGTTTCCCCCTTCTTCCCTGGTCGCGTTTGACCTCTAGGCCATAGCCCCGCCTTGGCCGAACTCCGGCCGCCGCCATGGACGACGAGCTCGATGCTCCTGCGCTCTCCCGCTCGCCCCAGCACCACCAACATGCTCATTGCGTCCCCGGGAAGCGAACGCGCCGCGCCGTTTGCTCTAGCTCATGCTGAAACCCCGCACCCGCTCGAGCCCGAGCTCGGACGCCACTAAACCTCGTCGCCGACATCGTTTCCGGCAACCCCGCGGCCTCCCATCCGGTCCTTTGGATGCGGATGAGCGAGAGGACCTCCCTGGTGCCAGCAGCGCGACGAACTACCGTCCCTAACGCGAGTCCGGCGAGCTCTCACCGTTGGTTTGTTCATCGCCGACGTAGGTCCGGCGATGCTGACGTGGCTCTAGCTTAATTAGGCCTAACCACTAATTAGCACTAACCTAATTGACCCTATGGGTCAATGACATGTGGGGCCCGGCCCCTGATTAACTTATTAGTTTACGTTTAATTAAACTGGTTTAGTCACTGTGAGACCGACATGCAGGACCCACGCGTCAGGTTTGACCTGACCGAGTCTGTTGACCTGCTAACATCATGCTAACGCAGTAAAGAATTTTCTGGATTTAAACTTATTCAGAAAATTCCAATCTATCCATATGTACCATTTTCATGCATGTTAGAACAACTTAAGGCCACTATTTAGGAAAAATCAAATGAATGGTATTTAAATAACCACATGTGGATTTTGAATTTGAACTTTGGGTTCAAACCAACTTCATTTAATTGTGTTGCTAGTCGCATTAGCTCAATCAACAACATATTGCCATGTCATTATTATGCATCATGTTGTGCATTACATTGATTGTGTTCCTTCTCTGTTGCCGGTGGTTGTCCCCTCTCGATAGACGTTGTACCGACGCTGTGATCGTTGACACTGATGAAGACCCAATGATATCTTCAGAAGTGCCAGGCAAGCAAAACCCCCTTGTTCATTCCGATACAATCCCACTCTCTCACTCCTGCTCTCTTTTACTGCATTAGGACAACAACAATTCAACTGTTACATGCTGCGGTAGTTGAACCCCTTCCCTCTGCATGACCTGTCATTGCCACAGTAAATAGATGAAACCCACTAGCATGAGTAGGAATTGTTTGAGCCCTGATGTGCCTACTCATTCATGCTTGTTGTCATGCCTGCTACTGCTTAGAGTTGAGTCAGGTCTGATTCATCGGGAATGAATTGGAACATGGTGAACATGTCCTACCGTTGAGAGCTAAGTGTGTGAACATGATTTGGTAAAGGTAGCGGTGAGAGGCCATGTAGGAGTACATTGTGGGTTGTCTCACTGCAGCCGTTCTCAGGAACTGAGTTCTGTGTTTGTGATCCATGAACAGTTACTACCACAATTGGGTTCCGGTAACTCGGCCCCTCTCGGCTTATTAATCAAATCGATCTCTGTCCAGGAGTTGCAACTAGTTTCTGGTGTTTGTAGGTAGTGTTAGTAGTCTACCAAGTGGCACCCGGTACAGGTGGGCTTGGGACAGACTAGGCACAGTGGCACGATGTACCAAGTGGCACCCGGATGGTGGGCTTGGGAACCCTGCACACATCGTTTGGGGCCGTGAGCGACACCTCGGCCGGATCTCCTTGCGGATGGAACCAGAAGAGGCGATAAAACTAGACGAGAGACTTGTGTGGTTAGTCAGGTCGTGGCCGACACCCTCACTCGGCTTCCGCTTGAAGGTTGCCGAGGTACATGACGTGTACAGGGAGATAAGTGGCGAGAGCGTGTGTGAAGAAGTACACCCCTGCAGGGTTATCATTATCTATTCGAATAGCCGGATTCCTCGGATATGGAAACTTGGACCCCTTTCATAGTTCATAGACAAGTAAAAGTGGATACTCTAAAATGCGCAAGATAAGCGTGAGTGCTATGGATGGCGTTCTCGTAGGGAGACGGGAGCGGATCCATAGTGGTGTATTGGTATGGGGAATATGTGGACTCGTGTGCGCCACCTCAAAAGAGTTACTTGCAGTCGTAGTTCAGGATAGCCACCGAGTCAAAGCTGGCTTGCTGCAGTCAAACTCCACCACCCCCTTTGTTGATACTGATGCATATGTAGCTAGTTCTGATGTAAGTCTTGCTGGGTACATTTGTACTCATGTTTGCCTATGTTATGTTTTGCAGAGAGACGTCAGTCTCGCTAGTAGTTCCGTGCGGACTTCGACGTTTAGCTTGATACCTCAGCTACGATCTTGTGCCCTCGACAGGATCTTGTAGATAGTCAGGCTTCTCAGCCTTTTTCATTTGTAGATGTCTGTACTCAGACATGTTAAGCTTCCGCATGTGCTTGTTGCTCGTATGCTCTGTATGTTGGGTCATGAGACCCATGTTTGTAATATCTCGCTCCTCGGAGCCTAATGAATAAATACCTTGAGTCGTAGAGTTATGTTGTGATGCCATGTTGTATTTACACATATCGAGCATATTGTGTGTATGATTGAAATGCTTGGTATGTGTGGGATCCGACAACCTAGTTGTTCATCCTTGGTAGCCTCTCTTATGGGGAAATGTAGTCTTGTGCTTCCATGAGCCATAGTAGTCCGCTACAGCCCAGTTCACCGGAGTCCTGCTAGCCCAGCACTACTGCTCTGGAACACTTGACTGGCCGGCATGTGATTCACTTCGTTCCTATGTCTGTCCCTTCGGGGAAATGTCACGCGGTGACATCCGGAGTCCTGCCTAGCCTGCTACAGCCCGGTTCACCGGAGTCCTCTTAGCCCAGTGCTACAGCCCGGATTCGCACGCTGCTGACTGACATGCTTGATGTTGATTCATGTATGCGTGTCCCCGTAAGTTAGTGCCACTTTGGATTCACGACTAGTCATGTCGGCCCGGGTTTTCTGTCATATGGATGCTAGCGACACTATCATATACGTGAGCCAAAAGGCGCAAACGATCCCAGGCCATGGTATGGTGACACCTGTGGGAATACCGTTCATGAGGCCGCAAAGTGAGATGAGATGTTACCGGCTAGATCGATGTGACTTGGAATCGGGGTCCTGACAATGTTGGTATCAGAGCCTGACTGCCTGTAGGATTACCAAGCCATACTGGTCGAAGTTGACTCTAGAAATGCTTTAGTTATATAAGGGAATTGATTGTGGAAGGGAACGTAAGGCTCTTTTTACTCCTTTACCTTATGCCCTTCTGATCTGAGTCAACCTCTTCTTTTCTACGGGGATTAGGAACTAGGCTTCTCTTCTTTCTCTCAGGATGACGTGTTACTAAACCGTAGTTGCCTAGGATTGTTGAGTTCAAGCCTTAGTTCAGTTCCTACTACTTCCATATGTTCATAGCTAGCCTCAGAGCCTTGATATTGTGATGTTGAGTGGTTATGCCACCATTTTTGCAGGATGTCTCAAATCATTTTGAGCATTTACACCCGTTATGCTGTCCGAGTCATCCCAGGTTTCTAAATAGCCTGATGCACTTGCAAATCTTTCCTCCATGTTCCCGTTGTATTTTTGGGCTAGATTAAGCACACTAATCGGTGTGTTGAGGTACTCTGTTGCCTTGACATGTATGTTGGAGTTAGTATTATGACCCTAGGTGTCCTCGAGAACCACTCAATATTTTGGCAATGCTTTCGTATCCCCAGTGTGATGATTCTAGCCACCATTCTCGAAAGCATCCCGTGATGCCATTTAGTTAGTAGGCCTTCTATTTCTGGTTTCTAGAGCCCAAGATTCACTCTACTTACCTCGTGTCAATAGTGTTGCTCGTACCTTTAGGATATTAGTAACCTTTGCGATATTTCCCGAGGTCTGTGGTATTTCCTTCTTCCAAATACCATGAACTGCTTATGGCAGAAGTTCTTCTGAACCAAAATATCACAACCAGAGTGCTCTTGATGAGTTCTCCGTTCTACATTGTGAATCTGCCAGTTCTACCTTTCTGCATGGGTTATCCAGAAGAAATATGTTGAACTCGTTTGACATACTAATCTATGCATCCACAACTCAGAAAGTATATGTTCCTTCGAGTTGTCCCCCTTCAGTTATATTCCGACCTTCATCTATCAATTGATAGTCAAGGGTATGTGTGCGATCGTGTTCATCGATGCCTACTATTCTTGTGGTTCGACAAGCCGTTCTATTTTAGAATGAATAGGAGAAATAAACTCCAGAACCTCATCCATATCCAGGATTGGGTCAAAGTTGTGGTATTCCGCAGATCAAATGCCAATCCAGCTTCTGCTCTGTTCTACCTTGGAGTGTTACCATCTTTATGTCAAGAATGTCTTGAGAATTACACCACCTCTTATGAATTCTTGATGGAGTGATACTTCTCGCCATCATTATTCATTCCTCGGTCCTGTGTTGTTGTAATCGGAGTGCCGACAAGTGAATTGGATGTGTGAAATCAATACTCCGAGCAACTTGTTGCTTGGTAGTAAATGGACAATACTCTCATTCTTAGCATGTTGGTTATTAAATCCTCATCCTAAGATTGATCATGCTACCTAGTCTTTATTTCCCGGTGCATTCTTCGATCAATGAGTTAGGATTACGTCAATCCCTCGCTCTTTTGATCATATCGTCTTGCTCTGAAAAGCAAGATTGTTCTCGAGCTTAGTAACATATCGGTGGTTCGTGATTTTCCGAATATCTTCTCAGAAGTATTACCAGGTTGTCACCTGACCGCTATGTGGAGTTCGTGATCAAGTTGGTTTCTTGCAAACCAGCCATTCTCCAAGAATCTGTGTCGGTTACCCCCCTGAGCTAGTTGGTTAAGCTAAACAATAACTTGGAGAGTTGGAAGGTAAAAGCTTGCCAGCTTAGTCCATCTCAAGGGATATATTTGCGTGTGTTGAAGATAGATGATATCTTCATCGATTGGTCCCTGTGATCAGTTGTTGGACCTATTGTCGTATCAAAACCTTGATTTGAGTATGGGCTATCATCAAATCAAATCAGAACCAATGATGTTCATAATGTTGTCTTACTCGTGGTGGATCCCTCGAGCATACACCATTATATCTTTTGGGTCTGACCAATGCTATCACTTGTTCACATAATTATGGAATTCCATCTCCATGGAAACCTGGATGAATTGTTGTTGAGCCCATCAGCAACACTGCTACCTTCTCCATGATTCGTGTTAAACATCCAGCTAGTATTGGAAACTTTATAAGCATTATCTTCATGTTTCGTTCATGAAGCATATGTTTGGATGAAAAAAAGTGACTACCTCTGATTCACGTGCATTTGGTGAAAGTTGCCGCCGTGAATTCGAGAAAGTTAGTTTTGCTTCCTCTAGAATCGTCCCAAGTCAGACATGCACATGTGCGAAGTATTCTGTGGTTTGGAGACTTGCAACCTTCATTCTGTATGTATCCCTAGCACACCAAGCCACTGATTGATTTGTTCGAGGCGAAGAATTTCCTTCTTATGAATCATGACTTATGTAAGGACTACGATATCCTCGATGATGGTTCCCAACCTGAACTTGATAGTGTTTTATTATAAGACTACTACGTGGTTATGCTTGTCTTGGACAGCGTGTTCACAGGTATGTAGCAGAACCAGCTCATGTTTTGGAGCTTGCTATCATAGTTCATCTCCCAAGAATCTCGCAATGTCATCTCGTCGATTTGTGTTGCAAACTTTCATTTTTCTTTCTAGACTCGATGAGTCTGGAATATCCTGACACCAACCAGATTTGAATCTCAGGCTGTGATGGTTGGGACATTTTCCCAAGAGTTATAATATTGGTCTCTCGGTAACCGGTAAAGTGGATGACGTGGCCAACACACCCAACCGGAAGACCTGTTATTGTAGTATCTTGTTCGAAGAAGTTGGCCACTTCCCCATAAGGATCTAGTAGAATTTATTCCAATAGTAGTTCCTTATGGATTTTTGTATTCCCGAAGTCTGACCTTTTACTTGATGTCCTAGATACCAAACCATATCAATAAATGGGTTATGCTAGCACATCAAGGAGAACATTAGAAGCGGAGTGCTAAATGTCTCTCAGTCGATCATCCAGATTTTGATCCCTTGGCCTCGCTAAGGTGAAACCTGAGAAAGTGTTATCTTTGTTTGTATCTGCATCCTCCACCATTATTCATCATGGTAGTATGTTGTGTTGCCAGGATCCTTGACATGGATATGGTAAAACTTATTGAATATGGAAATGCTCAAGCTCTTGAGAGCACGCGCAAGCAAAATCATCCCTTGCGTTGTCTTCAACAAAGTAGTCCACGTCTTCCATTCTAGTCTGGGTATGCCATCCTTTCGAACTCCTTCAAACGATCGTTTGTGCATTTCCTTAGGGTGGTATAGAGAGTTTAAATGATCTCTATATCAAAAGTAATTCTTTTTGCCACTTAAAGGAATCATTCTACGAGTCACCTCCTCCAACATGTCTCGTTATGGAATCATGGCAATTATCTCCTCACTACCTTGAAAACCATGCACCATCCTACTCCAGCATGGAATTATCGCCTACCAATTTGAACCTTTGTCATATGTTTATCATCCATCATCTCTGATGTGTGTTTTGTGTCTTAGCTCAAGGGATGTTTCTACGTCTCATTCCATCAGTTGATCTTGTGATCATTAAGATTGATGATCCATTCTTGTGAGGTTGTCTTGCTCTGTTATCGCCATGTTGGATGCAGTTCTCGAAGGAAAGGATGTCATAATCAAACATGACGATCGAATCCACGCTCTTATGAAGTGCAACATGGGTCGTGAAGACTGTGTCAGTTCCTGTCCCCTCTGTCTTCTTACCTCACGTCCTGAATCTCGGGACGAGATTCTTGTTTAGTGGGGGTGAGTTGTCACATCCCTAGCTTTACCTTGGCCTTGGACTATCTTGGTTGTTGCATCATGTTTAAATTCAAATGAAAATTGAATTAAGGGAATTCCCAAAGCCTCAGAAATCTTTTAAAAATGAGCAAGTTAAAATTTTCTTCAAATGAGCCCAAGGAAATGTTCACTTTAATCCCTGAAAATATTGGCAAGAGGTAAAAATCCAAACCAATATTTTAGGGCATTAAGGGTAATTAATTTGGGCATTTTGAATTAAACCATAATGTATTTGAATTGGCTTATTTCTGTTATAAAAGAAATACATGTCCAATAATTTTGGAAATTATTGTGGGGCTCTAGAGTAATATCTCTAGTCCATACAATAATTTACAGAAGCAACAAAAATGGTTTAGTTTTAAAACTAAATCAAAATAGAGGAAAAAAAATAGAAAACAGAAATAAAAGAGAGAGAGGAGAGTTACCTGGGCCGGCCTACCTGTTTTGGCACTATAGCGGCCCAGCCCACCGAGGGCAGAGCCGTCTTCTTCCTCCTGCCAGTAGGCAGAGGGGAAGCATGGCGCGCGCGTGCGTTCCCGGCCACATCCTGCTTGCCTCCCTCGACCTGATCCGCGCCCGGAGACGCCCGATGCCTCCCCTCACTTCCCCCTCACTCTCTGCCCCCCTCCCCTCTGCTCTCTCCTCGCTCGCGTCCGAGCGCAGCTGCCGACCGCCATCCCGTGAACGTGTAGCACCGCGTCCACCGCCGCCCCCATGCCCCGTGGCTGCGTCCACTAGCTCCGCCTTGACGCCGTGAATCTCCAAGCCGAAGAACATGCCCCGGATGCCCTACAGCGTCGCCGCCATCGTCATCTTCCTCATCGACTCGGCCACCTAACACCGTCGCCGAATTCGCCGCTGACAGGACGTCCCCGAGCCCATTTACCCTCCCTACGAACTCGCGGTGAGCCCCCGAGTCGGTTCCCCCTTCTTCCCTGGTCGCATTTGATCTCTAGGCCATAGCCCCGCCTTGGCCGAACTCCGGCCGCCGCCATGGCCGACGAGCTCGATGCTCCTGCGCTCTCCCGCTCTCCCCAGCACCACCAACATGCTCATTGCGTCCCGTGGAAGCAAACGCGCCGCGCCGTTTGCTCTAGCTCGCGCTGAAACCCCGCACCCGTTCGAGCCCGAGCTTGGCCGCCGCTAAACCTCGTCGCCGACATTGTTTCCGGCCACCCTGCGGCCTCTCGTCCGGTCCTTTGGATGCGGAGGAGCGAAAGGACCTCCCTGGTGCCAGCAGCGCGACGAACTATCGTCCCTAACGCGAGTCTAGCGAGCTCTCGCCGTCGGTTTGGTCATCGCCGGCGTAGATCCGGCGATGCTGACGTGGCTCTAGCTTAATTAGGCCTAACCACTAATTAGCACTAACCTAATTGACCCTATGGGTCAATGACATGTGGGGCCCGGCCCCTGATTAACTTATTAGTTTACATTTAATTAAACTGGTTTAGTCACTGTGAGACCGACATGCAGGACCCACGCGTCAGGTTTGACCTGACCGGGTCTGTTGACCTGCTGACATCATGCTGACGCAGTAAAGAATTTTCTAGATTTAAACTTATTCAGAAAATTCTAGAAATTGTTACAAACTTCAAAAAATCATATAAAATCAACTGTAGCTCAGAATTAAATAAATTATATATGAAAAATTATCAGAAAAATCCAATCTATCCATCTATACCATTTTCATGCATGTTAGAACAACTTAAGGCCACTGTATAGGACAAATCAAATGAATGGTATTTAAATAACCACATGTGGAGTTTGAATTTGAACTTTGGGTTCAAACCAACTTCATTTAATTGTGTTGCTAGTTGCATTAGCTCAATCAACAACATATTTCCATGTCATTATCATGCATCATGTTGTGCATTGCATTGATTGTGTTCCTTCTCTATTGCCGGTGGTTGTCCCCTCTCGATAGACGTTGTACCGACATTGTGATCGTTGACACTGATGAAGACCCAATGATATCTTCAGAAGTGCCAGGCAAGCAAAAACCCCTTGTTCATTCCGATACAATCCCACTCTCTCGCTCCTGCTCTCTTTTACTGCATTAGGACAACAACGATTCAACTGTTACATGCTGCGGTAGTTGAACCCCTTCCCTCTGCATGACCTGTCATTGCCACAGTAAATAGATGAAACCCACTAGCATGAGTAGGAATTGTTTGAGCCCTGATGTGCCTACTCATTCATGCTTGTTGTCATGCCTGCTACTGCTTAGAGTTGAGTCAGGTCCGATTCATCGGGAATGAATTGGAACGTGGTGAACATGTCCTACCGTTGAGAGCTAAGTGTGTGAACACGATTTGGTAAAGGTAGCGGTGAGAGGCCATGTAGGAGTACATGGTGGGTTGTCTCATTCCAGCCGTTCTCAGGAACTGAGTTATGTGTTTGTGATCCATGAACAGTTACTACCACACATTGGGTTCCGGTAACTCGGCCCCTCTCGGCTTATTAATCAACTTGATCTCTGTCCAGGAGTTGCAACTAGTTTCTGGTGTTTGTAGGTAGTGTTAGTAGTCTACCAAGTGGCACCCGGTACAGGTGGGCTTGGGACAGACTAGGCACAGTGGCACGGTGTACTAAGTGGCACCCGGATGGTGGGCTTGGGAACCCTGCACACATCGTTTGGGGCCGTGAGCGACACCCCGGCCGGATCTCCTTGCGGATGGAACCCGAATAGGGGATAAACCTAGACGAGAGACTTGTGTGGTTAGTCAGGTCGTGGACGACACCCTCACCCGGCTTCTGCTTGAAGGTTGTCGAGGTACATGACGTGTACAGGGAGATAAGTGGCGAGAGCGTGTGTGAAGAAGTACACCCCTGCAGGGTTATCATTATCTATTCGAATAGCCGGATTCCTCGGATATGGAAACTTGGACCCCTTGCATAGTTCATAGACAAGTGAAAGTGGATACTCTAAAATGCGCAAGATAAGCATGAGTGCTATGGATGGCGTTCTCGTAGGGAACAGGAGCGGATCCATAGTGGTGTATTGGTATGGGGAATATGTGGACTCGTGTGCGCCACCTCAAAAGAGTTACTTGCAGTCGTAGTTCAGGATAGCCACCGAGTCAAAGCTGGCTTGCCACAGTCAAACTCCACCGCCCCCTTTGTTGATACTGATGCATATGTAGCTAGTTCTGATGTAAGTCTTGCTGGGTACATTTGTACTCACGTTTGCCTATGTTATGTTTTGCAGAGAGACGTCAGTCTCGCTAGTAGTTCCGTGCGGACTTCGACATTTAGCTTGATACCTCAGCTACGATCTTATGCCCTCAATGGGATCTTGTAGATAGTCAGGCTTCTCAGCCTTTTTCATTTGTAGATGTCTGTACTCAGACATGTTAAGCTTCCGCTTGTGCTTGTTGCTTGTATGCTCTGTATGTTGGGTCATGAGACCCATGTTTATAATATCTCGCTCCTTGGAGCCTAATGAATAAATACCTAGAGTTATGTTGTGATGCCATGTTGTATTTACACATATCGAGCATATTGTGTGTATGATTGAAATGCTTGGTATGTGTGGGATCCGACAACCTAGTTGTTCATCCTTGGTAGCCTCTCTTATGGGGAAATGTAGTCTTGTGCTTCCATGAGCCATAGTAGTCCGCTACAGGCCGGTTCACCGGAGTCCTGCTAGCCCAGCACTACTGCTCCGGAACACTTGACTGGCCGGCATGTGATTCACTTCATTCATGTGTCTTTCCTCCAGGGAAATGTCATGCGTTGACATCCGGAGTCCTGCCTAGCCTGCTACAGCCCGATTCACAAGAGTCCTGTTAGCCCAGTGCTACAGCCCGGATTCGCACGCTGCTGACCGACATGCTTGATGTTAATTCATGTATGCATGTCCCCGTAAGTTAGTGCCACTTTGGGTTCACGACTAGTCATGTTGGCCCGGGTTCTCTGTCATATACGTGAGCCAAAAGGCGCAAACGGTCCCGGGCCATGGTATGGCGACACCCGTGGGAATACCGTGCGTGAGGCCGCAAAGTGATATGAGATGTTACCGGTAGATCGATGTGACTTGTAATCGGGGTCCTGACAGCGTTGGTATCAGAGCCTGGCTGCCTGTAGGATTACCAAGCCATACTGGTCGAAGTTGACTCTAGAAATGCTTTAGTTATATAAGGGAATTGATTGTGGAAGGGAACGTAAGGCTCTTTCTACTCCTTTACCTTATGCCCTTCTGATCTGAGTCAACCTCTTCTTTTCTACAGGGATTATGAACTAGGCTTCTCTTCTATCTCTCAGGATGACGTGTTACTAAACCGTAGTTGCCTTGGATTGTTGAGTTCAAGCCTCAGTTCAGTTCCTACTACTTCCATATGTTCATAGCTGGCCTCAGAACCTTGATATTGTGATGTTGAGTGGTTATGCCACCATTTTTGCAGGATGTCTCAAATCATTTTGAGCATTTACACCCGTTATGCTGTCCGAGTCATCCCAGGTTTCTAAATAGCCTGATGCACTTGCAAATCCTTCCTCCATGTTCCCGTTGTATTTTTTGGGCCAGATTAAGCACACTAATCGGTGTGTTGAGGTACTCCGTTGCCTTGACGTGTATGTTGGAGTTAGTATTATGACCCTAGGTGTCCTCGAGAACCACTCAGTAATTTGGCAATGCTTTCGTATTCCCAGTGTGATGATTTTGGCCACCATTCTTGAAAGCATCTCGTGATGCCATTTAGTTAGTAGGCCTTCTATTTCTGGGTTCTTGAGCCCAAGATTCACTCTACTTACCTCGTGTTGATAGTGTTGCTCGTACCTTTAGGATATTAGTAACCTTTGCGATAGTTCTTGAGGTCCATGGTATTTCCTTCTTCCAAATACCATGAACTGCTTATGGCAGAAGTTCTTTTGAACCAAAAGATCACAACCAGAGTGCTCTTGATAAGTTCTCCATTCTACATTGTGAATCTGCCAGTTCTACTTTTCTGCATGGGTTATCTAGAAGAAATATGTTGAACTTGTTCGACATACTAATCTATGCATCCACAACTCAGAAAGTATATGTTCCTTCGAGTTGTCCCCCTTCAGTTATATTCCGACCTTCATCTATCAATTGATAGTCAAGGGTATGTGTGCGATCGTGTTCATCGATGCCTACTATTCTTGTGGTCCGACAAGCTGTTCTATTTCATAATGAATAGGAGAAATAAACTCCAGAACCTCATCCATATCCAGGATTGGGTCAAAGTAGTGGTATTCCGCAGATCAAATGCCAATCCAGCTTCTTCTTTGTTCTACCTTGGAGTGTTACCATCTTTATGTCAAGAATGTCTTGAGAATTACACTGGCGGATCTCGGGTAGGGGGTCTCGAACTGTCCGTCTAAGGCGGATGGTAATAGGAGGCAGGGGACACGATGTTTTACCCAGGTTCGGGCCCTCTTGATGGAGGTAAAACCCTACGTCCTGCTTGATTATTCTTGATAATATGAGTAGTACAGGAGTTGATCTACCACGAGATCGGCTAAACCCTAAAAGCTAGCCTATGGTATGATTGTATATTGTCCTACGGACTAAAACCCTCTGGTTTATATAGACACCGGAGGAGGCTAGGGTTACACAAGGTCGGTTACAAATGAGGAGATATGCATATCCGTATTGCCTAGCTTGCCTTCCACGCCAAGTAGAGTCCCATCCGGACACGGGACAAAGTCTTCAATCTCGTATCTTCATAGTCCAACAGTCTGGCCAAAGGATATAGTCCAGCTGTCCGGAGACCCCCTAATCCAGGACTCCCTCAGTAGCCCCTGAACCAGGCTTCAATGACGATGAGTCTGGCGCGCAGTGTTGTCTTCGGCATTGCAAGGTGGGTTCCTCCTCCGAATACACCATGGAAGAGTTTGAATACAAGGATAGTGTCCGACCCTGCAAAATAAGTTCCACGTACCACCGTAGAGAGAATAATATTTCCACAAATCTAATCTGCTGACATGTTTTGCCTGCATGACATCACGCCACGGCCCGGTAATTATTTGAACCGTTTTTCTTTAACCAGTCCCGCACATAACGCGAGGCGGTTTCTTGACACGTCTTGTCAAAGCAGAGATCGTGTTCCCCTTATCACGGGATTCTCATCAATACAAATGTGGGTAACCCAACCGTGCCTGTTGGTATGACTCCTAGATCTTAGGTAAGTCTCAAACGGCCACAAGGAGCACGCCTGATATTCACCCCCTTTATTAAGGGACAGGGCTTTTTCTTCTTTCCCTCCCACGCTCAATCGAATACTTCCCCCGGCTCGAGTTCTAACACCCAAAGCCCAGGTCAGGCGCTTCGGACCTTCAATCATGTCCAGATCCAGCCTTCAAGGCCGGTGGATGCCTTCCTCCGTCACGGAGGAGGACATCAAGAAGTTGAGGGAGGCCAGATATCTGACCGCCGAAATTTGGCATAGGCTGCCCGCCCGAGGGCAGGTCGTCCCTACTCCCAAACCCAACGAGAGCGTTGTGTTCGTCTCCCACTTCCTCCGAGGACTAGGCCTCGCTCTAGATCCCTTCGTTAGGGGTCTTATGTTCTATTACGGGCTGGATTTTCACGATCTGGCCCCGGATTCCCTTCTTCACATCTCGTCATTTATTGTCATTTGTGAGGCCTTCCTCCGCATTACCCCTCACTTCGGCCTGTGGCTCAAGACCTTCGATGTGAAGCCGAAGACGGTCAAGGGGCAGTACGCAGCGTGCAGAGGTGCTCTAATAAGCAAAATTGCTGACGCTCCACGGCCAAAGGGTTCCTTTCCAGAGGTGTCCAGATTGTGGCAACAGGAGTGGTTTTACGTCACAGCTCCCCGAAGTGTCAAGTGGGTAGCTCCCCCCACCTTTCGCTCGGGCCCTCCACCACAACTGATGTCATGGATCAGCAGGGGGCTGAGCTGGGGTACAGCCAAGGACATGCCAATACTGCAGAGCCATATCCAAGATCTCTTCGATGGAGATTTCGGTCTGGTTATGGTAATGCAAGTCATGCTAGTTCGTCGAGTCCAGCCTTGCAAATGCCGGCCCCTCCGCATGTGGGAATTCAACCCGGAAGGACCGCGCACTATTTAGAATTTCCTCGGCATGACACACAAGGAGATGTACAAGTCGTTCTTCAGACCCCAAATAGAGTGTCCGGACACTACCGAGGACGTGGGCCTGAGCTGCAACCGCCCCGCTGCCCAAGTAAGTAATCCCATGGCCGAACACACTGTCATTTTATTTATCATGACATCATCCTAAAGAATCGCTCTTTGACCAGGACTGGATAACAAAGGCGGAGATGATCTGGTGTTCGGCCCCCTTCCTAAAGGCTTGGACAATCAGGTGCTGGGAAAGATGCTTGAGCCAGCACCTTGTCTGGTGCCCTCAAAGGAAGATGAAGGGGGGAATAAAGAGGGTGAAAGCGGGCCTCCATCGCTACCTATTCCAATCGAGGGAATGAGTGCCTCCGCGAGGGAGGATAACCAAGGGGAAGAATCTGACATTCTCCCTCCCCGGGGAAAGAAGAGGACTACCTCTGAAGATCCAGAAACTAAGGCTTCCAAATGGGAGAGGAAATCTCCGCTAGAGGGTCCTACCTCGGAGGGTATTCTTGCCGCACAATGTCTGCGCGGGGATCAGCCCTCTACCGAGCTATAAGTAATCAAAAAGTACTTAATAGTGAAGATATCCTACCTTACTTCCGAAGACAATAACCGATGCTTGTAAATTGTAGCCCGGATCGCAGCCCTTCTCGACAGAGTTCATCTTCGGGGGATCTTCTTCCGGAGATAATGGAGAGTGAAACGCCTCCCCCGGACTCCCCAGCTCAAGAAGCGGGCGACCTTGAAGTGTTGTTGCGAAGGGTATCTCTAGATCCAATATCGCCAGAGGATAACCCTTTGGCTGTCCGGCATCCCCAGTATCCGGCTCCTGAGGAGAGCGACAGCAAGGGTCTGTATTGTGTGTGATCAGACGTGCTGAAGGATCTTCTGGGGAAAGATGTCGTCTCGGAAGCGCATCGTACCCTAATGGGTACGGCAATTGAAAGGATTTCATCCACCGAAAGCGGTTTGCACGAAGCTTTTATGAGTCTGCTGAAAGGCTTTGAGGTACGTAAAATAATGTATACCTTTAATAGTATCGCATACGTTAGATATGCCCATGCAGATAGTAGCCCCTGAGACTCTGGTTGTCGTTGAGAACGGCGACAAACAGAGGATCATAGTCCTAGGTAATAACCAGACCGCCGGTATGCGCAGGTGGTTGAAGCTCCGGTGGCTAGCCGGACTAATAGGTTTTCCGAACTAAAGCAACAGCTAGATGCGGCAGATGCCGACATCGTGCTTGTCAATAAGCGGCTTGACGAGGCACAGGGTGGGTGATTTTTCCGGTGATCGTCACATAATAAGAGCAGCATGATGCCAGTATCTTTAATATGTTGTGACTGTAGATGGAGCTGCCACCATGGAGACCCTTCGGGCGGAGCTTGCCCGAGCCAAGGAGCAAGCAAGGAGTAGCAATGCGGCCGCTTTAAAGGTGGCCGAAGAGTTAAGGGCCGAACAGGCCGCACATTGCGGGAGCAAAGAAAAAATTGCCAAGATGGCCATGGAGTTAAAAGATGCTGCTGACCGTTACCGGCTTCTTGAAGAAGAAAACCGGGTGAAGAAGACGGACCTGGAGAAGGCCCGGGTGGCTGCCAAGGAAGCCCGCTCAAAAATTAGAGCGACGAAGGAGGAGTTGAATCAAGTTACGGATATCGTTTCTGGGAAGCCCTTCTTGTTGCGGACGAAGTTCGGAGATTCGAAATATGCTCCTCTGGACCGGCTATGGAGTTCTGCGGATGAGTACATGGATTTGGCTGCAAGTGCTGCGGATGCTACGGAGTACTTCAAGGATCAGAAAGGTCCTGAAGTGGAGAAGCTGTTCTGGTCACAGTTTCACGCTCCAGTCCGTCCGCTGTTGCTGAATGAGCGATTGACCAGTTGGGCCGAGCTCCATAGATTATCCGGGCTGGCCATGAGGTCCGTTGTGGATCATTTGTGGCCAGGAAGGCCAAGGCTGAATAGCTACTTTAGCTTAGTGCAACAATTCCTTGGCGTTGTGCCACACATCGATGCTGTAAAGAGGTCGGCGTGTATAGAAGGCTCGCGGATGGCCCTTGCCCGCGTCAAAACATACTGGGCAGAGATGGATGCCACCACTGTTGCGGCACAGGGTTCGGCCATAGGCCGAGTGGCTGCCGAGCACTACTTTGAAGAAGTTCTTCAAGGCGCTCGTTCGATAGAGGCTCAGTGCTGGAAGAATATTATGTTTGAGTGACATGTATTCCCATTGTCAAAACAATGTTTTGTTGAGTTTATCAAGGCTGTATTTATACTTTTGCCCGAAAGTACTATGATGCCTCATGTGCGGCCGTTTATCTATATATGTATATAACCTGAAAGATGGTAGTCGTCGGCTTCAGCCCCCACGCATATAATTCGGGGGTGTTCGCAGAAGACGCATGTTCACACTTGATCCAACGTCTTGGTCCATTAAGGAGGTGATAGCGCAGCGAACCAGGCAATCGGACTATAATGCTTTAACACTTTCACTTAGCCAGAGGAGTTTGATAGTGGGGCTACTATATAGCCCCTGGTGGCTCCACACTCATCCAAATTCGGGTTGCGTACATGCCTGGCCGGGAAACGGCCCTTCGTTAAGGCGGAGGAATCACGAAGATTCCGGTAGGTCATCGAGTGGTTGACCAGTCTCACGCTATATCATGACAGTCAGTTTTCGGCTTTCTCTACTGAGGTGCTCGTCCGGGTGAACCAGGGCACAATCGCAGTAGTTCTCCTGGTGCCGCCTTAGCCGATAGAGCGGAACATAAGGCAGCAAAACACAGGAGCCGGGCAAACCCAACATTTGACCAAAGACATGATTCGGAGCTGATGCATATAAGGCCAAACTCGCGACGCCGAACACTCCCTAAGGTATTCGGTCTTTATGATGTAAACCGGGCCTAAACAGTGCCCTTGGTAATAAACCCCTTGTGTCCAGGTACGTGCAATATTCTGACGTGGCCACATGCCAATACGTCAGCATCCTTCTCAATTGTACTGAGAATCCGAGGGATGTGTATCAACAAGAGACAGTAAAAAAGGTTTACGCAGGGTCTTAATCTAAAAAGAATCCTTGGAACGGGTCCCTGCTGCACGTCTGCGCCTGTGTCTCCATTGTGCCGTGTCCTGGACGGGTGTAGCATGATGGTCATCTGTAAAAGAGAGGAACTTAGTTGAAAAGTTGTCGTGCAAAAAGGTAGGTTATACTAAATAAACTATATACAGTTCAAGATGAGTAAAGTTGAGCCTAATTGCCACTTCCTTGCGCGTGTTGAGCCCCTTGTATTGTAATAGGGGTATAGCCATCAAACCTGTATCAAGTACATATAGTTGCGCCGGACTCGTCTAACCGCGTCTGTGGTCTTAATGACCTGGCAGATGCATTAGTTGGTGGGGCCGTTTAGTGGGCAGCCGCACGGTCTTCCGCGCGCAAGGAGCGCTCGATATTTCCATTTACTATAATGATGCCACGTGGACCGGGCATCTTAAGCATGAGAGAAGCATAATGCGGTATTGCGTTAAAGCGAGCGAAAGCTTCGCGTCCGAGTAGTGCTTGATAACTAGTTTGGAATGGAGCGATGTGGAATGTTAAATTTTTGTTGCAGAAGTTATCGGGAAAGTCGAATATAACCTCTAGTAGCAGGGAGCCCGTGCAATGGGCCTCTGGGTCTGGTGTTACTCCTTTAAAGGTAGTATTGCTGCAGCTAATTTTTGTTGGTTCTATCCCCATTTTGCAGACTGTGTCCTGATATATCAGGTTTAAACTGTTGTCGCCGTCCATCAGGACTCGTGTGAAGTGGTATCCGTCAATTATTGGATCTAGTACCAAGGCAGCCCATCTTGCACGCCGGATACTTGCCGAGTAATCCCGATGGTCGAAGGTGATCGGTTGGGACGACCAGTGGCAGAACTCTGCGGTGATAGGCCCTGGGGCATGTGTCTCTAGGAGTGCCGCTTTGTTTCTCCCCTCTGTCATGTGTAACACTTTACTGTTTTGACTTCTGGTGGGAATTTCTTCTATTCCCTAGTGCTTTGTTTGCGAGGCTCGTCCTCGTCTTCGCTTGGTGTATCCTGCCCCTTATGTTCGGCGTTGAGCTTGCCGGACTGCTTGAAGACCCAACATTCTCTATGGGTATGATTTGCAGGTTTATCGGGGGTGCTATGGATCTGACATATTTGGTCCAGAATCTTGTTTAGGCTGGACAGTTCGTCTCTGTTGCCTTTGGAGGGCAGCTTTTGCTGACTTGGCCGAGAGCTTCTAAATCTGGCGTTTACCGCCGTGCTCTTCAGACTGTCTTCTTTATTCCGACGCTTATTTTTGCTGCATCGTGATTTCCCGTTTCCGTCCCTAACTTCGGATGTACTTGGGTCGCTGGTGCTGCATCGGGCTAACCAGCTGTCCTCGCCCGTGCAAAAGCGGGTCATGAGGCTTGTTAATGCTGCCATTGTTCTTGGCTTTTCTTGGCCGAGGTGTCTGGCAAGCCATTCGTCTCGAATGATGTGCTTGAAAGCTGCTAAGGCTTCGGCGTCCGGACAGTCGACTATTTGGTTCTTTTTAGTGAGGAACCTATTCCAAAGCTTTCGGGCTGACTCTCCGGGCTGTTGAGTTATATGACTTAAATCGTCTGCATCCGGTGGTCGGACATAGGTCCCTTGAAAATTTGCCCGAAAAGCGTCTTCGAGCTCTTCCCAGCTTCCAATGGAGTTTTCGGGGAGGCTTTTAAGCTAGTGCCGAGCTGGCCCTTTGAGCTTGAGGGGTAAGTACTTGATGGCGTGGAGATCGTCTCCTCGAGCCATGTGGATATGGAGGATGTAGTCCTCAATCCAGACCCCCGGGTCTGTCGTTCTGTCATACGCCTCTATGTTTACGGGTTTGAATCCCTCTGGAAATTCATGGTCCAGCAGCTCATCGGTGAAACATAGGGGGTGTGCGGCACCCCTGTATTTGGGTGTACTGTGGTGTTCGGATGTTTGTTGTGTTGCATTGCATGCTAGAGCGCACTTGCGTGGCCCGTATATGGATCTGGTTGCGCCGTCCTTTTGATGCGAGCCCTCGCGTGGATCGCGTACTGGCTTATGTGCAGCGTCGTTTGCCGCTCTATGTTGGCCATGAGGTCATCTATCCGACCGGATGGCCATTTTGTTTTTTAATTGAGGGGGATCTAAGGCCTCCTCATCGAATTCAGGTAGCAATTTTCGCTTCGGGTAGCTCTTGGTGTGGCGATTACCGTCGTACTTCGCTGCAGTGTTGAGTACTTCACTCCATCTGATACTGAGTGTGTCTTGTGCAGCCCTGAGCCTTTGCTTCTACTTTTTCAGACTCCTCGCAGTGGCAACAAGCCTTTGATGGGCATTCTGTTGCTTCGGGTGCCTGTCCGGTGTGATGTCGCCCGGGCTGTTATCTTCGACGGAGTTGGGTTGTTCGCTTTGATTCTCCGTGTTGCCGTGGTCGGGCGATGGTTCACCCTGCTCTAACGTTGGGTCTATATGATCGCTGTTTCTGCCGAGGCGGGATTTGGAGCGGTGCTTACGCCGCCGCTTTGACTGCTTCTCGAGGGAACAACCCTTCGATGCGTCCTTCCGTTCCTCGTCGTCGTTTTCTTTGGGTGTGTCCACCATGTATACGTCATATGACGAAGTGGGCGTCCAGTACCCTGTGGGCAGTGGTTCCTGTTCGTCTCCTGCATCATCGTCCATACCATCGATGTCTTCGGAGTCGAAGTCGAGCATGTCAGTCAAATCGTCGACAGTGGCTACTAAGTGGGTGGTGGGTGGGCGGCGAATTTCTTCGTCATCCGCATCCCAATCCTGCCGGACATAGTTCGGCCAGGACTCTCCTGACAAGGAGAGAGACCTTAATGAGTTCAGTATGTCGCCGAAGGGCGAGTGCTGAAAGATATCCGCGGAGGTAAACTCCATGATCGGCACTCGGTCGGATTCGATAGGCACGGGCACAGGCGGTTCGGAGTCCGTGGCCGGGGAAGGATCCGGCAGTTTGGCATCACGGCTCTCGTGAAGGGTAAGGTCGATACTCGGCTCGATCGCTGCTGAGGATATGGCCTCCATGGCGGGGTCTATCCACCCGTCCATGGATGGCGCAACTGGCTCCGAATTGAGGGTCGAAGCGGTTGCCGATATGATCTCCTGAACACTGTCCGATGGTATAGCTAAATCATGCTCATCGTGACCGTGTGGCGCACTAGGCAGGGGCTCGAATCCGTCAAAGATCAAGTCTCCGCGGATATCGACCGTGTACTTTAAGCTTCCAAACCTGACATGGTGGCCAGGGGCGTAACTCTCGATCTTCTCCAGATGGCCAAGCGAGTTGGCCCGCAGTGCGAAGCCGCCAGATACAAAGATATGTCCGAGGAGAAAAGTCTCACCCTGGACTACATCGCTATCGATGATTGAAGGAGCCATCAGGCCCAATGATGACGACACAGAGGAACTCTCAATAAAAGCACCAATGTCGGTGTCAAAACCGGCGGATCTTGGGTAGGGGGTCCCGGACTGTGCGTCTAAGGCGGATGGTAACATGAGGCAGGGGACACGATGTTTTACCCAGGTTTGGGCCCTCTTGATGGAGGTAAAACCCTACGTCCTGCTTGATTATTCTTGATAATATGAGCAGTACAAGAGTTGATCTACCACGAGATCGGAGAGGCTAAACCCTAAAAGCTAGCCTATGGTATGATTGTATGTTGTCCTACGGACTAAAACCCTCCGGTTTATATAGACACCGGAGGAGGGTAGGGTTACACAAGGTCGGTTACAAAGGAGGAGATATGCATATCCGTATTGCCTAGCTTGCCTTCCACGCCAAGTAGAGTCCCATCCGGACACGGGACGAAGTCTTCAATCTCGTATCTTCATAGTCCAACAGTCCGGCCAAAGGATATAGTCCGGCTGTCCAGAGACCCCCTAATCCAGGACTCCCTCAGTAGGCTTGCTGGACGGTAATGGGTTGGATGAGATCTATCATGTAATCGAGTTAGTTTTGTTAGGGTTTGATCCCTAGTATCCACTATGTTCTGAGATTGATGTTGCTATGACTTTGCTATGCTTAATGCTTGTCACTAGGGCCCGAGTGCCATGATTTCAGATCTAAACCTATTATGTTTCCATCAATACATGAGAGTTCTTGATCCTATCTTGCAAGTCTATAGTCACCTATTATGTGTTATGATCCATTAACCCCTAAGTGACAATAATCGGGATACTTGCCGGTGATGACCGTAGTTTGAGGAGTTCATGTATTCACTATGTGTTAATGCTTTTGGTCCGGTAGTCTATTAAAAGGAGGCCTTAATATCCCTTAGTTTCCGCTAGGACCCCGCTGCCACTGGAGGGTAGGACAAAAGATGTCATGCAAGTTCTTTTCCATAAGCACGTATGACTATATTCGGAATACATGCCTACATTACATTGATGAATTGGAGCTAGTTCTGTGTCACCCTAGGTTATGAATGTTACATGATGAACCGCATCCGGCATAATTCTTCATCACTCATCCATTGCCTATGAGCTTTCCATATATTGTTCTTCGCTTATTTACTTTTTCGTTGCTATTGCTATCATCACTACAAAATACCAAAACCATTACTTTTGCTATCATTACCTTTTGCTACCGCTACCACCACTATCATATTACTTTGCTACTAAATACTTTGCTGCAGATATTAAGTTTCTAGCTGTGGTTGAATTGACAACTCAGCTGCTAATACTTGAGAATATTCTTTGGCTCCCCTTGTGTCGAATCAATAAATTTGGGTTGAATACTCTACCCTCGAAAACTTTTGTGATCCCCTATACTTGTGGGTTATCAAGACTATTTTCTGGCGCCGTTGCCGGGGAGCATAGCTCTATTCTTTGAGTCACTTGGGATTTATACTTTCTTATCATTATGAAGAACTTGAGAGATCCAAAAACCAAGATTTATCCCTCAACTATGAGGGGAGGTAAGGAACTGCCATCTAGCTCCGCACTTGATTCACCTTCTATTTTGAGTAAGCTTGCAACACCTAAACCTGCTTCTGCTATTCGTTCTGATATGTCACATGTTATTGATGATGCCACTTCTGCTATGCATGATACTTATGATGAAACTACTTCTATGCTTGATACTATTGTGCCACTTGGTGAATTTCTTGATGAACAACTTGCTAGGGTTAGAGAGAATGAAAATATTGAATCTGATAATATTGATGAAAGTGATGATGAAGACTTGCCCGTTATTCCTAAGGGTTATGTTTTTGATAAAGAAGCTTCTTTAGCTATTTTAGCTTGCAAAGATAGTTATGAACTTAAGAGGTTATTAGCTAAATGGAATAACCAATCTCTAAATGCTAGGATGAAACCTGACCCTGCTTTTGCTACTTCACCTATATTTGTTACTGATAAGGATTATGAATTCTCTGTTGATCCTGATATAATTACTTTGGTTGAATCTGATCCTTTTCATGGCTATGAATCTGAAACTGTTGTGGCACATCTTACTAAATTAAATGATATAGCCACCCTGTTCACTAATGATGAGAGAACTCACTACTTTTATATCCTTAAAATATTTCCGTTCTCATTAAAGGGTGATGCTAAGATATGGTTTAATTCTCTTGATCCTGGTTGTGTGCGTAGTCCCCAGGATATGATTTATTACTTCTCTGCTAAATATTTCCCTGCTCATAAGAAACAAGCTGCTTTAAGGGATATATATATAATTGTGTGCAAATTGAAGAAGAGAGTCTCCCACAAGCTTGGGGGAGGCTTCTCCAATTACTTAATGCTTTGCCTGATCATCCTCTTAAGAAAAATGAAATACTTGATATCTTTTATAATGGACTAACCGATGCTTCCAGAGATTACCTGGATAGTTGTGCTGGTTCTGTTTTCAGGGAAAGAACACCGGATGAAGCTGAAATTCTATTGAATAATATGTTGACAAATGAAAATAATTGGACACTTCCTGAACCAACTCCTGAGCCTATTCCTAAACCAACTCTGAAGCAGAGGGGTGTTCTATTTCTCAGTCCTGAAGATATGCAAGAGGCAAAGAAATCTATGAAAGAAAAAGGTATTAAAGCTGAAGATGTTAAGAATTTACCTCCTATTGAAGAAATACACGGTCTTAATTTACCGCCTGTTGAAGAAACATATGACCTTAATCCATCTCCTATTGAAGAAACGCATGGTCCTGATAACCCGACACAGGTAGTAAAGGTAAATTCTCTCGATTGATATGATAAAGTTGAAATCCCGTTTACTAAATTTCTAGCCCATGCTTAGATGAGTTTGATAAATTTATGGCTAAGAAAGAAGATTTTAATGCTTATTTTGGTAGACAATTGAAATACAATTCAAATATGCTTGAACACTTGGGTGATTATATGGCTAATGTTAAAGGTGAACTTAAACTTATTAGTAAACATGCTTCTATGGTTACCACTCAAGTAGAACAAGTACTTAAAGCTCAAAATGATTTGCTCAATGAATTGAATAGTAAGAATAATGATTACGTTGTTAGAGTGGCTACTAGAACTAGTAGAATGACTAAGGAACCTCTGTATCCTGAAGGCCACCCTAAGACAATTGAGCAAGATTCTCAGAGAAATAATGTGGATGCACCTAGTCCTTCTAATAGGAAGAAAAAGAAAAATGATAGGACTTTGCATGCTTCTAGTGAACCTATTACCGAAGCACCTGAGAATCCAAATGATATTTCTGTTTCTGATGCTGAAACACAATCTGGTAATGAACCTGAAACTAGTGATAATGTTAATGATAATGTTCATGATGATGCTGAACCTAGTAATGATAATGATATAGAAATTGAACCTGATGTTGATCTTGATAACCCACAATCAAAGAATCAACATTATGATAAGAAAGACTTTGTTGCTAGGAAACATGGTAAAGAAAGAGAGCCATGGGTTCAAAAACCCATGCCTTTTCCTCCCAAACCATCCAAGAAAAAGGATAATGAGGATTTTGAGCGCTTTGCTGAAATGATTAGACCTATCTTTTTGCGTATGCCATTAACTGATATGCTTAAAATGAATCCTTATGCTAAGTACATGAAAGATATTGTTACTAATAAAAGAAAGATGACGGAAGCTGAAATTTCCACCATGCTTGCTAAATATACTTTTAAAGGTGGAATACCTAAGAAACTAGGAGATCCCGGTGTACCAACTATACCATGCTCCATTAAAAGAAACTATGTTAAAACTGTTTATGTGATCTTGGAGCCGGTGTTAGTGTTATGCCTCTCTCTTTATATCGTAGACTCGATTTGAATAAGTTGACACCTACTAAAATATCTTTGCAAATGGCTGATAAATCAACTGCTATACCTATCGGTATTTGAGGATGTGCCTGTTGTAGTTGCAAACATTACTATTTTAACAGACTTTGTATTCTTGATATTCCCGAGGACGATAGTATGTCTATTATTCTTGGAAGACCCTTTTTGAATACTGCAGGGGCTGTTATTGATTGCACTAAAGGCAATGTCACTTTTCATGTTAATGGTAATGAGCATACGGTACACTTTCCGAGGAAACAACCTCAAGCTCATAGTATCAACTCTATTGGAAAAATCCCATCGATTATATTTGGAGGTTTTGAATTTCCTCTTCCTACTGTCAAGAAGAAATATGATATTCTTATTATTGGGGATGTGCATATCCCCGTTGAGGTAACATAGTGTTATTCGAAATTTCTCCGGTTCCATATTATTCGGAATGAGTTCGTTAACAAGACTTGATCAACCTTGTTAGTGGATTCCTTTTGATGAGCATGAGATGGATGAAACTAGAAGGCACAACTCTCTGTACCCTCTTTATACTTTATTTTATTTATATTAAATAAAATAAAAATAAGTATTTTCCGTCTGTTACCTGAATTATCCATGCAATATAAAAATACCTTGAAAATAAAAGTTCTCCAAATGCCCTGAAATTTAAATATGATTTTTTTCTGGAATATTTTAGAATATTTGGCACTAAGAACACAACAGGAGGAGCTGGCACCTGGCCACGAGGGTCAGGGGCGCGCCCTACCCCCCTGGGCGCGCCACCTGCCTCGTGGGCCCACGGTGGCCCTCCTCCACTTATTCCTGCACCCACACACTCCTTCCTCCCACAAACACGAATATCCAGCTCAAACCCGAGTCCAAGCTCATTTTGCCGCCATTTTCGATCTCCTTGCTCAAAGCACCTCTCACAAAACTGCTTGGGGAGATTGTTCCTTGGTATGTGACTCCTCCATTGGTCCAATTAGTTTTTGTTCTAGTGCTTTATTCATTGCAAATTTGTGCTGCCTAGGTGACCCTGTTCTTGAGCTTGCATGTCAAATTTGTATGGTCAAAATAGTTCTAATGCATGATATAGGCTCTAGGCACTTGTAGGAGTTGTTGCTATCAATTTTGTTGAGTTTGGTTTACTTTTGTTTTGAAGTTACTAAAACTTTCAGAATTTTTCAGAAAATAATGAAGAGATTTTTTAGGGGCTCATCGAGCCGAAGCTCGAAGGAAAAGCAAAATGAAGAAGCAAAAAAAACCCAAATATAATCTGCCTCGCACCGCGGAGGTTCGGCCGTGTGAATGGCCTTCCGATGATTTCCTGAGAGCAGCCGGGATTTATGATGATTTGTATGAATTGGCTGAGAATGCAGGCCTCACCGCCTTCCTCCACGGCCAACGCGACTAGTATCTCTTACTCACCAATATCTTTGTGCAAAATTTTCATTTCCATTCTAGGAGCTCACCACCTACGGTGGAGTTTTATTTATATGATGAGCATAAGGAGATGTCACTTTATGGTTTTTGTCGGGTTTGTTTGGTCCCTTTCGAGGGAACGACAGAGGAACCACATCGCGGCGATGTGGATGGGTTTATTGATACCATCACTGTAGGGGAAATGAGGAAGGTCTCCGATGCACGAATCACTAGCATACATTTTCCTGTTTTACGCTACTTTGCAATATTTGCTAGTCGTTGCTTAATTGGTCGTGAAAACTGTGGAAACCTTAGTGTTCCTGATATTATTATTTTGTTCCACGGTTTATTCAGTGATAACTCTGTTAGTATGGGCGGTATTATTGCCAAACGGTTAAGTCTGAACCGTACAAAGGGCCCCATCTTTGGAGGCATCTATGCTTCATGCCTAACTGCACATTTTAACATACCTATTAGGCATTATGAGAAGGAAGAAAAATTGTTGCCTCATGTTTATTTAGATTATAAGAGTATGGTGGCACGCGATTTTATTGTTAAGAATAGGGAGGGGGAGCTTAAATACAAATTGTTCTTTCATAAACATCATCCTGAGACTATTACCCTGCCTGCTCCTTCCTTGTTTGATTTATCTTCAGGCCAGTACCTTGTTCCGTTAGAGGCTATTCACGCCTACCGGAACCCTACATCAGCCACAGAGCCAGAGTCGGAACCACAAGTTGATCCTCCACGATAGTCTAATTACCATTGGGATCCGAAGATGATTGCCAACCAGTGGCAATCAGAGTCTTCTTCATCGCAGTACGACCCCAACTATTATTATGGATATCCGCCAGGCCAGCCGTGGCCATAGACCAACTTAGGCTAAAAGCCTAAGCTTGGGGGAGTACGTATTTCTCACCGACATTATATTCATGTTCACACACTCATTGCTAAAGGTCGGTGCTCATACTTTTTCATTGTATCATCCATGCTAGTTTATTTCCTTTTTATGCTTTCTTCTTGTGTGTTTGATAAACCTTAAGAAAAACCAAAAAAATAGTTGTAGCTTTAGCTAGTTTTAATTTCCACGCTTGTAGTAGTAATTAAAAAGAAACCCCAAAAAGATCGCCTGTTCTTCTTTTGCTTGTTGGGAGCTTTCCCGTGTAAATAGTTTTATTTATTTCTTTTCTTTGGGGGTCGATAGGAGAAGACCGTAATTAAATTGTTGTAGTGGCTCTTATATGCATTATTGTTGATCTGATAGAAGAGCCCATATTGCCTTATCTTCTCCTGTTTATTGAATGCTTGCAGATTCCAGCTTAGTCCAATGCACGTGCACTATTATTATTATCCACATCGTTCGGTCGTGCAAGTGAAAGGAAATTATGACGATATATGATGGACTGACTGAGATGAGAAAAGTTGGTATGAACTCGACCTCTCTTGTTTTTGTAAATATGATTAGTTCATCGTTCCTGATTCAGCCTATTATGAATAAACATGTTTGCAATGACAACTAGAGATCATAGTTTCTTGTGCCATGCTTGATTAGCTAGGAGCTTATAATGGTTTACCTTGTGTGCCAACATGCTATTAAAATGGTTGTGATGTGGTATGATAGGGTGGTATCCTCCTCTGAATGATTTAAGTGACTTGACTTGGTGCATGTTCACGCATGTAGTATAAACAAAATCAACATAGCCTTCACGATATTTATGTTCATGGTGGATTATATCCTACTCATGCTTGCATTCGGTGTTGATTAATCTTAATGCATGTTCATGACTGTTGTCACTCTCTAGCTGGTCGCTTCCCAGTCTTTTGCTAGCCTTCACCTGTACTAAGCGGGAATACTGCTTGTGCATCCAATCCCATAAACCCCAAAGTTATTCCATATGAGTCCACCATACCTACCTATATACGGTATCTACCTGCTATTCCAAGTAATTGTGTATGTGCCAAACTCTAAACCTTCAAATAAATATCCTTTTTTGAATGCTCGAATAGCTCATGTATCAACTAGGGCTGTCTGTATCTTCCATGTTAGGCGGGTTATTCTCAAGAGGAGTGGACTCCGCTCCTCACTCACGAGAAAGTGGCTGGTCACCGGGATGCCCAGTCCCATGCTATATACAAATCAAATCAAAATAATTGCAAACAAAACTACCCCTGGGACTCTTGTTAGTTGGAGGCACTCGTTGTTTCGAGCAAGCCATGGATTGATGCTTGTTGGTGGAGGGGGAGTATAAACTTTACCATTCTTTTTGGGAACCGCCTATAATGTGTGTAGCATGGAAGATATTGCCATCTCTTGGTTGTTATGTTGACAATGAAAGTATACCACTCAAAATATTATTCATCTCTATTTTAAAACCGAGCTCTGGCACCTCTACAAATCCCTGCTTCCCTCTGGAAAGGGCCTATCTATTTACTTTTATGTTGAGTCATCACCCTCTTATTAAAAAGCACCAGTTGGAGAGCACCACTGTCATTTGCATTCATTACTGTTAGTTTACATTGAGTAAGACTTGACTGGATCTCTTTTACCATGAATTACAACGTCTAGTCAGTCCTTGACCATTAAAGGTGCTCTGCATTTATGTTTTGCGGTCTCAGAAAGGGCTAGCGAGATACCATCTTGTTATATCATATTATGATTGTTTTGAGAAAGTGTTGTCATCCGAGATTTATTATTATTGCTCGCTAGTTGATTATGTCATTGATATGAGTAAACATGAGACCTGTGCGTTATTGTGAATATGGTTAGTTCATAATCTTTGCTCAAAACTTGAATACCGGCTTTACATATATACAACAAGAGCAAACAGAGTTTGTAGAAGTTTTTCTTTATCACTTTCAGTTTATCAACTAAATTGCTAGAGGACAATCAAAGGTTTAAGCTTGGGGGAGTTGATACGTCTCCGTCGGATCTAATTTTCCAAACACTTTTGCCCTTGTTTTGGACTCTAACTTGCATGATTTGAATGGAACTAACCCGGACTGACGTTGTTTTCAACAGAATTGCTATGGTGATTATGTGCAGAAACAAAAGTTCTTGGAATGACCTGAAACTTCACGGAACATCTATTTGGAAATAATAAAAAATCCTTGCAAAAGATGAAGACTAGGGGGCCCACCACCTGTCCACGAGGGTGGGGGGCACGCCTGCCCCCCTAGGGCATGCCCCCTACCTCGTGGGCCCCCTAGAGCTCCTCCGACCTCAACTCCAACTCTATATATTTGGTTTCAGAGGGAAAAAAATCATAGAGAATGATTCATCGCGTTTTACGATACGGAGCTGCCGCCAAGCCCTAAAACCTCTCGGGAGGGCTGATCTGGAGTCCGTTCGGGGCTCCGGAGAGGGGAATCCGTCGCCATCGTCATCATCAACCATCCTCCATCACCAATTTCATGATGCTCACCGCCGTGCGTGATTAATTCCATTGTAGGCTTGCTGGACGGTGATGGGTTGGATGAGATCTATCATGTAATCGAGTTAGTTTTGTTAGGGTTTGATCCCTAGTATCCACTATGTTCTGAGATTGATGTTGCTATGACTTTGCTATGCTTAATGCTTGTCACTAGGGCCCGAGTGCCATGATTTCAGATCTAAACCTATTATGTTTTCATCAATATATGAGAGTTCTTGATCCTATCTTGCAAGTCTATAGTCACCTATTATGTGTTATGATCCGTTAACCCCGAAGTCACAATAATCGGGATACTTACCGGTGATGATCGTAGTTTGAGGAGTTCATGTATTCACTATGTGTTAATGCTTTGGTCTGGTACTCTATTAAAAGGAGGCCTTAATATCCCTTAGTTTCCGCTAGGACCCCGCTGCCACGGGAGGGTAGGACAAAAGATGTCATGCAAGTCTTTTCCATAAGCATGTATGACTATATTCGGAATACATGCCTACATTACATTGATGAATTGGAGCTAGTTATGTGTCACCCTAGGTTATGACTGTTACATGATGAACCGCATCCGGCGTAATTCTCCATCACTGATGCATTGCCTACGAGCTTTCCATATATTGTTCTTCGCTTATTTACTTTTCCGTGCTATTGCTATCATCATTACAAAATACTAAAACCATTACTTTTGCTATCATTACCTTTTGCTACTGCTACCACCACTATCATATTACTTTGCTACTAAATACTTTGCTGCAGATATTAAGTTTCTAGGTGTGGTTGAATTGACAACTCAGCTGCTAATACTAGAGAATATTCTTTGGCTCCCCTTGTGTCGAATCAATAAATTTGTGTTGAATACTCTACCTCGAAAACTGTTGCGATCCCCTATACTTGTGTGTTATCAGTGTAACATGATCAACATCATTGTGTAAATTGATGGAATATTACATCATCTTGGAATGAATTAGATGGTTGGATCGTAGTTATGATTTGTACTAGATTCATACCATTAGGGATTGAAACTAGAAAACATTAGGGTGTAGTATGATCAATCGGAGATATATTGGATTTATGTGAGTGTAATATGATTAACATGATTGTGAAAATTGATGGACTATTACAACATTTTGGAATGAATTAATAGGAAGAAAACAAAAATATATGAATAATAGAAATGTTGTTTGTGCTAGGTTCATTGATATATCTGCTTGGATTCTAGGTCGGAATTAAACTTGAGATTGGGCACTCGGATTTGTGTTGTTTTGACACCAGCTTGAAACTAGAGAAGTTTTGGGTGTACCATGATCAACCTGATATGTATTGGATTTATATAAGTATAGTATGATTAGCTTCAATGTGGTATTGGTGGACTATTGGATTCTTTTGGATATTACTAGTTGGATTCTAGGTTGGAGATAACTTGAGCACATGGATTTGTGATATTTTGACCTAAGCTTAGTAGCTTGTATGTGCCCCATATGGAGCATGGAGATGATACAAACGGATCATAGTTGGTAGACTTTGATGATTTTGCTAGCCTCCCTATGAATGTTACGAGTACAAGATCAGTATGGGAGGGTGATTTGGATTAATTTAAATAGCTCACAATTTTAGTGGTATGAGCCTTGTTGGAGCACCCGATGTTGCTTTTATTATGTGTTTGTGCTTCTTTAGATGTAGTAGTAGGACGAGGGTAGTACTTATGAAGTGATATTATATTGGTGGATAAATAGATATTTAATAACCTTGGAACAGTTTGGATTTACTTAGGTGATTGTGATCTTGAAAAACAGCTGGTGGATAAATAACTTCTAATTTTTGGATTTATAGTCATCTAGTGGAAGCTTTTGCTTTATATTGGACATAGATAACCATGATAGTGGGCTTGGTTGGGTCATAGTTATGCTTGTACTAGATGCACAATGTTAGAGATTGAAATTGGAGAACTTTAGGGTTTACTATGATCAATCGGAGATATATTGGATTTATGTGTAATACGATCAACATGATTGTGAAAATTGATGGACTATTACATCATCTTGGATTGAATTAGTAACTACAAAATAAAGATATTGGAGTAATAGAAATGTTGTTTGTCTTAGATTCAGTGATATATCTGCTTGGATTCTAGGTCGGAATTAAACTTGAGATTAGGCACTTGGATTGTGATATTTTCACATGCCCTAGAAACTGGAGAACTTTAGGGTGTAGCATGTTCAACCTGGGATTTATTGGATTTATATAGGTATAGTATGACTAGCATGAATGCGGTATTGGTGGACTGTTGGATCAGCTTGGATATTACTAGTTGGATTATAGGTTGGAGATTACTTGAGCACTTGGATTTGTGATAATTTTACCTAAGCTTAGTAGCTTGTGTGTGCCCCATATGGACATGAGCATGAAAATGACATAAATGGATCATAGTTGGTAGACTTTGATGATTTTGCTATCCCTCACCAAGAATGTTACGAGTACAAGATCATCATGGGACGATGGTTCGTTTAGTTCGAATGGATGACAACTTCAGTGGTTTGAGCCTTGTTGGAGCAGCTGATCTTGCTTTTATTATGTGTTTGTGCTCCTTTAGATGCAATAGTAGAAGGGTAGTACTTATGAAGTGATATTATATTGGTGAATAAATAGATCTTTAATAACCTTGGAATAGTTTGGATTACTTAGATGATTGTGATCTTGAAAAAATCTGGTGGATAAATAACTTCTAATTTTTGAATCTATAGTAATCAAGTGGAGGCCGAGGTAGTTTTAGAGGAGCGATGAGAAAGCAAGTGAGAAGGTTTACTCGATTGCCTAAAGATCGACATTGCCGCAATGGCTTGGCGCAAAGCCCGGTGTGGCTATAAGTGTTTTCACCCCCTCCCACCTCCAGTGCATTGTTCAATTCCTGCCAATTCGGCTTGGTGTCCTTCCCTGTTTGCGGGTTCGGTGCCACTAAGTTGATCCGGCATCACACGTTCTTCCGCCGTGCGTCCTTGGCCTTTTGCGGTAGGTAACGTCGTGCTCTCAGTTGTGTCTCGTGGGTTAGCCATTGCGGTGCCGATTGCCTGTGTGGCCATGGCGGCGCCCAGCAGGGGAACACGAAATGTGGGACTGAGTCATCGCACATAGCAACCCGAAGCCAGGCAAAGGATGCCTGGTTGGACTGGCAGGGAGTGGATTGCACATGAGGTATGGCGAAAGGGATGAAAACGTTGTTGCGAGCGGACCGTCATTGGCGTCATTCATTACACTTGGAGCCAAGCGTCAAGGGGGTGCTGATTGGGGAAGGCAGGAATATGGTTGGATCGTAGTTATGATTTGTACTAGATTCACACGTTTAGAGATTGAAACTGGTGAACATTAGGGTGTTGTATGATCAATCGGAGATATATTGGATTTATATGAGTGTAATATGATCAACATGATTGTGAAAATTGATGGACTATTACATCATGTTGGAATGAATTAATAGGAAGAAAACAAAGATATTGGAGAAATAGAAATGTTGTTTGTGCTAGGTTCATTGATATATCTGCTTGGATTCTAGGTCAGAATTATACTTGAGATTAGGCACTTGGATTTGTGTTGTTTTGACATGAGCTTGAAATTAGAAAAGTTTAGGGTGTAGCATGATCAACTTGAGATGTATTGGATTTATATAAGTATAGTATGATTAGCATCAATGCGGAATTGGTGGACTATTGGATTATTTTGGATATTACTCGTTGGATTATAGGTTGGAGATAACTTGAGCACATGGATTTGTGATATTTTGACCTAAGCTTAGTAGCTTGTATGTGCCCCATATGGACAAATGTATTGTAGTTGGTAGAATTTCATGATTTTGCTACCCTCCCCAGGAATGTTACGAGTACAAGATCATCATGGGAGGATGATTGTGATTAATTAGAGTAAATGACAATTTCAATGGTCTGAGCCTTGTTGGAGCACCTGATCTTGCACTAGTTGGATTATTTTGGATATTACTAGTTGGATTCTAGGTTGGAGATAACTTGAGGACATGATTTGTGATATTTTGACCTAACCTTAGTAGCTTGTATGTGCCCCATATGGATATGAGCATGGAGATGATACAAACAGGTCGTAGTTGGTAGACTTTGATGATTTTGCTAGCCTTCCCAAGAATGTTACGAGTACAAGATCAGTATGGGAACATGATTTGGATTAATTAGAATAGCTGACAATTTGAGTGGTATGAGCCTTGTTCGAGCACCTGATGTTGCTTTTATTATGTGTTTGTGCTTCTTTAGATGTTCTAGTAGGAGGAGGGTAGTACTTATGAAGTGATATTATATTGGTGGATAAATAGATCTTTCATAACCTTGGAACAGTTTGAATTTACTTAGGTGATTGTTATCTTGAAAAACAACTAGTGGATAAATAACTTCTAATTTTTGGATTTATAGTCATCTAGTGGAAGCTTGCTTTATACCGGACTTAGATAACCATGATAGTGGGCTTGGTGGGTCATAGTTATGCTTGTACTAGATGCACTTTGTTAGAGATTAAAATTGGAGAACTTTAGGGTGCAATATGATCAATCGGAGCTATGTTGGATTTATATTGTGTAATATGATCAACATGATTGTGAAAATTGACGGACTTTTACATAATCTTGGATTGAATTAGTAAGAACAAAACAAAGATATTGAAGTAATAGAAATGTTGTTTGTCTTATGTTCAGTGATATATATGCTTGGATTCTAGGTCGGAATTAAATTTGAGATTGAGCACTTGGATTTGTGATATTTTCACATGAGCTTGAAACTGGAGAACTTTAGGGTGTAGCATGATCAACTTGGGATATATTGGATTTTTATAGGTATAGTATGACTAGCATGAATGTGGTATTGGTGGACTGTTGGATCATCTTGGATATTACTAGTTGGATTATAGGTTGGTGATAACTTGAGCACTTGGATTTGTGATAATTTTACCTAAGCTTAGTATCTTGTATGTGCCCCATATGGACACGAGCATGAAGATGATATAAACGGATCATAGTTGGTATACTTTGATGATTTTGGTAGCCCTCATCAAGAATGTTATGAGTACAAGATCATCATGGGAGGATGGTTTCGATTAATTAGAATGGATGACAACTTCAGTGGTATGAGCCTTGTTGCAGCAGCTGATCTTGCTTTTATTATGTGTTTGTGCTCCTTTAGATGCAATAGTAGAAGGATAGTACTTATGAAGTGATATTATATTGGTGAATAAATAGATCTTTAATAACCTTGGAACAATTTGAATTTACTTAGATGATTCTGATCTTGAAAAAATTCGGGTGGATAAATAACTTCTAAACTTTGGATCTATAGTAATCTAGTGGAGGCCAAGGTAGTTTTAGAGGAGCGATTAGAAAGCACATGAGAAGCTTTACAAAATCGCCTGAAGATCGACATTGCCGCAACGGCTTAGCGCAAAGCCCGATGCAGCTATAAGGGTTTTCACCCCCTCCCACACCTCCCGTGCATTGTTTAATTCCCGCCAATTCGGCTTGGTGCCCATCCCTGCTTGTGGATTCCGTGCCAGTAACTTGATCCGGCAGCACACGTTCTCCCGCCGTGCGTCCTTGGTCTTTGGCGGTAGGTAATATCGTGCTCTCGGCTATGTCTCGTGGGTTAGCCATTGTGGTGCCGACTGCCAGTGTGGCTATGGCGGCGCTCAGCAGGGGAACACGAAATGTGGGATTGAGTCATCGCACATGGCAACCCGAAGCCAGGCAAAGGATGCCCGGTTGGACTGGCAGGGAGCGGATTGCACATGAGGTATGGCGGAAGGGATGAAAACGTTGTTGGGAGCGGACCATCATTGCCGTCATTCATTGAACTTGGAGCCAAGCATCAAGGGGGCTGGCGATTGGGGAAAGCGGGAAGATGGTTGGATCGTAGTTACGATTTGTACTAGATTCACACCTTTAGGGAATGAAACTGGAGAATGTTAGGGTGTGGTATGATCAATTTGAGATATAATGGATTTATATGAGTGTAATATGATTAACATGATTGTGAAAATTGATGGACTATTACATCATCTTGGAATGAATTTATAGGAAGAAAACAAAGATATTGGAGTAATAGAAATGTTGTTTGTGCTAGGTTCATTGATATACCAGCTTGGATTCTAGGTCATAGTTAAACTTGAGAATGGGCACTTGGATTTGTGTTATTTTGACATGAGCTTGAAACTAGAGAAGTTTAGGGTGTAGCATGATCAACCGGAGATGTATTGGATTTATATAAGTATAGTATGATTAGCATCAATGCGGTATTGGTGGACTATTGGATTATTTTGGATATTACTAGTTGGATTCTAGGTTGGACTTGAGCACATGGATTTGTGATATTTTGACCTAAGCTTAGTAGCTTGTATGTGCTCCATATGGATATGAGCATGGAGATGATACAAACGGATTGTAGTTGGTAGACTTTGATGATTTTGCTAGCCTCCCCAAGAATGTTACGAGTACAAGATCAGCATGGGAGGATGATTTGGATTAATTAGAATAGATGACAATTTCAATGGTATAAGCCATGTTGGAGCACCTGATGTTGCTTTTATTATGTGTTTGTGTTTCTTTAGATGAAGTAGGAGGAGGAGGGTAGTACTTATTAAGTGATATTATATTGGTGGATAAATAGATCTTTAATAACCTTGGAACAGTTTGGATTTACTTAGGTGATTGTGATCTTGAAAAACATCTGGTGGATAAATAACTTCTAATTTTTGGATTTATAGTCATCTAGTGGAAGCTATTGCTTTATATTGGACTTAGATAACCATGATAGTGGGCTTGGTTGGGTCATAGTTATGCTTGTACTAGATGCACAATGTTAGAGATTGAAATTGGAGAACTTTAGGGTTTACTATGATCAATCGGAGATATATTGGATTTATGTGTAATATGATCAACATGATTGTGAAAATTGATGGACTATTACATCATCTTGGATTGAATTAGTAACTACAAAATAAAGATATTGGAGTAATAGAAATGTTGTTTGTCTTAGGTTCAGTGATATATCTGCTTGGATTCTAGGTCGGAATTAAACTTGAGATTAGGCACTTGGATTGTGATATTTTCACATGCCCTAGAAACTGGAGAACTTTAGGGTGTAGCAAGTTCAACCTGAGATTTATTGGATTTATATAGGTATAGTATGACTAGCATGAATGTGGTATTGGTGGACTGTTGGATCAGCTTGGATATTACTAGTTGGATTATAGGTTGGAGATTACTTGAGCACTTGGATTTGTGATAATTTTACCTAAGCTTAGTAGCTTGTGTGTGCCCCATATGGACATGAGCATGAAGATGACATAAATGGATCATAGTTGGTAGACTTTGATGATTTTGCTATCCCTCACCAAGAATGTTACGAGTACAAGATCATCATGGGACGATGGTTCGTTTAGTTCGAATGGATGACAACTTCAGTGGTTTGAGCCTTGTTGGAGCAGCTGATCTTGCTTTTATTATGTGTTTGTGCTCCTTTAGATGCAATAGTAGAAGGGTAGTACTAATGAAATGATATTATGTTGGTGAATAAATAGATCTTTCATAACCTTGGAACAGTTTAGATTACTTAGATGATTGTGATCTTGAAAAAAATCTGGTGGATAAATAACTTCTAATTTTTGGATCTATAGTAATCCAGTGGTGGCCGAGGTAGTTTTAGAGGAGCGATGAGAAAGCACGTGAGAAGCTTTACTCGATTGCTGAAAGATCGACATTGCCGCACCGGCTTGGCGCAAAGCCCGGTGTGGCTATAAGGGTTTTCACCCCCTCCCTCCTCCAGTGCATTGTTCAATTCCCGCCAATTCGGCTTGGTGTCCTTCCTTGTTTGCGGGTTCCGTGCCACTAACTTGATCCGGCATCACACGTTCTTCCGCCGTGCGTCCTTGGCCTTTGGCGGTAGGTAACGTCGTGCTCTCGGTTGTGTCTCGTGGGTTAGCCATTGCGGTGCCGACTGCCTGTGTGGCTATGGCGGCGCCCAGCAGGGGAACACAAAATGTGGGATTGAGTCATCGCACATAGCAACCCGAAGCCAGGCAAAGGATGCCTGGTTGGACTGGCAGGGAGCAGATTGCACATGAGTTATGGCGAAAGGGATGAAAACGTTGTTGCGAGCGGACCGTCATTGGCGTCATTCATTGCACTTGGAGCCAAGCGTCAAGGGTGTGGCGATTGGGCAAAGCAGGAAGATGGTTGGATCTTAGTTACGATTTGTACTAGATTCACACCTTTAGAGATTGAAACTGGAGAATGTTAGGGTGTGGTATGATCAATCGGAGATATATTGGATTTATATGAGTGTAATATGATCAACATGATTGTGAAAATTGATGGACTATTACATTATGTTGGAATGAATTAATAGGAAGAAAACAAAGATATTGGAGAAATAGAAATGTTGTTTGTGCTAGGTTCATTGATATATCTGCTTGGATTCTAGGTCATAATTAAACTTGAGATTGGGCACTTGGATTTGTGTTATTTTGACATGAGCTTGAAATTAGAAAAGTTTAGGGTGTAGCATGATCAACTTGAGATGTATTGGATTTATATAAGTATAGTATGATTAGCATCAATGCGGTATTGGTGGACTATTGGATTATTTTGGATATTAGTAGTTGGATTCTAGGTTGGAGATAACTTGAGCACATGGGTTTGTGATATTTTGACCTAAGCTCTGTAGCTTGTATGTGCCCCATATGGATATGAGCATGGAGATGATACAAAGGATCGTAGTTGGTAGACTTTTATGATTTTGCTAGCCTCCCCAAGAATGTTACAAGTACAAGATCATCATGGAAGGATGATTTGGATTAATTAGAGTAAATGGCAATTTCAATGGTATAAGCCTTGTTGGAGCACCTGATCTTGCACTAGTTGGATTATTTTGGATATTACTAGTTGGATTCTAGGTTGGAGATACCTTGAGCACATGGATTTTTGATATTTTGACCTAACCTTAGTAGCTTGTATGTGCCCCATATGGATATGAGCATGGAGATGATACAAATTGATCGTAGTTAGTAGACTTCGATGATTTTGCTAGCCTCCCCAAGAATGTTACGAGTACAAGATCAGTATGGGAGGATGATTTGGATTAATTAGAATAGCTGACAATTTCAGTGGTATGAGCCTTCTTGGAGCACCTGATGTTACTTTTATTATGTGTTTGTGCTTCTTTAGATGTAGTAGTAGGAGGAGGGTAGCACTTATGAAGTGATATTATATTGGTGGATGAATAGATCTTTAATAACCTTTCTTATTCAACTATTAAACTTCCCAGACATTAGGTTTTCTCTATCCTTGGTCGGTAATTCTCAATTATTGCAGAAGGTTTTCCCTGTCCTTGGTTGGTAATTCTCAACTATTGCAGGTCATCCCTACTCCAACTGAAAGATGCTTATTTACCCTTTACCTCCTCTTTGTTTGACACATGCTTTAGCTGAGCTTCACTAACTTGTCGAAAGGTATCTTGCTCGTTCCAGGTCATAGTTGACGAATTCAAGTACAACCTGCTGCTGAGTTGCAGCTTTTCTAAATCTACTATTTTCCAGTTCATCGTAACTTTGTCATCCTTTAAAATTATCTTACTGGGCAATATTTTGAATCCAGATTTATCTGCAAAGGTGCAACAATGGAGATTCAAACTAATGTCGCATCCTACAAGCAAATAAGACTACACTCCAGTTTTAACTCTTACTACCTATTTTTATTTCATGTAGCTACTTGTTCATGTCTTTGATTTAGGTTATTTGCTTCTGCCCTCCCTGTGATTGCAGATTTAATTTAAGCCCAGACCATGCTAGCAGTGAGTTGGAATCAGTTTAAATTGTTATGTTCTCGTTGTCTCTTGCTCTGTTTCTCTTGCCCACAGGTACATTTATTCATTTTCGCTGACCTGCTATGATCTATTGTAATTCGGGTTCAGATTTTTATTTTGTAGCCCTGCTTTGTGCTGTCCAAATTCAAGTTACGCCGCCACAAATTCTCAGCTTTATTTCTCTGGATTCTGTTTTATCTATGCCTGCTATGTGTTTGACAAAAATCCAAGCAGGCTGAGGCAAAGATTTTGTGCTTAGTGTTTTACTCAAGTATGTCATCTTTTTCTGAAATTTAGCTCCAATGAACTGAAATTTATTGTCATCACTTTTTCCCCTGCATGTCATTATCATCTCATCTCACCAAACTCATGCCACATAGCCTGGCGAGCTCACTCCTTAATCATTCTATGTAGCAGTTCTGTAGCTTTATTCACGGAATTGAGAGATGATGTTTGCGCTCAGTTAGATGCTGCTTGCTCGATTTTGACTATGTTGGCTGCAATAATCAATCTATTTGATATGGGCCCTATAAGCTCCTTCGTTGATCTTTGGTTACAAATCCTAGAGCTGTTCTTGATGTATTGAGAGACATTTGTTAGAACCCATGATCACCTTTTTAGCTATGGTTCATCTTTGCCATACGATGTGTTAGTAAACTGACTGAGAATGTTAGATAATTTTATATGGATTTCGATCTTGCAGCTGCAGCCACGCGCTGTATGTGGCGGGGGGTTACTTCTGGTGCAATAATACCATTTTGGAGTGTCACGTGTTTGCAACTATCCTTATGTGCAGCCCCTGCTAACAAGGCATCAGAGAAAATTAAAGGGACAAACAAAGTGCTGAAAATAAAAGTATCCACTTAGATATGGTTTTTTGTACTGCTCTAATTTGTCCTGGCTAAATTAACTATTTTCTGTATGCCCAGTTTTGCGTCCCATGTGTTGTTTCTTTTGTCCATTGAAGCCGTTCTTTCATATGTAGCTCGGTTGCACAGCGCGAGGCAGCAATGGTGGTTGCGGGTTGAGAGAAGTGGAGAAGAGGGTTCCTCGAGACTCCATCCATGAATGGTGTGGGTCCAATGCCTTAGGTAAATTTCCGCTCTTCCTTCATTTCTTCATCTTCAGTTGAAGAATCACCCGTCTACTATCTTCTCAAAGGGTGGCATGCGGCAATGTTGGGGACCAGCGAGGAAGATGGCTGGTGTACATTCTTTGAAATAAAGCTGAAGTAAGCCACCACCGAGCCTACTTAGCAGACCATGTTGGTGTTTCAGCAACAACAACTGCACATGTTTGTTTTCTCTCTTTCAACTTCTTTTCAACAATCAGTGGCACAAAGAGATGATTTTTATGTCATCCTCCCCTTTGTTCAGGGTGAGGAACTTAGGAAGCAGGCCGGCACTGCAACATACATCAAATGCAGCTTGGAGACACATCAGGTGCAAACAATACCAGGAATTAGGATTGGTTCTCATTTGTTCGACCAAAAGTTTGCTGGTAGATCAGTTTAAGGTACTGTTGTTGCCTTGTTGGCCTTGCCAGAATTAATGCCATGATTGTCTTAAACACTGCCTTCAAAGGGGTCCTTCAGCCTCCAAGGAGAAGAGAACTGATGTCTGCCAGGGAAAAAACTAGGCGAAGCTCTGGATGCTCGATCGAGTAAGCACCCACTTGTTATCACTATACTTCGTCGGTTGTCCACTGAAGTGTGAGCAGACTATTCCTCAAATTTTGTCCATGACATCTTGCTTGCCACGTGGTCCCCTTACCTCAAAATAGACATATTATAATCTATGAAGTACTGTTTAGGCAAGGCATTCTACTGCAAGTAAACTATAAAACTGAATGGTTGTCCAAAATTTCAAATTTGCACCATGCATTCCACCTGATCTGCCAGTTTAACTATCTTCTTAATTGTACCGCATACATTTGATGTGTGGTAGTACGTGTGTGATGAAGCATGGTGTAGTAGCAAACTAGCAACTGAATTTTTTGACATACCGTGGATTTCTTTCTGCCTCTAGTTGATGCTCGATGTGTTCATCCGAAGGTCCGTACGGACCCTGCTCTAGACATGTGTATCCTTAATTTCTGTGTGCAATTGTGCAATCCATGCTTTACACTTCAAGTGAGATAATAAAATTTAGCTCATGTTGCCCGTCCATCATGCACCCAGAATATTTTACCTCCCTGCTTTTTATATTTTGGTTGGGCATGTTTTTCAGGACAGATTAGTGATAGTTAATTTTTTTTATGGTGAACGCGGCAACTCCCGGTGCCTGCTAAAGAACAGGGCCAGCAATAGGCATTTAGAATACGTGCAAGCAAATTTATCTCTAGGTAACTTATTAGGATGCATCTGGTACTTTTCAGCCATGGCAAAGGCACGGGTGTAGCTGCATCTTGATGAGAGGATCGACTATTTGTGATGATTTATTATGGTAGACAATGGAACTAAAATTTGGTAAAAAAAATGATGATTTGATAGGTGATTTATGATGTACTATTTTAAATAACGATACTAAGCTTTTATTCCATAGATGACATTTGGTTATTCTGCATTTTTTTCCTTTACAAAGATAGATATGATAAGAGATAAACATCATGTACAGGTTAACTTTTTGTGTGCCTATTAGCATGCCTTGCTGCCAAGTGGAAATAGTCTATATGATGCTCATAAATAGAGCTTCCCGGTGGGAAGGATGAGGCACACTCATTGATACTTTGGTTTTATATCCATTTGTAATACGTTTTTTTCTCTTCCAAGCATATAAACTTTAGCAAATTAGTGTGTGCAATCAAGTCTCCTAAGTGAACAGTCTTATTTCACCATATCATCAAGTTTCAGAGCATATAAGATTAGAGCATGTCATGCTATGTGAAAATCTCTTTGGAGACCTAATTTCATATTTTTCAATTTTGTCTGTTAGAAAACCACTTTCCTGAGTTGTTAGTCTGAGTATTCAAATTGATCCGCAGAGTTCAGGGCTTCTGGATGGAAGAGTTTCCTACAACCTCAAATATTAGTACTCTCTACCTAGACTTCATAATAATGCCTGACTTTTTCCAAAGAATTGTTGAAGTATGGGTTGTTCGTGCATTTGCAGTGTTGGAGGTGTTAATGCAAGATTGTAGGGTTGGAAAGTATAGCAAAACGTCAGTTGGTGCAGGGACTTGGTGAAGCCATCAGACGACTGTGTCTGCTTCCCCGATGGTTTTGACTTCTGATGCATGTTACTTGATGACTTGGTCTTTGTGGCAGCTTTCAGTTTGAACTGGCATTCAGTGGCTTCATCCTCTTTGGTGCAGCTTGGAGTTAGTGTGCACATCTGAATCTTTTGACTTTCCTGAAGCATATTACTTGGTTAATTGGTTTATGGCGCCTGCTAACTTACATGAGATTTCGATGGAATCTGATCTCATTTTTTGCTCCCAGTGAATATACAAAAGGCTAGAAGTAAATGATGGAAGATCCCTTGGTATCAAACGAGGGTCCTACTTTCGTACTCAAAGTTTGTATAATAGATAATCAAAATTTGGCCTTTAGCTTGCAAATTTATCACCTTACAGGAGAAGTAAAGGTTGCATGTATATGAGCTCTGATTATCTCCATATATACTTGAATTGCTTTGGGGTCATGCTTGGATTTGTTAGACTACCATTCTACATACTGTTCTGGATGATTGCACTTGGTTTGTTAATTTATGTATTTTTGTGGTAAGTTCTTTAGGTTCATCTTATGGCACAGAATTAGTTTTTGGCATACACAGACTTTGAAATTTGGTAATAAAGAAAGATCACAACTAATTTGCCAGCTCTCGTATTTATTACTGTGTTGACGCTTACAAGTAGTGGCCTCCTGACTTTGTAGTTGGATAATGTTGATGAGCCGATATGCAGAGAGAGGTTAGGAATTGTTGCTATGAACTAAAATAATGCACAGTTGAAGGTTCTGAACTGGAAGCTTGAACAAACAGTTTGCCTTGAACGCTCTACCTTTCTCATGTCTCCAATTAGTGTCATCTTCACTGAATATGATTCTGGTTTGTTGGTTGTGCGATTGATTTTTCAGAAGTGAATGTTCTTCTGATTGGTGTTTCTTCAGTGGGATCTGGATCATGGAATCTTCAACTGCATCTGCTTGGTTTGCTGGGGAACTTCCTAGTTTTAATTTGATTGACAACTAGCAAAACAGTCCAGCTAATTTGATGATTAATTCCATCTGATTGTACACTTTCAACTCAAGTTACATTGTAACATATGCCAAGCATTTGTCCGCGCATCCTACGGTCCTCTAGCTGTTCAGTGGCTAATTTGATCACTGTTAACTGTGAAATGCGGATTACGGAATCTTCAGCTACATAGTTTGCTGGGGTACTTCATAGTTTTAATTTAGTTGACAAGTAAAGCTTCTCTCGTTTGATATTTCCTGCCGATTGCTCCATACATCCTGGATTTTTAAGGCGCAGAGTATCCTGAATTCACCATGTAACCTTTAATAAGCTGTTTCTGTGCCTGGTGATGAATATGAGCTCCATGTGCAAAAACAGAAAAATGCATCCCGGACCACTGAATTGGAGATGAATGGTATAGATTTAGGCGGAGGGATCTCAGACCACTTAATGCACATTTCACATTAAACCTTCTGCTAACAATTACAGTAGATATGAAATAGGACTTCTGCAGTAGCCACCTCTAGTCTTTGTGAAATACAGAAATATTACAGATTGCACGGTGATACAAACTTCAAAAAATGCAACTGAAAACACTATACCACCGGATCACCTCTTCTCGGCAACGATGTTCCACACATTATTAACTTATAGAAGAAAATATCCAAACTAACCACTTCAACAACAAATAACATGTCTCCAGCGAAATTATTCACTCAAAGAGAATGGCCAAGATTGAATCTCTCATCTTTACAATGTCAAATCTTGCTTCTTGACGATACAACACGAAAGTAAATTTGGACAGCAGGGATGTTCAGTAGAAAATCTATAATAGCCGCCACACATATCTTCTCGCCTCGCGACGGCGCAGGGCGCTCGGGAGCGTGCCGTGCACCACATGTCGGACGCCTTCCGCCGCTGCGCCAGGCAGGAGGTCGAAATCGGCCACGTCCTGTACCACAGCATGTTCGACGGTTCGACCTGCTCACGAACACGCTCTTCTCCCTCGATGGACAGGACAAGCCGAGGGACCTTCTGGAGGACATAGTGGGGCTCCTCGCCGAGCCCAACATGTCGGACTTGTACCCGTTGCTCCAGGTGTTGGACCTGCAGGGCCTTCGCCGTTGGACGGCCACACACATGAATCACGTCTTCCATCTGCTGGACAAGATCATCGACAACCGGCTGGGCGGTGCCGAGGGCAGGCATCATTGGGACGTCCTGGACACGCTGCTGGCGCTGGGGACCGCTGGCAAGCTGAGCCGCCGCGATTTGAAGGCCATGCTGTTCGACATCCTGGGCGGCGGGCACGGAGACGACCAGATCACGATGGAGTGGAGACCCAGGCGTGATGGCGGCGGTGCGCGCCGAGATCAAGGCGGCCCTCGCGCAGGACCAGGAAAGGATGATAACAGAGGCAGACGTGGTGAAGCTGCCATACCTGCAGGCTGCGGCGAAGGAGTCGATGCGGCTGCACCCCGTGGCGCCGTTGTTGTTGCCACACCTGGTGGTGGAGGAGGGCATGGAGATAGGCGGATACGCCGTGCTCAAGGGCGCAACCATAATCTTCAACTCGTGGTCCATCATGCGCGACCCGGCGGCTTGGGAGTGGCCCGAGGAGTTCATGCCGGAGCGTTTCCTAGGGAAGACGGAACTCGGCATGTGGGGGGAGGAGGTCAAGTTTATCCCGCTGGGCACCGGCCGGAGGCTGTGCCCAGCATTGCCCATGGTGGAGCTCCTCGTGCCCTTCATGGTGGCATCCATGCTGCATGCCTTGGAGTGGCGGCTGCCTCATGGCATGTCACCTGACCAGGTGGATGTGACGGAGAGGTATCCAAAAAAGGAGTATCGAAATGCTGAAATTTGAGATGGGCTCTAGGCTCATATAGCAATTTCTGAAAAATCTGTAAGGGCCCACGTGGGTTATATGGCACTAGGTGTAGCGAGAAGTTTAGTCCCACCCTACTAGTGGAAGAAGAGTTGAAGTGGTTTATAAGGATTTCTCTTCTACATGCTATTGGAGCTTGAGAAGAGAAGAGGCCCTTGCGCACTCCTCCTTCGCCGCCCGCCTCGCCACGCCTCGTCACGACGCGCCTTTCCCTTGCCAAGTTGGATTTAATCCCGAATTTCACCTTAGCCAAAGGTTCTAGGTCTTTCATGTTGACTAAAGGTGGAAAGAAATACTTCATCACATTGATAGATGACTCCACTTCTGTGCGGAACATGACATTATTCATGAGAGGACGCCTCCCTATTCACCCCAGTCAAACGGGGTTGCCGAGCGGAAACTGATTTGGTTAACGCCATGTTAGATACATCGGGTTTATCCAAGGCATGGTGGGGGGAGGCTATATTGACGGCATGTCATGTCCTGAATAAAGTTCCGACTAAGCTTGGACCAAAGGCTGTGGACTGCGTTAATTTGGGTTCGCTAAAAACAGCGTTGGCTATAGATTTCTAGTTGAAATCTGAGATCTGATCAGAAGGTCGGTACATATGGAGTCTAAGCTTGGAAAGGCTGTGGACTGCGTTAATTTGGGTTACGAAAACAGCGTTGGCTATAGATTTCTAGTAGTGAAATCTGAGATACCTGATCAGAGGTCGGTACAATTATGGAGTCTAAGGATGCTACATTCGAGGATATTTTCTATGAGAGATATGCAAAGCACTTCTAGACAGGAATCTGACGAGACTCCTGAACCTGCCATTCCTATGGGATATTATGAACAAACACATTATGAAAATACTGAGGAGGATGACGAGGAAACCCTTGGTAGGGGCAAGATACAAAGGACTGCAAAGACCTTTGATGATGATTTCTTCGTGTACCTCGTGGATGATACTCCCATTTCTATTTCAGAAGCGTATGCCTCTCCAGAAGCTGACTACTGGAAGGATGCGGTCCGTAGCGAGATGGATTCCATCATGGCTAACGGATTCCATCATGGCTAACGGGACATGGGAGATCACTGATCGTCCCTATGGTTGCAAACCACTGGGGTGTAAGTGGGTGTTCGAAAAGAAGCTTAGGCCCGATGGTACTATTGAAAAGTACAAGGCAAGGCTTGTGGCCAAGGGCTATGACCAGCAAGAAGAGGAAGATTTCTTCGATACTTATTCACCTGTGGCTAGACTGACCACCATTCGAGTATTACTCTCGTTGGCGGCCTCGCACGGTCTTCTCGTCCATCAGATGGATGTTAAGACGGCTTTTCTAAATGGAGAGCTAAAGGAGGAAATCTACATGCAACAGCCTGATGGCTTTGTGATAGATGGTCAGGAAAGAAAGGTGTGTAGGTTGATAAAATCTTTATATGGCCTGAAACAAGCACCTAAGCAATGGCATGATAAGTTTAATACAACTCTGACATCTGTTGGTTTCGTTGTTAATGAGGCTGACAAATGTGTATACTATCGCCATGGTGGGGGCGAAGGAGTTATATTGTGCTTGTATGTTGATGACAGACTGATATTCGGAACAAACCTCAAAGTCATTGAGGAGGTCAAATCGTTTCTATCTCAGAACTTTGAGATGAAAGACCTTGGTGTGGCTGATGTTATCTTGAACATCAAGCTGCTGAGAGATAATGAGGGTCGAATTACACTTCTGCAATCCCACTACGTTGAGAAGGTGTTGAGTCGTTTTGGATATTCGGACTGCACGCCATCTCAAACACCATATGATCCTAGCGTGTTGATTCGAAAGTCCAAAGGCATGGCTAAAGATCAATTGAGATACTCTCAAATCATTGGTTCACTGATGTACCTAGCGAGCGCAACGAGGCCTGACATCGCGTTTGCTATGAGCAAACTGAGTCGGTTTGTTTCCAAACCGGGTGATGTACATTGGCATGCTGTTGAGAGAGTTATGCGCTATATGAAAGGTACTATGAACTATGGACTTCACTATACCGGATACCCGTCGGTACTTGAAGGGTATAGTGATGCGAATTGGATCTCTGATGCTGATGAGATGAAGGCCACAACTGGGTATATGTTTACTCTTGGAGGTGGCGCTGTTTCCTGAAAGTCTTGCAAGCAAACGATCTTAACGAGATCGACAATGGAAGCAGAATTAACAGCATTAGACACATCTGGTGTTGAAGCGAGATGGCTTCGAGATCTTTTGATGGACTTGCCATTGGTTGATAAACCGGTTCCGGCTATCCTTATGAACTGTGACAATCAGACTGTCATCACCAAGGTGAAGAGTTCAAAGGACAACATGAAGTCCACCAAACACATAAGAATGAGATTAAAAGCTGTCAGAAAATTAAGAAACTCTGGAGTGATAGCGTTGGACTATGTCCATACGGCTAAGAATCTGGCAGATCCCTTTACGAAAGGGCTATCACGTGTTGTGATAGATAATGTATCGAGGGAGATGGGTATGAGACCCACATGAGTTGCCATAGTAGTAACCCAACCTATGTGATCGGAGATCCCGTGAATTAGGACTTGGGAAAATAAGCCAGTGGTGAACTGAGGAGAGTAACTATACTAACCCACTCCGTTGGAGATGTAATACTCTCGATACTGTATGGTAGGATGACTATTGTCTTAATGTGTTCCAAAGCTTATGTAAGCAAGATGCTATCCTACAGAGCGATCTTTGGAGGAACACACCTATGTGAGCCCGACTGCTGGTCACAGTCTATGAGATTAGGGTGATCTCTAGTAATCTCATGAATAGGCCAGGAGTGTGACTTATATGCTCCACCCGAGGGGTCAGCCTTCGGCAGCCTAGTACTAGTAAGACATGTAGTGAAACTTCTTTACGCCAAACTGACAATTCAAGGTATAGTCCATTGTTCAGTTGTGAAGGAGTGTAGCTACTTGCTCTAGGTGAAGTTCAACCTTAACAGGTCTTCACTGACACACTGGTATATCGAAACAGCAATTGGAACAGAGGACACAATGGGCCCTCGAGATCTGGTGGGGGATTGCTGAAATTTGAGATGGGCTCTAGGCCCATATAGCAATTTTTGAAAAATCTCTAAGGTCCCATGTGGGTTATATGGCACTAGGTGTAGTGGGAAGTTTAGTCCCACCCCGCTAGTGGAAGAAGAGTTGGAGTGGTTTATAAGGGTTTCTCTTCTACATGCTATTGGAGTTTGAGAAGAGAAGAGGCCCTCGCACACTCCTCCGCCGCCGCCCGCCACGCCACGCCTCGTCACGACGCGCCGCGGGTTGCGGGATTGAGCCGAGCCGAGCTCACACCTACACGCTTATTTTTGCCAGTCACTAACGGAGAGTTCTCTGACAGCTCGTCGGATCGTGGGCTGTCACGGACTCGGACGTGGGTCGAGCCCACGTCTCTCCACGCAGCTGCGTCTATATAAGTGTGCGGTGTCTCCTAACCCTAGCCGCCACGAACAGATCACATCTGCTCCACGCACACGCCCACCGTCGTTCCCTTGCTGCTGCTGCCGCCGGTGACTCCATCCCGTCCGCCGCGTACACGGTCGACGGGAGAGCAGGTCTCTGAAACCACGCCCTTCTGGTTCCTATACGGGGTGAGGGGCGAGTAGGTTTTTGGGCAGCGATTACGCGACTGCTCGCTTCCGATCGTCTACTTCCTCTACGTCCGCGTCGCCTTCATCATCACCATGTCCACCGACGCCGAACATGCCGCCGCCGAGAAAGCTGAAGCCGACAAGAAGGCCGCCGAGGACGCCGATGCCGCCACCAAAGCCGCGGCCTCTGCATGGCCTACCGGAGGGTATAACTCGTTTATCCCGCTCCTACTGTTTTCTATTTTAGCCATGCTAGCGTTATACGTAGGTCTTTCTGCAATTAGCGTAGTATGTGCTAGTTTGACTGAATATTAGTATGTGTTTATTTGTGTCAATGCCATGCTAGTGATTTACTCGTGAATTAATTTAATCGAGAAATTGCCTATTTACTCAACACGAAAGACATCTTATATTTTGAGACAGGGGAAATACTATTTTCAACGTGCATGCACGGCACTGTATTCCTATTGATCGGCAAATAAGGCGTGCATGCATCTTCTATATATATGGTATTTTTGATAATTTTAATGCATGAATTATGCACAAATTTTCTTTTTATCTTATACTAGTAAGCGTGCACGTATCATCAAAGAGTCATGGTTCGCTCTCTCCTAACTTCTCTCACTACGGGAAAAGTGGCGGCGACAGTTTGCCCCTCCCTTTGTCCTCGAGATAGTGGGTCCCTGCATTCATATTCCACCGCTCCAAACGGGAGGGGTGATGCTTCGACTCCAGTGCGGTGAGGATGTCGTTGCACCAAAATAATACAACACGCTCTCGTCCACCTCCAAAAAATTATTGGCAACACACCATTCATGTCATATTTTTTTCTTTTAGGGGAAACAACAATCTATTAGTAAATAGTTTGCAATGTCATGTACAATCAGTTGCCTAACAACACACCTATGCTCTGACTTCGGCTTTCAACGTGTCGCTTCATCTCTAGATGTTTAGAGCAATAACACACCCCCTTTGTGGTAGCAATCACTGAAGTGGTTGGTCATTATTTTGTGAAAAAGAATTGAAAAGAATCGTCGTTTACCTTCACCCATTCATCCATTTTTCTCTAGTCTTGACCACCTATCCAGTGTCTGGTCAGTTGCATTGTGTCAATCGCATCACGTGTACCTGCAAAATAGGTTTTTTGTACAATTGTCATGAGGTTGAGTTTCTGCATCAGTTCCCCTCATATTGGTGTTGCTTCAAAATAAACGTAAAAAGAGTTGATTCGTTTGATCAAAAAGTAAATACCATGGATCCAAACATCGTTGACGAATTGCTTGGAGCTTATAAGGTATGGAATGTCAAACTAATGGTAGTAAGGGCGTGCATGTTGAGAACATCTTGTCCTATATTATTCTTTGCGGATAAAAACTTGCATTACTCAAACAACGTCATCATGGCAATCTGCTTTACTACCTCTAGCGGGCTGAAACCTAACCAAATAGTATTTCTACTTTCAGAGTTAGCATACCTAGCCAACAAATCACCAACCAAATTCTGGCTACGGTTGATATGAATAATACAAGTCATATGAAAAGACAAAAGATGTTTGATCTCAGCAATTAATGATGCAAACACTGATCTGTCCAGATCCTTCTCCTTGAGCATGATCCTTCCCCTTGAGCACGTTCACTGCTCAAAGCGAGTCCAATTCCACACAAATAGGCAACTATGCTTCTTGTCCTATATGTTAATGAAGAAAAGAAAAGTTTGATTTCCTATGAAGTATTTAAGTAACCTTAAGATAAATATGAATTCATTCATAATCATTTTTACCAACAACTTTGAAACCACAGTCTCCCACACTTACAATTTTGAAAAATCAAGGCAGCCTAGAAACAGAAAAATGAGTTAATCCAAATACCTCAACCTTTTATGATTTAGTATATACCCTGCAAGACTATTCAAAATAGAGAAATCGGTTGCATATAGATAAGTAATTTTCTGCTAAAAAATAATGGTTGAAACTTTACTTAAAAATGCAATGCTCCAATTCAGCAAACACCAAATTTCCTTTTTTCCGGGAACACGCATGAGAATTGCATGTAAATCTATTAAGAAGGGGAGAGTGCACCAACCTAAAGAAGGCTAACAAGAGCAGCAGTGCCACAAAGTTTAAACAACTACTCCCTCCGTTCCTAAATACTTGTCTTTCTAGACATTTCAAATGACTACTACATACGGATGTATGTAGACATATTTTAGAGTGTAGATTCACTCATTTTGCTCCGTATGTAGTCACTTGTTGAAATGCCTAGAAAGACAAGTATTTAGGAACGGATGGAGTATAAAACAAAAGGATGACACAGCGTGAAGCTAAATATCATTGTCTCTTCAACAAAAATATTCATGAACAAATCTCGCTATAACTTAGTATTTTCTATTTATATGTGGCGTGTCAGTTTCAATGAACAAAATGAACAATGCATTTTCTAGATCTGAATTCTTAATCCGCAATTTATTAGAGATCCAATTTCTCAATTTTACCCATCGTCTTTAAACTCTGTGTTTTGAATGAAGGAAGGAAAGAACCATCTCCAAAACCCTTTCCCTCCTAAACTACCCACGCCATAAAATTTATTTCAGAAATTTTGTTTAGTGCGATGTCTAGAACGCAGAAGAACATTGTTGTAAATCGCTTGCACACTTGTCGTTGTTGTGCTCTTCTATCCTCAGTCTTCTGTTCACTTACTCGCTGGTCCATGATTAGATGGTGAAAATAGAGCCCTTGATGGATGCGGTGCTGAGCGACTACACCCGTGTCGCAAGCGTCTGGATGCCTGCATGGTGGTCGTCGCCTTACGCGACGCAGTGGCCATCATCAGCGCCCGCTTGCTGGCTGCCCGCCTGCGACGTTGTCGCCATTCTCGACCTGCTTTTGGCGACCGTCCTCCAGGACAGTTGTGAGGACGCCCTGGTTGTCATCGGTGGGAACTTGATGGAGTCCCTAGAGGCCCGCAACTCCGCGAGGTGTGCGAGTGTCGGACATCGGCCTGCGCCATGCCATGGCCATCGTCCATGGTTGCGTGTTGGCCGATCGCATGCGTCACACAGTCACCATCATTTGAGCTGCGTGAGGCGGCAATCCTCTGAATGGCATGTCTGACGCCGTGGCGTCTGTCCACGAGCTCGCCATCGTCTTGGTGGACGCCGCCCTCCGCGGGCATGCCGGCGTGCGGGTGGACGACTCCATCGCCCTGCTGGGCGCGGCCTTCCGCGGGAACGCCGCCGAGCAGGTGGACGCCGCTGTCCGCGAGCGTGTAGTCGTCCGGGATGCCGCCATCAGCGAGCATGCTGTCCTCCGCAAGTAAGGTATATGTCTTCCCAATTCCCACAAGTGGATATCTTCCATGACCATGAGCTTAATGGCGAGGAGAAGAGGCGCACGAAGATGTAAGGCGAAGAGATAGGAGGAGGAGGCTTGCGATCTGGAGTAATTAATGCGTGAGTTACGACGGAAGCGGAAGTAGAGGAGCTTAGTTGGAAAGAATCCCCGAAATATCTCATCCCGCAGATCATGGATTTTTTTGGTAAAAAAATTATACCAGACTAAACGGAACCAGGGTTAATTAGTTAGATTTCTTTCCTAAATAAAAGGTGCGCGACATGGTCTGCCGGCAGAACATCAAATCTGAACCGTCCAATTGACGGGCAGACCACCGGATCATTATGGGCTCTTATATTTTACTTAATCAAATGGATTTGAGGGTTCTGATCACCTCGTGTACACTTTATGGGGTGTCTTTAGAGAAATTCATGTTTGCTCTTTTAATAGTAGTACAGTAAGTCATAGTGAATATCTGTAACTTTTCGTGAGTTATTCTGCAAGTTATGTTGATCAATTAGTAGAATGTTCTCTGATATAATTTATATAACAATCTTTTTTTTTGAAAATCTTAATTTGAGCGCGAAGGCCAATGGTACGCAGAAAACATTTCACGCCAAATGTTTAAATGGATTTTTGTTACTCCTAATTTTTTTTCACATTAAGCTATAAGCATAACTTTGGAATATCAGATTTTCTACAAATGTTTTACGCAACATAATTTAATTGGGACGACAGATGAAGGATGTACCAAAATTTGGGAGGAATAAACGATCCACGTTTCGGTGGGGAGATTCAAAACCTACAAGGGTGGCATTTTTTCCCTGCCGTCCAATTCGAAGGAAAAAAAATGCGAAGCAGGCCCCTTGATTGCACGGTTTGAAGGCCCAGCCTGAAAATTTTATTTGTGAGTGGATGGACAAACTTTTTAGTACCACCTCACATAGATATGGGAGAAAATAATTCTATAGGGTGGACGAATAAAAAAATCCACCTTCCTTTATTAATAGGTATAAATTAAAACATCTACAGTCGGATACATCAAATCCTACCCCTCAAATGCCCGCAGACGCGCTCGGTTGCGTCTGCAGACAGTGACCGGTGACACCTGAAATTATCATATCCACAACCGGATACCGCAATTAAGAATCCTCAAATCCATACAACTACATGCAGGTGGAACCTAATCTTGAGCGGAGCTCGTTCGGCTCCGTCCTGACCATGTCCAACGGCTGGCTGCGTCCCTCGGAGTGTTGGTACGGTCACCGGCGAGGTAGAGTAGGAAATGGGACACACACTGGCTCATGGGACTCGAGGCGCCGCCATCTCCCATGCCCTGCTCTTCCTCGTCAGAGCCCGTCACCTGCACGTCGCAACTCGATGTGAGGTCAATGATGGATCCATCGTGGTTGGAGGCGAACATGTCCACCACGACGCGGTTGGGCACCTGGGGTTGTCGGCTACCCGTATCGGCGCGGGAGAGTGCAACTCCGCCTCGTCGACGTCCATCACGAGGGCTGCCGCGACCTCCCGCACCCTCTACCTCGCATGGCGGGCACGCCGTGCCATAGCCTCAGCGGACAGGCCATGGAAGGCCTCCTTGTCGGCGTGCCAACGAAGGGGATGCGCCTCTAGAGCGTCCGAACACCAGATAGAGCGCACCGCCTCTGGGGAGGCAGCGACGACGCCCCTCGCGCCGAGTCTAAGCTCCATTTGAGCGGACTCTATGAATTCCTGCTGGATCGAATCCGACGCTGTCGGGCGTTCTCCTCGCAGACGCGGCGGAGCGCAATGCGGACGACCATCTCCTCCTCGGGCTCGAGTAGGATGAGGTCCCAGTTCACAGATCGGGTGACGAAGGACTCGTATCCGCTGCCCGCCATGCCGGAGAAGGCCGGAGATTACCAGAAAGGGGCTTGGCGACGGAATGGAGTGGGGTGGCTACAATTTGGTCCGGCAAGAGGATGAGGATGGATATATGTGGGGTCGGTGGGCAGCGTGGGCCGGATCTGACATGGCGGACGCGCTCGGGTGCGCCCAGGCCTCTCCATATCCGCCTCATATTTGAGCTGGATATGCGGGGTGCCAGTCTACTCGGGTGATTGAGGCCGGCATGAGGCGTCTGTTTAGGTCGGCCTTTTTTGACCGGACAATGATCGGGATGTCCGCCTAGACGTTTAAGGTCGGTTTGAGGCGCCCAGCTGTAGATGATCTTACATATTCTAGATCCAACAAGATCATTTCAAGTCTTCCTCGCTTAATGACTTTTTTAGGGAATACCATCATGATTGTGTATATTAGTTTGACATAATCGTTACATCATCCACAATTTTTTTTTTTGAAACGGACATCATCCACAATTATAGTAGTAAGGAAATCAGGAGGGTCTCATCCAAGACAACATTCTGGCGACCCTCCGCAAACTTTTTGATAAAGAGTGTTTTATTAACTGAAATATAGCATTAAACGGACAGAGCATAATGAGCAATATTCGACCTCTTCATAGTTAGGAAGCACACGACCAAAGACGAGCAGTCTGACAAAAGAAATGCTAAAAACTGACATATCAGCAATAGCAAAGTCATATATGACCGATAGTATGCCTATGTCGAAGAAGATAGTGGAACGATCCGAAGTTTATGTTGCCATCCATATTGGATAAAAACCTTTCCGGCCACACCCTTCAACTGCATACACATCGCCTTGACAACAGTTGGTACTCCGCAAACTTAGTTAAAATATGCGCGGCTCCCTCCCTTAAGGCCTTAAAGATTTAACACCCCCCCCCCCCCCTGCCAGCGCTGGGAGGACGGGGAACTAGGTCCGGTTGGAGTTTATAGGCCCGGTAACATTTTATTTGTTTGCCTGGACGTCCTCTGTGTTAGCCATGGCGCTAATGGCGTTGGTGGCAGTCATAGCTAGTAATGGCGTTGGCGAGATCTTTGCTGATGTTGGAGCTTGTTTCAGAAGTTTGAACTCCTACAAATATTTATCCTAGCTTCAGACCCTCCTCGATAGATCATTTTGGTCTTCTTATCGTGGTTATCGGGCCAATAGTATTTACAATAATGTTCCTGCTTGCTCCATCATCGACTTTGGTGGGCGTCTCCCTGGTGATGTTGACAATGTAGTGCCCTCTTTGGCTTACGCCAATCGATAAAACTTGATAAAATGGAAGTCAAGGTTGGCTCATGTGCCTCCACTTGGAATGTTGTATCGTGTATCCTCCTCTCACTAGTCCCATTCTAAGAAACTAGATAAATAATGGCCCATGCGTTGCTTTGAGAAGTTATATTTCCTTTTTTTTTCCTTCTAGAGTTGGCTTCTAATGCAGTATCCACGTTAAGCCACAATAGCCGAAAGAAAAGAGTCGTTGGATTATCGAGGATCAATCAACTCCTTTAGATATTGATAGTTAGGGCCTACGAGATGTCATATTCTTTGGTTAAAAGACAAATCTCTTGGTGAAATAATGTCTTTTTGTGTAAAGACACATCCCTTTATGAAAAGATGTCTCTTTGTGAAAAGGCACATTTTTTACAAAACGGTGTCTAATCGTGGACTCAGATATTAGAAACTGATGAAAAATCACGATAATTATTAAATTAGCACTTTACAAAATTCGGTTTGTAACTTTCCAAAAGATGCAACCACTAAAATTGTCTAACTCTGCAAGAAAACTAACGTAACCAAATTTAACATTTCACTTAGGCTATGCAGTTCGATAGCATTTGAACTTTGCAACTCTATACTTAAAATAAAATGCAATGTTTAATGTATGCACTGCTGCTTTTAGCATTGCTTAAACGGAACCATAGCTTTTTTCACATGGGCTAGGCTCACCATCGACAAATAAATCAATCAGAATACAACACCAACTCGTACGAGGTATTAGAGGCGGACATGGTAGAAGAACACAACGCATTACAACGTTGGTTTACAGCTGAACAGGTAACATGGACGCCCCGTTCTTAGATGAGACAAGTGCATATTTCAACCCTGAACTTTTGCCCTAATCTAATTTACAACTCCGAACTCCAATACCGTCTAAATTACAACCCCCAACTCTCAAAACCGGCTAGGATTCAACCCTCCCCTCTCTGTTGACCTGTTTTGACCTGGTTGACCAGTTTTGATCAGTCAACAGGTCCAGTCAGCATGCCATATCAGCCAAAAATGCAAAATTTCCAAGGAAACAATCTGTAAAATCAAAGAAAATCCAGGAAAAGAAATAAGAAATCCAATTTCCGAAAAACAGGGAAAATAAAAAAAGAATTTCCAAAAAAAATTCCAGGAAAAACCCAAAACCTCAAATTCCTGAAAAAAGTATTTCCAGAAAAAAAACCCCAAAAATCTTTTTTTTCTATTTTCCCTAGCTTTTTTCACGATTTTTTTTCGGAATTTTGCTTTTTCATTTTTTTCCTGATCTTGTAGATTTTTATTTACTTTTTCTTGAAATTCTGAAAAAAGAATCTGACATGGCATGCTGATTGGACCTGTTGACTAGTCAAAACTAGTCACCCCAGGTCAAAACCGGTCAACAGGGAGGGGAGGGTTGAATCCTGACCGGTTTTGAGACTTGGGGGTTGTAATTTAGACGGTATTGAAGTTCGGGGTTCTAAATTAGACTAGGGCAAGAGTTCGAGGTTGAAATATGCACTTCTCTCTTTTTAGATGGAAGTCCGATTGAGAAGGTGAACACATATTGTCGTCGAGTTAGTAAATTCGAAAAGATAGATGAACTTACAATGTAAGCATTTGATTTCATGGTTGCAACGGGACATTGACAGACCCACACACATCATGACGACCCAAAAAAAAGTAAAAAAAAAAACGGTGGGCAGACGGCGCCCAAACATGTGCGCAACCATCGATCGATGCGGAATTGATCATCGATCGATCATGTGGCGGCGCCAGCGTTGGACGGCGCCAGAGAATTCTCCTCCTCCGTGCACGCTTTGCCCACGGCGGCGACGCGGTCGAAGGACGGCAGGAGGTCCTCTAGCGTGTCGGCCATGTCTTCCATCTGTCGCTCAATCTCCAGGAGGCGAGGCGGGACGTCGTGGAAGGGCCGGTCCTCGACCATCATGTCTTGCTCCACCCCCTCGGCGATGGTCCGGACCTCGGCCAGCTGGGACCTGATCTCGGCGAGACGGCGTCGTGCCTCGACGCACTCCTCCATTGCGGCTAGCAGGCGCTCCCTCTCCATGCTAAGCTTCGATCGATTCGGTTCGCGCGTACTCGTGCTCAGTCTAGTTCTCGTTCTACTTGTAAGTTGGAACTCGCTCGCTCGGCTCGAGTCTGGTCGTGGCGATGCAGCACAAGGCCGGCGTATATTGGGGTATATAACACGGCGTGGCTGGGCGCGAGTCGGATCCGGGATCGAGAACTCTGACAGGAGAAATCCGAGACGCGTACGCATCAAACTAAGCTTGGTCAGTGGATCACGTACGTGAATGATCGGCCTGGGTGGATAAAGACTATCCCCACCGGTGTCGCCGCCGGGTCCCCACGCGAGTCCTCCTATTCCCCGACCCGACCCGTGTAGTGAAAAGGCCAGCACTGCGCGCGGGCCGGTCTCCGCGCGTGCGTTGGATCAAAGCAACCGATTGCCTCTTAGGGCATGTACAATGGTTGATAAGATAGTCTTATCTTAAGTTTTGCATGTAATTAGAGATGACAAAAAAACATATTTACAATGGGTCATCTCTTAGCTTTATCTTCAATAATTAGTTGTTCCTAAAAACATGGTGAGACAAATTGTGCTAAGAGATCATCTCTTGTCTTCTCTTAAATAAGATAAGACAAGCCTTGTCTTATGATTTTTCTCTCCTCCACCTCATCATTTATCCTACGTGGCAGTCTTAAGATAGAACCATTATACATGCCCTTATTCGTCTCGACTCAACAAGGCCACAAAAATTCCCCTCCTGCCCCTCAACCCCCGCCCTGCTCGTCCTTGCCCTGTGTGTGCCACTTGCAGCATAAAATTGAGTAGCGCTCGCCATGGTTACCATGGTTGCAACTCCGACACCGGCCGGATCCAGCGCACGGTGACCACGGTTGTAGCATCATCGCCTCTGATTCGCCGCCGGTCATCGACTTGTACCATCGTGTCAAGCAAAAAAAAGATGTAACAAAAATCCTTCATTTGCCGGTTGAATCAAATAATTACTAGGTTCCAGCAAAACTAAGCCAGCAGGCAAAACTCGCAGTGGGCGATTGTAGCAAAAAAATAGTTCCAGCAAAAACACACAATGGTTCCAACAAAAGGTTGTTGTTCGGCGGTGAGGGCGTGTCCGCTTCTAGCACATCGCGTGTCAGGCAACAATTTACCGATGTCGGTTCCAACTCTGGGCTTCCCTAGCTCTAGCAAAAGGTCGTCGTGGTTCCAGCATCTGGCAAACCAGTTGCAGCACCCCGCATCCGGCGTGGTCACCACTGGCAGCTGCGGGCTTCCAAGATTTGCCACTGTGATTCTAGCATCTGGAAACCACGGTTCCAACATCTGTAACCATGCGCTGGAGCACCGCTGGCACTACACGACGCATCATCGTCGATGCGGCCCCCCATCGATGCGGTGCAACCACCATGGCAACTCCTCGCGCTGCCGCTGGTCACAACCCCTGGTCTTCGTCCTCGCTCTCTCTTTTGCAGCAAAAAAACAACATGGATGGGGGAGGGGGGACGAGGGTAGGGTGAGCGGTCGGTGCTGAATCTCATGGAGGGGATTTTCTCCCACGGAAGAAACAGAGAAAAATGAAGGGATGAGAGTGACGGGAGGAAGAGGATAAGGGAGGGGGAGAAAGAAAAAAAAAGGAAAAAGGCTGGAGGAATAAGTGACCGACCGCCGGGGAGGCAGTGCGTGCCAGCGAGGATGCGTGGCGACACAACGTGCATCCAGCCCAAACTCGGCGGGCTGGCCGAGTGGAAGCGTTTTCCTAGTGGAAAGCTAGCTAACGCACACCCCTCGCTCCCCCGCATGGGAACTTGGGTCGGCCCAGGTGCAAGGCGAGGCTCCCCTCTTTTATTTAGTTATTTTATTTTTTGTTTCTTAATTTTTTTCTATTCTATTTTTTGTGTTTTTTCTTTTAAAATGCTTGCAATTTTGAAAAAACTAAATTTTAAAACTGTTCATTCATTTTACAAGGAAAAAATATATCAAATACTTCAAAAAAGTTCTCAAATTTAAATAATGTTCTTCAATTTTAAATAAATTTCCATACCTATAAAAAATGTTTGTGAGTTTAAAAAAACGTTCACAAATTCAAAACAATTCATGAATACAAAAGATCATTAAAAATTCTTGTTAATATTTTATTTTTTCATGAATTTTAAATATTATTTGAAATTTCAATATTTTTTATGAATTTAAAAAATGTTCAAAAACTTGAAAAATATGCTTATTAATATGAAAACTGTTTGATAATTAAAAGAATGTTCATAGGTTTGAAATACGTTCATGCATTTTAGAAACTTTTCCAAATTCAAATAATGTTCACAAATTTAGGAAAGAAATCAAAATTTGATAAATATGTTCATGAATTCATTACGAATTTGTGAATTCAGAACTTTTTTGCGGGTTCAAAAATCATACATAATTTTTTTAAATGGTCACAACATCAAGAAATAGAAAATAAAGCAAAATAAGTTTTTAAATAAAATTATATTAAAAAGAAAAAGAAAAACCATGTGAAAAAATAAAATAAAAAGGAAAAAGTGGTTCAAGGAAGGTTCTAGAACCTTTCCAAAATTGGGTGCAAAAAAAAGGAATGGGCCAACCCTTACAAAGGACGTGCCGTGCGAGAGGGTACGCTGTAGATCGCTATCCAGCAACCGACACACGAAATAGAAACTGCCTCTACACGCACCCCTGCAATTCTGCGACTACTCCTCATCAATGATCTTCATCAGCGTGGGCGCCTCTTTTCCACCCACCCAGTGAGCACGCGATCAGCTCATCTACATGTGCACAAGGAGACATCATGTAGGCCATGCATCATTGAGTCAAGCCACAACCCAAGGATTAATCTTTTTTTTTAGAATACACCATGGAAAGATGTACTAGCAACATGCCAACATAGAAGAACTGCCTAGCTGCTGATTTTTTTTTTGATAAAAGAGAGCATACTCTCTGATTTCTATTACCAGAAACCACATTGTCTTATAAGGAACCGCGCTAGAAACAAAAGAAAGGCAGCCACTGCCAATGATGCATCTAATTCCTATCTAAGGGGGGTCATCGGAGAAACGAGCCATCCCTCCCCTCCCCAGTCCCCCCTCCCAGGAATCAGATCTAAGTCCCGAGTTTGAAATAGACTTAAAACCAGCTAAACGAGTATCAAGGTCCTTACAACAGAGACACAACCAAGTACAACATTTTTATTACAGGCAGTAGAGGTGTAAGAAGTCGGGAGAAGATCCATTTGGGGCCAAGCCGCTGATACAGTGCCTTTGGGCATATACTTCAAACACCATGACTACGACAACAACAAACTTGTCTAGTTGAAAATCAAGCTACAAATGGCGATGGGGCAAGACCTATAGATCAAGGACCGTGATACGTCTCCGACGTATCTATAATTTTTAATTATTCCATACTATTATATTATCTGTTTTGGATGTTTTATATGCATTTATATGCTATTTTATATGATTTTTGGGACTAACATATTAATCTAGAGCCCAGTGCCAGTTTCTGTTTTTTTTCTCCTTATTTTAGAGATTCACAGAAAAGGAATACCAAACGATGTCCAAACAGAATAAAACTTTTGCGATGATTTTTCTTGGACCAGAAGACACCCAGGAGACTTGGAGTGCAAGTCAGAAGAGCCGCGAGGCGGCCACAAGGGTGGAGGGCACGCCCAGGGGTAGGGCACGCCCCCAACCTTGTGGGCCCCTTGTAGACCTCTTGACCTAAATCTTCCTTCTATATATACTCTTATACCCCAAAACATCCAAGGGAGCCACGAAACCACTTTTCCACCGCCGCAACCTTCTGTACCCGTGAGATCCCATCTAAGGGCCTTTTCCGGCATCCTGCCGGAGGGAGAATCGATCACGGAGGGTTTCTACATCAACACCATTGCCTCTCCGGTGAAGCGTGAGTAGTTTACCTCAGACCTATGGGTCCATAGCTAGTAGGTAGATGGCTTCTCTCTCTCTCTCTCTCTCTCTCTCTCTTTGATTCTCAATACAAAGTTCTCCTCGATGTTCTTGGAGAGCTATTCGATGTAATACTCTTTTGTGGTGTGTTTTGCCGAGATCCGATGAATTGTGGATTTATGATCAGCTTATCTATGAATATTATTTGAATCTTCTCTGAATTCTTATATGCATGATTTGATATCTTTGCAAGTCTCTTCGAACTATCGATTTGGTTTGACCAACTAGATTGGTTGTTCTTGCAATGGGATAAGTGCTTAGCTTTGGGTTCAATCTTGCGGTGTCCTTTCCTAGTGATAGTAGGGGCAGCAAGACACGTATTGTACTGTTGCCATCGAGGATAAAAAGATGGGGTTTTTGTTGGAAATATGCCCTAGAGGCAATAATAAATTGGTTATTATTATATTTCCTTGTTCATGATAATCGTTTATTATCCATGCTAGAATTGTATTGATAGGAAACTCAGATACATGTGTGGATACATAGACAACACCATGTCCCTAGTAAGCCTCTAGTTGACTAGCTCGTTGATCAATAGATGGTTACGGTTTCCTGACCATGGACATTGGATGTCGTTGATAACGGGATCACATCATTAGGAGAATGATGTGATGGACAAGACCCAATCCTAAGCCTAGCACAAGATCATGTAGTTCGTATGCTAAAGCTTTTCTAATGTCAAGTATCATTTCCTTAGACCATGAGATTGTGCAACTCCCGGATACCGTAGGAGTGCTTTGGGTGTGCCAAACGTCACAACGTAACTGGGTGGCTATAAAGGTACACTACAGGTATCTCCGAAAGTGTCTTGTTGGGTTGGCACGAATCGAGACTGGGATTTGTCACTCCGTGTAAACGGAGAGGTATCTCTGGGCCCACTCGGTAGGACATCATCATAATGTGCACAATGTGATCAAGGAGTTGATCACGGGATGATGTGTTACGGAAACGAGTAAAGAGACTTGCCGGTAACGAGATTGAACAAGGTATCGGGATACCGACGATCGAATCTCGGGCAAGTATCGTACCGATAGACAAAGGGAATTGTATACGGGATTGATTAAGTCCTTGACATCGTGGTTCATCCGATGAGATCATCGTGGAACATGTGGGAGCCAACATGGGTATCCAGATCCCGCTGTTGGTTATTGACCGGGAGTCATCTCGGTCATGTCTGCATGTCTCCCGAACCCGTAGGGTCTACACACTTAAGGTTCGGTGACGCTAGGGTTATAGAGATATTAGTATGCGGTAACCCGAAAGTTGTTCGGAGTCCCGGATGAGATCCCGGACGTCACGAGGAGTTCCGGAATGGTCCGGAGGTAAAGAATTATATATAGAAAGTGCTATTTCGGCCATCGGGACAAGTTTCGGGGTCACCGGTATTGTACCGGGACCACCGGAAGGGTCCCGGGGGTCCACCGGGTGGGGCCACCTGCCCCGGGGGGCCACATGGGCTGTAGGGGGTGCGCCTTGGCCTATATGGGCCAAGGGCACCAGCCCCAAGAGGCCCATGCGCCAAGAGATAAGGGAAAGAAAGAGTCCTAAAAGGGGAAGGCACCTCCGAGGTGCCTTGGGGAGGATGGACTCCTCCCTGGCCGCACCCTTCCTTGGAGGAAGGGCCAAGGCTGCGCCCCCCCCTCTCCCTTGGCCCTATATATAGTGGGGGGAAGGGAGGGCAGCAACACCTAAGCCCTGGCGCCTCCCTCTCCCTCCCATGACACATCTCCCTCCTCCCGCAGCGCTTGGCGAAGCCCTGTTGGAATCCCGCTACTTCCACCACCACGCCGTCGTGCTGCTGGATCTCCATCAACCTCTCCTCCCCCCTTGCTGGATCAAGAAGGAGGAGACGTCGCTGCTCCGTACGTGTGTTGAACGCGGAGGTGCCGTCCGTTTCGGCGCTAGGATCATCGGTGATTTGGATCACGAAGAGTACGACTCCATCAACCCCGTTCTCTTGAACGCTTCCGCGCGCGATCTACAAGGGTATGTAGATCCACTCCTCCCTCGTTGCTAGATGACTCCATAAATAGATCTTGGTGACACGTAGGAAAATTTTGAATTATTGCTACGTTCCCCAACAGTGGTATCAGAGCTAGGTCTATGCGTAGTTTCTATGCACGAGTAGAACACAAAGTAGTTGTGGGCGTTGATTTTGTTCAATATGCTTACCGTTACTAGTCCAATCTTGATTCGGTGGCATTGTGGGATGAAGCGGCCCGGACCGACCTTACACGTACTCTTACGTGAGACTGGTTCCACCGACTGACATGCACTAGTTGCATAAGGTGGCTAGCGGGTGTCTGTCTCTCCCACTTTAGTCGGATCGGATTCGATGAAAAGGGTCCTTATGAAGGGTAAATAGCAATTGGCATATCACGTTGTGGTTTTTGCGTAGGTAAGAAACGTTCTTGCTAGAAACCCATAGCAGCCACGTAAAACATGCAAACAACAATTAGAGGACGTCTAACTTGTTTTTGCAGGGTATGCTATGTGATGTGATATGGCCAAAGGATGTGATGAATGATATATGTGATGTATGAGATGATCATGTTCTTGTAATAGGAATCACGACTTGCAGGTCGATGAGTATGACCACCGACAGGAGCCATAGGAGTTGTCTTAATTTATTTATGACCTGCGTGTCAACATAAACATCATGTAATTACTTTACTTTATTGCTAACCGTTAGCTGTAGTAGTAGAAGTAATAGTTGGCGAGGCAACTTCATGGAGACACGATGATGGAGATCATGATGATGGAGATCATGGTGTCATGCCGGTGACGATGATGATCATGGAGCCCCGAAGATGAAGATCAAAAGGAGCAATATGATATTGGCCATATCATGTCACTATTTGATTGCATGTGATGTTTATCATGTTTATGCATCTTGTTTACTTAGAACGACGGTAGTAAATAAGATGATCCCTCATTAAAATTTCAAGAAAGTGTTCCCCCTAACTGTGCACCGATGCGAAAGTTCATCGTTTCGAAGCACCACGTGATGATCGGGTGTGATAGATTCTTACGTTCGAATACAACGGGTGTTGACGAGCCTAGCATGTACAGACATGGCCTCGAAACACATGCGAAACACTTAGGTTAACTTGACGAGCCTAGCATGTACAGACATGGCCTCAGAACACAAGAGACCGAAAGGTCGAGCACGAGTCGTATAGAAGATATGATCAACATGAAGATGTTCACCGATGATGACTAGTCCGTCTCACATGATGATCGGACACGGCCTAGTTGACTCGGATCATGTAATCACTTAGATGACTAGAGGGATGTCTATCTGAGTGGGAGTTCATAAGATGAACTTAATTATCCTGAACATAGTCAAAAGATCTTCGCAAATTATGTCGTAGCTCGCGCTTCAGTTCTATTGTTTAGTTATGTTCCTAGAGAAAATTTAGTTGAAAGTTGATAGTAGCAATTATGCGGACTAGGTCCGTAAACTGAGGATTGTCCTCATTGCTTCATAGAAGGCTTATGTCCTTAATGCACCGCTCAGTGTGCTGAACCTCGAACGTTGTCTGTGGATGTTGCGAACATCTGACATACACATTTTGATAACTACGTGATAGTTCAGTTAAATGGTTTAGAGTTGAGGCACCGAAGACGTTTTGAAACGTCGCGAAACATATGAGATGTTTCGAGGGCTGAAATTGGGATTTCAGGCTCGTGCCCACGTCAAGAGGTATAAGACCTCCGACGATTTTCTTAGCCTGCAAAGTAAGGGAGAAAAGCTCAATTGTTGAGCTTGTGCTCAGATTGACTGAGTACAACAATCATTTTAATCGAGTGGGAGTTGATCTTCCAGATGAGATAGTGATGTTTCTCCGAACTCATTACCACCAAGCTGCTAGAGCTTCGTGATGAACTATAATATATCAGGGACATATATGATGATCCTTGAGATATTCGCGATGTTTGACACCACAAAAGTAGAAATCAAGAAGGAGCATCAATTGTTGATGGTTGGTGAAATCACTAGTTTCAAGAAGGGCAAGGGCAAAAAGGGATGCTTCATGAAACGGCAAATCAGCTGCTGCTCTAGTGAAGAAACCCAAGGTTGAACCCAAACCCGAGACTAAGTGCTTCTGTAATAAAGGGAACAGCCACTGGAGCAGAATTACCCTAGATACTTGGTAGATAAGAAGGCTGGCAAGGTCGATAGAAGTATATTGGATGTGTTATGTTAATGTGTACTTTACTAGTACTCCTAGTAGCACCAGGGTATTAGATACCGGTTCGGTTGCTAAGTGTTAGTAACTCGAAATAAAAGCTACGGAATAAACGGAGACTAGCTAAAGGTGAGATGACGATATGTGTTGGAAGTATTTCCAAGGTTGATCAAATATCGTACGCTCCCTCTACCATCGAGATTGGTGTTTGCGTTGAGCATAGACATGATTGGATTATGTCTATCGCAATACGGTTATTCATTTAAGGAGAATAACGGTTACTCTGTTTATTTGAATAATACCTTCAATGGTCTTGCACCTAAAATGAATGGTTCATTGAATCTCGATCATAGTGATACACATGTTCATGCCAAAAGATATAAGATAGTAATGATAGTACCACCTACTTGTGGCACTGCCACTTAAGTCATATCGGTATAAAACGCATGAAGAAGCTCCATGTTGATGGATCTTTGGACTCACTCATTTTTGAAAGGATTGAGACATGCGAACCATGTTTGTTGGTAGATATGCATGAAGAAACTCTATACAGATGGATCGTTTGGACTCACTTGATTTTGAATCACTTGAAACATGCAAATCATACCACATGGGCAAGATGACTGAAAGCCTCGTTTTCAGTAAAATGGAACTAGAAAGCAACTTGTTGGAAGTAATACATTTTGATGTGTGCAGTCCAATGAGTGCTGAGGCGTGTAGTGGATATCGTTATGTTCTTACTTCACAGATGATTTGAGTAGATGTTGAGTATATTTACTTGATGAATCACGAGTCTGAATTATTGAAAGGTTCAAGTAATTTCAGGGTGAAGTTGAAAGATCGTCGTGACAAGAGGATAAAAGATCTATGATATGATCATAGAGATGAATATCTGAATTACGAGTTTGGCACAGAATTAAGACATTGTGGAAATTGTTTCACAACTAATACATCCTGGAACACCATAGTGTGATGGTGTGTCCGAACATCATAACTGCACCCTATTGGATATGATGCATACCATGATGTCTCTTATCGAATTACCACAATAGTTTATGGGTTAGGCATTAGAGACAACCACATTCACTTTAAAAGGGGCACCACGTAATTCCGATGAGATGACACCGTATGAACTATGGTTTAGGGAAACCTAAGCTGTCATTTCTTAGAAGTTTGGGGCTGCGACGCTTATGTGAAAAAGTTTCAGGCTGATAAGCTCGAACCCAAAGCGGATAAATGCATCTTCATAGGACACCCAAAAACAGTTGGGTATACCTCCTGTCTCAGATCCGAAAGCAATAAGGGATTGTTTCTAGAATCGGGTCCTTTCTCGAGGAAAAGTTTCTCTCGAAAGAATTGAGTGGGAGGATGGTGGAGACTTGATGAGGTTATTGAACCGTCTCTTCAACTAGTGTGTGGCAGGGCACAGGAGTTGTTCCTGTGGCACCTACACCAATTGAAGTGGAAGCTTATGATAGTGATCATGAAACTTCAGATCAAGTCACTACCAAACCTCGTGGGATGACAAGGATGCGTACTACTTCAGAGTGGTACATAATCCTGTCTTGGAAGTCATGTTGCTAGACAACAATGAACCTACGAGCTATGGAGAAGCGATGGTGGGCCTGGATTCCAAAATGGCTCGAGGCCATATAATCCGAGAGAGGATCCATATATGAAAACAAAGTGTAGACTTTGGGAGAACTACTTGATGGTTGTAAGGCTGTTGAGTACAGATGGATTTTAAAAGGAAGACGGACAATGATGGTAAATGTCACCATTAAGAAAGCTCGACTTGTCGTTGAGATGTTTTCCGACAAGTTCAAGGAGTTGACTACGATGAGACTTTCTCACTCGTAGCGATGCTAAGAGTCTGTTGGAATTATATTAGCGATTACTGCATTATTTATGAAATCTTGCAGATAGGATGTCAAAACATTGTTTCCTCAACGTTTTTTTGAGGAAAGGCTGTATGTGATACAAACCGGAAGGTTTTGTCAGTCCTGAAAGATGCTAATAAGTATGCAAAGCTCCAGCAATCCTTCTAGGGACTGGAGTAAGCATCTCGGAGTTGGAATGTATGCTTTGATAAGATGATCAAAGTTTTGGGTGTATACAAAGTTTATGAGAAACTTGTATTTCCAAAGAAGTGAGTGGGAGCACTATAGAATTTCTGATAAGTATATGTTGACATATTGTTGATCAGAAATGACGTAGAATTTCTGGAAAGCATATAGGGTTATTTGAAAGTATTTTTCAATGGAAAGCCTGGATTAAGCTACTTGAACATTGAGCATCAAGATCTATAAGGATAGATCAAAATTCTTAATGGTACTTTCAAATGAGCACATACCTTGACATGATCTTGAAGGTGTTCAAGATGGACCAGTCAAAGAAAGAGTTCTTGCCTGAGTTGTAAGGTATGAAATTAAGACTTAAAGCTCGACCACGGCAGAAGAAAGAGGAAGGACGAAGGTCATCCCCTATGTTTTTGTCATAGGCTCTATACGGTATGCCATGCTGAGTACCGCACCTGATGTGTGCCTTGCCACATATCTGGCAAGAGGGTACAAAGGTAATCTAGGAGTAGATCACCAGATAGTGGTCTAAATTATCCTTAGAGGAATAAGGATATGTTTCTCGGTTATGGAGGTGATAAAGAGTTCGACGTAAAGAGTTACGTCGATGCAAGCTTAACATCTATCCGGATAGCTCTGAGTAGAGATACCGGATACGTATAATGGAGCAACAATTTAGAATAGCTCCAAGTAGAACAGTTATTTGAAATGGCTCCAAATATAGCGTAGTAGCTGCATCTACAAGATGACATAGAGATTTGCGAAGTACATACGGATCTGAAAGATTCAGACCCGTTGACTATAACATCTCTCACAAGCATAACATGTTCAAACCCAGAACTCATCGAGTGTTAATCACATGGTAATGTGAACTAGATTATTGACTCTAGTAAACTCTTTGGGTGTTAGTCACATGGGGATGTGACCTTGAGTGTTAATCACATATCGATGTGAACTGGATTATTGACTCTAGTGCAAGTGGGAGACTGTTGGAAATATTCTCTAGAGGCAATAATAAATTGGTTATTATTATATTTCCTTGTTCATGATAATCGTTTATTATCCATGCTAGAATTGTATTGATAGGAAACTCAGATACATGTGTGGATACATAGACAACACCATGTCCCTAGTAAGCCTCTAGTTGACTAGCTCGTTGATCAATAGATGGTTACGGTTTCCTGACCATGGACATTGGATGTCGTTGATAACGGGATCACATCATTAGAAGAATGATGTGATGGACAAGACCCAATCCTAAGCCTAGCACAAGATCATGTAGTTCGTATGCTAAAGCTTTTCTAATGTCAAGTATCGTTTCCTTAGACCATGAGATTGTGCAACTCCCGGATACCGTAGGAATGCTTTGGGTGTGCCAAACGTCACAACGTAACTGGGTGGCTATAAAGGTACACTACAGGTATCTCCGAAAGTGTCTGTTGGGTTGGCACGAATCGAGACTGGGATTTGTCACTCCGTGTGACGGAGAGGTATCTCTGGGCCCACTCGGTAGGACATCATCATAATGTGCACAATGTGATCAAGGAGTTGATCACGGGATGATGTGTTACGAAACGAGTAAAGAGACTTGCCAGTAACGAGATTGAACAAGGTATCGGGATACCGACGATCGAATCTCAGGCAAGTATCGTACCGATAGACAAAGGGAATTGTATACGGGATTGATTAAGTCCTTGACATCGTGGTTCATCCGATGAGATCATCGTGGAACATGTGGGAGCCAACATGGGTATCCAGATCCCGCTGTTGGTTATTGACCGGAGAGTCATCTCGGTCATGTCTGCATGTCTCCCGAACCCGTAGGGTCTACACACTTAAGGTTCGGTGACGCTAGGGTTATAGAGATATTAGTATGCGGTAACCCGAAAGTTGTTCGGAGTCCCGGATGAGATCCCGGACGTCACGAGGAGTTCCAGAATGGTTCGGAGGTAAAGAATTATATATAGAAAGTGCTATTTCGGCCATCGGGACAAGTTTCGGGGTCACCGGTATTGTACCGGGACCACCGGAAGGGTCCCGGGGGTCCATCGGGTGGGGCCACCTACCCCGGGGGGCCACATGGGCTGTAGGGGGTGCGCCTTGGCCTATATGGGCCAAGGGCACCAGCCCCAAGAGGCCCATGCGCCAAGAGATGAGGGAAAGGAAGAGTCCTAAAAGGGGAAGGCACCTCCTAGGTGCCTTGGGGAGGTGGAACTCCTCCCTGGCCGCACCCTTCCTTGGAGGAAGGGCCAAGGCTGCGCCCCCCTCTCCCTTGGCCCTATATATAGTGGGGGGAAGGGAGGGCAACCATACCTAAGCCCTGGCGCCTCCCTCTCCCTCCCATGACACATCTCCCTCCTCCCGCAGCGCTTGGCGAAGCCCTGTTGGAACCCCGCTACTTCCACCACCACGCCGTCGTGCTGCTGGATCTCCATCAACCTCTCCTCCCTCCTTGCTGGATCAAGAAGGAGGAGACGTCGCTGCTCCGCACGTGTGTTGAACGCGGAGGTGCCGTCCGTTCGGCGCTAGGATCATCGGTGATTTGGATCACGAAGAGTACGACTCCATCAACCCCGTTCTCTTGAACGCTTCCGCGCGCGATCTACAAGGGTATGTAGATCCACTCCTCCCTCGTTGCTAGATGACTCCATAAATAGATCTTGGTGACACGTAGGAAAATTTTGAATTATTGCTACGTTCCCCAACAGTGAGATACCTATGTACACGATTTCCTCGTACATGTGGATGTGTAGCTCGACGAATTCTTGCAGGGCGAGGCACCTCGCGGCGAGCGCGACCTTCAGGTGGACATTCTTCGTGGCGTCGGCGGGCAGTCGCAGGGCCACCAATGCTTGAAAGAGGTTCCGGCCATGGACGCCTATTAGGGTGGCAAGGAATGAGGAGCCCGGGCGCGCGGGCTGGAGGAGTACGGCGATGTCGTCCGCGAGCTTCTTGAGGACGGTGAACTTGTTGCTGGTGGCAACGATCATCTGGTCCAACTGAGAGTCGTAGTTGGCATCGAAGGCGGCCATCCACCAGCCGGTCTCCAACACCGTCTGGAGACGATCCTCGGCGCCATGCCGCAGGCCGGCGTCGTGGACCATCTGGCGCAGCCGCTGGCCGCTCACGAGCATCGCCACCATGGGTCTGGAGTGAGCTCTTTTGCTTTAGTGCAGGTGCTTAGGCAAATGCTTAGGTGCGTACAATGTGGTAGATGCATTGGAATGGAGGGGTGCCTTTATATGAGGTCAAACTGCGTTGCATTCACATCGTGCAGCCTCTTTTCCCGGACCTCCTCCCATTACTTCCCTCATGCATTAATTTAAGGAGGATGCATTGGCCGTTCAACATATCGGGAACCGCTACTCCCTCCCTCGTCTGCATTAAAGCCGTATCGGGAACTGCGCCGCCCGCCGTCAAATCGAATACTCCCTCCGTCTAGGTGAGTATTAAGTCATCTTATGAAAACCAAATACTAGTAAACACATAGGCGTGGTGCATTAACTCTCACGTTGTTTCTTATTTTTTGACATAAATAGAGGAATCAACCAAGCAGAGATGTTGGGCTTGTATGCTTTTAATGACTTGAGGTTATCAAACATGACATGCAGTGGTCAGTTCGTTGCACAATCACAAATACAACCCATGTCAGCACACACGCATCTTATATAGCATCACATCCAATGGCTATAAAAGATGAATGAGACCAAATTATATCTCATCTATATGAGTTCTAGCAAAACTGTATTAATAATACTTAGTACTCCTGCGCCATGTATCATATATTAGTATCATGTAGTACTTTATTTATTTATGAGGTATCCAGATGGCACTGCACCGCCAAGAAAAGAGGGTGACATCAAAATTATGGACTACTTTTTTGAGTATGTTGGTAAGTGTCGGTGTCAAAACCGGCGGATCTCGGGTAGGGGGTCCCGAACTGTGCGTCTAAGGCGGATGGTAACAGGAGGCAGGGGACACGATGTTTTACCCAGGTTCGGGCCCTCTTGATGGAGGTAAAACCCTACGTCCTGCTTGATTTATTCTTGATGATATGAGTATTACAAGAGTTCATATACCACGAGATCGGAGAGGCTAAACCCTAGAAGCTAGCCTATGGTATGATTGTATGTTGTCCTACGGACTAAAACCCTCTGGTTTATATAGACACCGGAGGGGGCTAGGGTTACACAAGGTCGGTTACAAAGGAGGAGATATACATATCCGTATTGCCTAGCTTGCCTTCCACGCCAAGTAGAGTCCCATCCGGACACGAGACGAAGTCTTCAATCTTGCATCTTCATAGTCTAACAGTCCGGCCAAAGGATATAGTCCGGCTGTCCGGAGACCCCCTAATCCAAGACTCCCTTAGTAGCCCCTGAACCAGGCTTCAATGACGATGAGTCCGGCGTGCAGTATTGTCTTCGGCATTGCAAGGCGGGTTCCTCCTCCGCATACACCACGGAAGAATTTGAATACAAGGATAGTGTCCGCCCCTGCAAAAATAAGTTCCACATACCGTTGTAGAGAGAATAATATTTCCACAAATCTAATCTGCTGACACGTTTTGGCAACATGACATTATGCCATGACCCGGTGATTATTCGAACCGTTTCCTTTAACTAGCCCTGCACATAATGCGAGGCAGTTTTTTGACACGTCTTGTCAAAGCAGAGATCATGTCCCCCTTATTACGGGATTCTCATCAATACGGGCGTGGGTAACCCAACCACGCCATTGGTTACGGCGCTTGGGGGATAAGCGAGTTTTACCAGGCTAGTGGGGCGCAGAGTTTCGGCTGCCCTTATAAAGGGACAAGGTTTAACCTTTTTTCTACCCACGCCTTCTTCCTCCTTGCTCATCGACTCTTGCACACTCGAGCTCCAATGCCCAAGCCCACATCCTTCCCCTCAACCTTCTCCAATCATGTCCAGAGCGGGAGGGAAATGGATGGCTTCCTCCGTTATGGAGGGATACATCAAGAAGCTGCGCGGAGCCGGATACTTGGCCACGAATATCGCGCATCGGCTGCCCGCTGCGGGGCAGATCGTTCCTACCCCTGAACCTCACGAGAGGGTAGTCTTCCTCCACCACTTCCTCCGCGGACTGGGGTTTCCCCTCCATCCATTCGTCCGTGGTCTCATGTTCTACTACGGGCTGGACTTCCATGATCTGGCCCCGAACTTCGTCCTCAACATTTCAGCGTTCATTGTCGTGTGTGAGGCTTTCCTCCGCATCCGGTCCCACTTCGGCCTGTGGTTAAAGACCTTCAATATCAAGCCGAAGGTGGTGGGCGGCCAACAAGCAGAATGCGGCGGAGCCATGGTGGGCAAGATGCCCAACGTTATATGGCTCGAAGGCTCCTTCGTGGAGACCATAAAGGGGTGGCAATCGGCGTGGTACTACATCACCGAGCCGCGCGACGCCAAATGGGTGGCTGCCCCTAAGTTTCGATCCGGAATCCCCACGCGGCTCACCTCCTGGAAAGAGAAGGGCCTGTGCTGGGGTTCATCGGTAGAGCTGGACGGACTCCAGAAACGTATCCGGAATATGGACGGCAAGAAGCTCAAGCTTGTCAACATAGTCCAGGTCATGCTCATCCGCCGGATCCTCCCGTGTCAACAACGGGACTTCAACTTGTGGGAGTTCGACCCGGCCCAGAACCAGACTCTGAGTGAGCTCTTCGACACGACGCACAAGGACGTCTGGAAGGTGCTGTTCAAGGGCGCCGAGGTCCCTCCCTCCCTCACCGAGGACCGCGGGCTAAGCGCGAAGCGCCAAGCGCATTCGGTGAGTTCTATACATCCGGTAGGATATTTATTTCCCCTAGATCAACCATGTGCGGGGTCTGAGCTCCATGCCTTTGACAGGACTGGGTGGAGACGTCGGGGCAGATTAACTGTCCGGCCCTCTGCCCGAAGACACTGCGGACACTCTCCTGACAGAGATGCTGACTCCGGCTCCTTACAAGGTGCCGGAGAAGACCAAGAAGGCCAAGGGAACCCGAAAGAGTTCTCGACGCCAGGTGTTATCGGACTCATTGTCCGATAACTCCGCAATGCACTCCTCCCCCGAAGACGAGGAGGAAGATGAAGATGCTCCCCCTCCAGTCGGGGGAGACAAGAAAAGGAAGGCCGCCCCAACCGGGGGGCCGAAGGGTCCAAGAAGGGAAGGACTCTCCTTCCGGACTACTCCACCACCGCTGACGAAGGCGAAGACGAGTGGCTGCTCAGGGCCAAGCCCCTGGCGAAGTCATAAGTATTCGGATGCCAGAGTAACTCATAGCATACCTTTATCACACTGCCTCTCCTAACGTCGAATTATGACTATGCAGACCGCCACAAGCCAGTATCGATGTATCGTCGGACGGCTCCCTGGGCTAGTCGGATATGGATAGCGATCCACTTCCAACCGCCACCTCCCCTTGCCCTACGGACAACGCCGAGGTATTGTCTCAAGAGGCACCGGGTCGAGGGGAGACAGTCCCGGAGGCGCCTCAAGGCGACCATCCGGGCTCTGGGAGCAGAGGGAGCAAGGCTCCCGAGGGCTCCGAGTTCGGCCCTCAGCCGAACACCGCGCCGGAACCCCCAGTGGTTCCGGAATCGGGCAGGCGGCCTCCTTCCAAAAGGGGCAAGACGCCTGTGCCGGTGACCTCTGTCCATCCAGAGGCATCGGGCAATCTGCTGGGAGCGCTTCGCAGCGCTTCCATTGACGAAGAGCACCACACTATTATGAGTGCGGTGGTCCAGAAGGTTCAGTCCGCCAAGAGCAGACTGACTGAAGCCTGTGCCAGCCTTCTAACAGGCTTTGAGGTAAGTTTTTGGAATATGGGGAAAAATATTACCACATAGACAGTAACCCCTGGTGCTCTGTTCGGTGTTCACAAAGAAAAGCCGAACAGAGGATCAAACAATATCGCAGGAGTCTAATATAAGTATGTCAATATGCGTATGCAGGCTTCGCTGCTGGCCTCTGCCGCACTGACTGTGGAGGTCGCCGCACTGAAGCAGGACCTTAAAGGGTCCAAGGACGATCTCGGCCTTGCCAAGAGGCAGCTCGAGGAGAACAAAGGTAAGTAGTACCTAGTATATGGATATGTATAAAAAGAATGCGATTGCAAAATGACTGGATCATCGTTAATTTGCCAGGGGCCACGACCGAGGTGGCGACCCTGAAGCAAGCGCTATCCGAGGCTGAAAACAAAGCGGCCACAGAGCGCACCGAGCGGGAAAGGCATGAGGCTCGAGTGGGTGAGGTGCAGCAAGAGCTCCACGCTCTCGTGACGAAGCACGAGGCGTTGGAGATTGACTTGAAGACGCGAGAGTCTGAGCTTGCCGCGGCCCTCGAGAGCGCAAAGAGTGCCAAGGGCGAAGCCCAAAAGGCCCTCCAGGAGATTGATCCGATGAATAAGATAGCGGCGGGTAAGGCATTCTATATGCAAAGCAAGCATGTGAAAGCAAATTACCTATTACTTACCTGAATCCGGAGCTCTCCAGGAGCATTCGCAGATTTGCCCCGCAGCGTGTCGGATGTCGCACAGTTTTACCAGGCCGAGGAGGGAAGCTCAACGGAGAAGCTATTCTGGTCTCAGTATACTAGGACCAAACACCCGATGCCTCTGAGCGACCAGCTGAAGCAACTGGTCGAGCTGCACAAGGCGGCCGAACAGGCCATGAAGGGCTTTATAGTCCGGATGTGGCCTGGCGACGCCCTTCCCAGCAGCTACTTTGGCATGGTGAGGCAGCTTGTGGATGCCTGCCCACGGCTGGAAGTCATCAAGCGGTCCGTCTGCATCGAAGGTGCACGCCGGGCTTTCGCCCGTGTGAAGGTGCAATGGGCCAAGCTGGACGCCGTGAAGCTGATTAAGGAACGGCCTCCGGAGGGTAAGGAGCATCGCCACCCCGAGATGTACTATGAGGGTGTCCTGAAGGGTGCTCGTCTCGTAGCGGACGAGTGTACGAAAGATATAATATTCGAGTAAACTCGCTCGTGTAATCCTGTAGTTATGAAAACTTGTTCATATGCGCTATGCAACGCTTGTTTGAATTTAAAATATTACCTTCTGTTTGGCTGTTTATCAAATCTGAGAGATGGCTAGTCGTCGGCTTCTGCCCCCACGCCACGAGTGCTGGGGTGTTCCGGATAAACCTGAGCACTCTTGTTCCCATTGTTGGGTCCTTCGAGGGAGGTGCTCAGCACAACGAACAAGGCAATCGGACTATAATGCGTTATCACTCTCACTTAGCGATATAATTCTATAATTTTAAATTTTGGCGAAGCCCCTAGTATTCGGAAGGCCGAGTTCAGGGCGCGATACACGCCTTAAGCTGGACAGGGCCGACTCCTCGCTCTAAGCGGCATAAGCCTTTAGGGACTTGAAACCTCTCGAACAACGACCAGTCTCTCGCCTTATCATGATAGTCAGTTTTAGCTTTCTCTACTGAGGTGCTTAGCCTAGCAGAACCGGGGCACAATCGCAGTAGTTCTCCCATTGCTACCTTAGCCGATATAGCGGAACGTAAGGTACCAAAACATGGGAGCCGGGCAAACCCAACTATTAACCCAAGACATGATTCGGAGCTGATGCATATAATGCTATAAGTTCGGGGTGCCGCACTGTCGAAAGTGTTCGGACTTCTCATGCCGTATTATGGGGTATGCTTAAGCCCCTAGTGTATTGGCCGTACCAGAGTGTACGGGTGCTGGATGTCATAAATGAACATATATATATAAGAAGAATGCAATAATAGTCTTAATGCTATGCATTTTTTATTCAAAAAGGTGCGTTAAAGCAGAATGATACAAGTAGTGCGATAAGCAAAAAGTAGGATTGTTTGACATGTCCCTTCCAAGGGAAAGCTGAGGAATAGTATTAAAGCAAATATTTCACTCTTTATCATAATCCACCTGGGAGTTCCATGGTGTGACGTAGCTTTCTGCCTCCTTGGATGCTGCATCCTATGTTCGGCAATCATGCTGCCGGACAGGGTTTCCAGAGATTGAAGTTCTGAAAGAGAAAAATAACAAAGCAGGAAGCCCCTAGTGTGGTTTAAGCCGCGACTTGGGTCGTGCCGCCGTTGTGCCCCCCTCCCCGCCTGTGCCCATGGTATTTTTAATGGGTAATTATGTACGCGTGGCACGGATTTCGCCATTTGGCTGGGACCGGGGTGGGGGCCGCATTGCTACGCGAGCTCGGAACGTGCCAGGCGGTCCTGTTGCCGATTACTCCCTGTGCGCTTGAAGGTGTCCGGGTCCTTAATCGCCGAACTAGTGGATTGCCTTAAGAGGCTGCTTTATACTTCTGCTGCGAGGGCCGTAGTGTGCTCCTCCATGCAGAGAGAGTGCTCTGTGTTTCCATTGATTGTGATGACCCCCCGAGGTCCTGGCATCTTGAGCTTGAGATATGCATAATGCGGTACCGCATTGAATCTTGCAAATACGGTTCGCCCTAGCAGTGCATGATAGCCACTGCGGAACGGGACTATGTCGAAGATCAACTCTTCGCTTCGGAAGTTATCCGGAGATCCAAAGACCACTTCCAGTGTTACTGAGCATGTGCAATGGGCCTCTACACCTGGTATGACGCCTTTAAAGGTCGTTTTGGTGGGTTTGATCCTTGAGGGGTCTATACCCATTTTGCGCATTGTGTCCTGATAAAGCAGGTTCAGGCTGCTGCCACCGTCCATCAAGACTCGAGTGAGGTGAAATCCGTCAATGATTGGGTCGAGGACCAATGCGCCGAATCTGCCATGACGGATACTAGTGGGGTGGTCCCTGCGATTGAAGGTGATCGGACAGGAAGACCATGGGTTGAACTTTGGGGCGACTGGCTCCAACGCATATACGTCCCTGAGCGCACGCTTCTGCTCCCTCTTGGGGATGTGGGTTGCATATATCATGTTCACCGTCCGCACTTGTGGGGGGGAACCTCTTCTGTCCTCCGGTGTTCGGCTGCCGGGGCTCCTCCTTGTCATTGCTATGTGACCCCTTATCTTTGTTTTCGGCATTTAACTTGCCGGCCTGCTTGAACACCCAACAGTCCCTGTTGGTGTGGTTGGCTGGCTTGTTGGGGTGTCGTGTATTTGACACGAGCGATCGAGTATACGGTCCAAACTGGACGGGCCCGGAGTGCTTCTTTTGAATGGCTTTTTCCGCTGACCGGGTTTAGAGCCTTTGAATCCGGCATTGACTGTCGTATCCTCGGTATTGTCGCTGTTAATGTGGCGCTTATGCTTGTTGGGACGTGACCTGCCATTGCCGTCCTTGGTATCCAAAGTACCATGGTTCTTTGATATGTTATTACTGCGAGCCAGCCAGCTGTCTTCTCCCGCGTAAAAGCGGGTCATGAGTGTCGTGAGGGCTTCCATAGATTTCGGCTTTTCCTGACCAAGGTACCGGGCTAGCCACTCGTCGCGGATGTTGTGCTTGAAAGCTGCTAGGGCCTCTACATCCAGACAGTCGACAATTTGATTTTTCTTTGTTAGGAACCGTGTCCAGAATTGCCTGGCCGATTCCTCTGGCTGCTGAATTATGTGGCTCAAGTCATCGGCATCTGGTGGTCGCACATAAGTGCCCTGAAAGTTGTCGAGGAATGCGGCTCCAGATCTTCCCAACAGCCAATGGATTCTGCTGGCAAGCTGTTGAGCCAATGCAGAGCTGGTCCTTTGAGTTTGAGTGGGAGGTATTTGATGGCATGTAGGTCATCACCGCGGGCCATGTGGATGTGCAGGAGGAAATCCTCGATTCATACCGCAGGAACTGTTGTGTCGTCGTATGATTCTATATTTACGGGTTTGAAGCCCTCTGGGATTTGATGATCCATTACTTCGTCTGTGAAGCATAAGGGGTGTGCGGCGCCTCTGTACAGGGCTATATCACGACGCAGCTCGAATGAGTCTTGCCCGCTGTGTTCGGCCCGGCCGGACTTACTTTTACTGTATCCGGCATGACAATTATCGTCTTGCATAGTCGCGCACCCTCGTGATCCGTAGATTGATCTTGCATGTTTTGCTTTGTCCTCTAATACATCTCGCAGGTCTGGCGTATTTCCCGATGCCTTTTTATTTGGATGACGGAGGGGTGCGGGCTGAGCTTTTGGCTGGAATGTCTCTCTGTCACGGCCACGAGGTGGCCGATCAGCCGCGTCATACACCGGGATGTAGGTTTTGGTGCTTCCTCCTCCAGTCGGGGTAGCAACCTGCATTTTGGGTAACTCTTGGAGGGGCGTTCGTGAAGGAAATATGCCCTAGAGGCAATAATAAAGTTATTATTTATTTCCTTATATCATGATAAATGTTTATTATTCATGCTAGAATTGTATTAACCGGAAAAATAATACATGTGTGAATACATAGACAAACAGAGTGTCACTAGTATGCCTCTACTTGACTAGCTCGTTAATCAAAGATGGTTATGTTTCCTAACCATGACAAAGAGTTGTTATTTGATTAACGGGATCACATCATTAGTTGAATGATCTGATTGACATGACCCATTCCATTAGCTTAGCACCCGATCGTTTAGTATGTTGCTATTGCTTTCTTCATGACTTATACATGTTCCTATGACTATGAGATTATGCAACTCCCGTTTGCCGGAAGGAACACTTTGTGTGCTACCAAACGTCACAACGTAACTGGGTGATTATAAAGGTGCTCTACAGGTGTCTCCAAAGGTAAATGTTGGGTTGGCGTATTTCGAGATTAGGATTTGTCACTCCGATTGTCGGAGAGGTATCTCTGGGCCCTCTCGGTAATGCACATCACTGAAGCCTTGCAAGCATTGCAACTAATAAATTAGTTGCGGGATGATGTATTACAGAACGAGTAAAGAGACTTGCCGGTAACGAGATTGAACTAGGTATGGGATACCGACGATCGAATCTCGAGCAAGTAACATACCGGTGACAAAGGGAACAACGTATGTTGTTATGCGGTCTGACCGATAAAAGATCTTCGTAGAATATGTAGGAGCCAATATGAGCATCCAGGTTCCGCTATTGGTTATTGACCGGAGACGTGTCTCGGTCATGTCTACATTGTTCTCGAACCCGTAGGGTCCGCACGCTTAAGGTTACGATGACAGTTATATTATGAGTTTATACATTTTGATGTACCGAAGTTTGTTCGGAGTCCCGGATGTGATCACGAACATGACGAGGAGTCTCAAAATGGTCGAGACATAAAGATTGATATATTGGAAGCCTATGTTTGGATATCGGAAGTGTTCCGGGTGAAATCGGGATTTTACCGGAGTACCGGGAGGTTACCGGAACCCCCCAGGAGGTATATGGGCCTTAGTGGACCTTAGTGGAAGAGAGGAGAGGTGGCCATAGATGGGCCGCGCGCCCCTCCCCCCCCCTTGGTCCGAATAGGACAAGGAGAGGGGGCCGGCCCCCCTTCTTCCTCTCTCTCCTCTTTTCCCCCCTCCGCGAATCCTATTCCAACTAGGAAAGGGGGGAGTCCTACTCCCGGAGGGTGTAGGACTCCTCCTGGCGCGCCTCCTCTTGGATGGCCAGCCCCCCCTTTGAGCCTTTATATACGGAGGCAAGGGGCACCCCTAGAGACACAAGTTGATCCACGTGATCATATTCTTAGCCGTGTGCGGTGCCCCCTTCCACCATAGTCCTCGATAATATTGTAGCGGTGCTTAGGCGAAGCCTTGCGACGGTAGAACATCAAGATCGTCACCACGCCGTCGTGCTGACGGAACTCTTCCCCGACACTTTGCTGGATCGGAGTCCGGGGATCGTCATCGAGCTGAACGTGTGCTAGAACTCAGAGGTGCCGTAGTTTCGGTGCTTGATCGGTCGGGCCATGGAGACGTACGACTACATCAACCAAGTTAATGCTTCCGTTTTCGATCTACAAGGGTACGTAGATCACACTCTCCCCCTCTCGTTGCTATGCATCACCATGATCTTGCGTGTGCGTAGGAAATTTTTTGAAATTACTATGAAACCCAACAGTGGTATCAGGGCCTAGGTTTTATGTGTTGATGTTATATGCACGAGTAGAACACAAGTGAGTTGTGTGCGATATAAGTCATACTGCTTACCAGCATGTCATACTTTGGTTCGACGGTATTGTTGGACGAAGCGGCCCGGACCGACATTACGCGTACGCTTACGCGAGACCGGTTCTCCCGACGTGCTTTGCACAAAGGTGGCTAGCGGGTGACAGTTTCTCCAACTTTAGTTGAACCGAGTGTGGCTACGCCCGGTCCTTGCGAAGGTTAAAACAGCACCAACTTGACAAACTATCGTTGTGGTTTTGATGCGTAGGTAAGATTGGTTCTTGCTTAAGCCCGTAGCAGCCACGTAAAACTTGCAACAACAAAGTAGAGGACGTCTAACTTGTTTTTGCAGGGCATGTTGTGATGTGATATGGTCAAGACATGATGCTAAATTTTATTGTATGAGATGATCATGTTTTGTAACCGAGTTATCGACAACTGGCAGGAGCCATATGGTTGTCGCTTTATTGTATGCAATGCAATCATGTTGTAATGCTTTACTTTATCACTAAGCAGTAGCGATAGTCGTGGAAGCATGAGATTGGCGAGACGACAACGATGCTACGATGGAGATCAAGGTGTCGCGCCGGTGACGATGGTGATCACGACGGTGCTTCGAAGATGGAGATCACAAGCACAAGATGATGATGGCCATATCATATCACTTATATTGATTGCATGTGATGTTTATCTTTTATGCATCTTATCTTGCTTTGATTGACGGTAGAATTATAAGATGATCTCTCACTAATTATCAAGAAGTGTTCTCCCTGAGTATGCACCGTTGCGAAAGTTCTTCGTGCTGAGACACCACGTGATGATCGGGTGTGATAGGCTCGACGTTCAAATACAACGGGTGCAAAACAGTTGCACACGTAGAATACTCAGGTTATACTTGACGAGCCAAGCATATACAGATATGGCCTCGGAACACGGAGATCGAAAGGTCGAGCGTGAATCATATAGTAGATATGATCAACATAGTGATGTTCACCAATGAAACTACTCCATCTCACGTGATGATCGGACATGGTTTAGTTGATTTGGATCACGTAATCACTTAGAGGATTAGAGGGATATCTATCTAAGTGGGAGTTCTTTAAGTAATATGATTAATTGAACCTAAATTTATCATGAACTTAGTACCTGATAGTATCTTGCTTATGTATGTTTGATTGTAGATAGATGGCCCGTGCTGTTGTTCCGTTGAATTTTAATGCGTTCCTTGAGAAATCAAAGTTGAAAGATGATGGTAGCAATTACACGGACTGGGTCCGTAACTTGAGGATTATCCTCATTGCTGCACAGAAGAATTACGTTCTGGAAGCACCGCTGGGTGCCAGGCCTGCTGCTGGAGCAACACCAGATGTTATGAACGTCTGGCAAAGCAAAGCTGATGACTACTCGATAGTTCAATGTGCCATGCTTTACGGCTTAGAACCGGGACTTCAACGACGTTTTGAACGTCATGGGGCATATGAGATGTTCCAGGAGTTGAAGTTAATATTTCAAGCAAATGCCCGGATTGAGAGATATGAAGTCTCCAATAAGTTCTATAGCTGCAAGATGGAGGAGAACAGTTCTGTCAGTGAGCATATACTCAAGATGTCTGGGTATTGTAATCACTTGATTCAATTGGGAGTTAATCTTCCGGATGATAGCGTCATTGACAGAATTCTCCAATCACTTCCACCAAGCTACAAGAGCTTCGTGATGAACTATAATATGCAAGGGATGAATAAGACTATTCCCGAGCTCTTCGCAATGCTGAAAGCTGCGGAGGTAGAAATCAAGAAGGAGCATCAAGTGTTGATGGTCAACAAGACCACTAGTTTCAAGAAAAAGGGCAAAGGGAAGAAGAAGGGGAACTTCAACAAGAACAGCAAGCAAGTTGCTGCTCGAGAGAAGAAACCCAAGTCTGGACCTAAGCCTGAAACTGAGTGCTTCTACTGCAAGCAGACTGGTCACTGGAAGCGGAACTGCCCCAAGTATTTGGCGGATAAGAAGGATGGCAAGGTGAACAAAGGTATATGTGATATACATGTTATTGATGTGTACCTTACTAATGCTCGCAGTAGCACCTGGGTATTTGATACTGGTTCTGTTGCTAATATTTGCAACTCGAAACAGGGACTACGGATTAAGCGAAGATTAGCTAAGGACGAGGTGACGATGCGCGTGGGAAACGGTTCCAAAGTCGATGTGATCGCGGTCGGCGCGCTACCTCTACATCTACCTTCGGGATTAATATTAGACCTAAATAATTGTTATTTGGTGCCAGCGTTAAGCATGAACATTATATCTGGATCTTGTTTGATGCGAGACGGTTATTCATTTAAATCAGAGAATAATGGTTGTTCTATTTATATGAGTAATATCTTTTATGGTCATGCACCCTTGAAGAGTGGTCTATTCTTATTGAATCTCGATAGTAGTAACACACATATTCATAATGTTGAAAGCCAAAAGATGCAGAGTTGATAATGATAGTGCAACTCATTTGTGGCACTGCCGTTTAGGTCATATCGGTGTCAAGCGCATGAAGAAACTCCATACTGATGGACTTTTGGAACCACTTGATTATGAATCACTTGGTACTTGCGAACCGTGCCTCATGGGCAAGATGACTAAAATGCCGTTCTCCGGTACTATGGAGAGAGCAACAGATTTGTTGGAAATCATACATACAGATGTATGTGGTCCGATGAATATTGAGGCTCGTGGCGGATATCGTTATTTTCTCACCTTCACAGATGACTTAAGCAGATATGGGTATATCTACTTAATGAAACATAAGTCTGAAACGTTTGAAAAGTTCAAAGAATTTCAGAGTGAAGTTGAAAATCATCGTAACAAGAAAATAAAGTTTCTACGATCTGATCGTGGAGGAGAATATTTGAGTTACGAGTTTGGTGTACATTTGAAACAATGCGGAATAGTTTCGCAACTCACGCCACCCGGAACACCACAGCGTAATGGTGTGTCTGAACGTCGTAATCGTACTTTACTAGATATGGTGCGATCTATGATGTCTCTTACTGATTTACCGCTATCGTTTTGGGGTTATGCTTTGGAGACGGCCGCATTCACGTTAAATAGGGCACCATCAAAATCCGTTGAGACGACGCCTTATGAACTATGGTTTGGCAAGAAACCAAAGTTGTCGTTTCTGAAAGTTTGGGGCTGCGATGCTTATGTGAAAAAGCTTCAACCTGATAAGCTCGAACCCAAATCGGAGAAATCTGTCTTCATAGGATATCCAAAGGAGACTATTAGATACACCTTCTATCACAGATCCGAAGGCAAGACTTTTGTTGCTAAGTTCGGAAACTTTCTGGAGAAGGAGTTTCTCTCGAAAGAAGTGAGTGGGAGGAAAGTAGAACTTGACGAGGTAATTGTACCTGCTCCCTTATTGGAAAGTAATGCATCTCAGAAAACTGTTTCTGTGACACTTCAGAACAAGATACTACTGAAACTCGTAGATCAACCAGAGTGAGATCCGCGCCAGAGTGGTACGGTAATCCTGTTTTGGAAGTCATGCTACTAGATCATGATGAACCTACAAACTATGAAGAAGCGATGGTGAGCCCAGATTCCGCAAAATGGCTTGAAGCCATGAAATCTGAGATGGGATCCATGTATGAGAACAAAGTGTGGACTTTGGTTGACTTGCCCAATGATCGGCAAGCAATTGAGAATAAATGGATCTTCAAGAAGAAGACTGACGCCGACGGTAATATTACTGTCTACAAAGCTCGACTTGTCGCAAAAGGGTCTCGGCAAGTTCAAGGGATTGACTACGATGAGACCTTCTCACCCGTAGCGATGCTTAAGTCTGTCCGAATCATGTTAGCAATTGCCGCATTTTATGATTATGAAATTTGGCAGATGGATGTCAAAACTGCATTCCTGAATGGATTTCTGGAAGAAGAGTTGTATATGATGCAACCAGAGGGTTTTGTCGATCCAAAGGGAGCTAACAAAGTGTGCAAGCTCCAGCGATCCATTTATGGACTGGTGCAAGCCTCTCGGAGTTGGAATAAACGCTTTGATAGTGTGATCAAAGCATTTGGTTTTATACAGACTTTCGGAGAAGCCTGTATTTACAAGAAAGTGAGTGGGAGCTCTGTAGCATTTCTGATATTATATGTGGATGACATATTACTGATTGGAAATGATATAGAATTTCTGGATAGCATAAAGGGATACTTGAATAAGAGTTTTTCAATGAAAGACCTCGGTGAAGTTGCTTACATATTAGGCATTAAGATCTATAGAGATAGATCAAGACGCTTAATTGGACTTTCACAAAGCACATATCTTGACAAAGTTTTGAAGAAGTTCAAAATGGATCAAGCAAAGAAAGGGTTCTTGCCTGTGTTACAAGGTGTGAAGTTGAGTCAGACTAAATGCCCGACCACTGCAGAAGATAGAGAGAAAATGAAAGTTGTTCCCTATGCTTCAGCCATAGGCTCTATCATGTATGCAATGCTGTGTACCAGACCTGATGTGTGCCTTGCTATAAGTCTAGCAGGGAGGTACCAAAGTAATCCAGGAGTGGATCACTGGACAGCGGTCAAGAACATCCTGAAGTACCTTAAAAGGACTAAGGATATGTTTCTCGTATATGGAGGTGACAAAGAACTCATCGTAAACGGTTACGTTGATGCAAGCTTTGACACTGATCCGGACGATTCTAAATCGCAAACCGGATACGTGTTTACATTAAACGGTGGAGCTGTCAGTTGGTGCAGTTCTAAACAAAGCGTCGTGGTGGGATCTACATGTGAAGCGGATTACATAGCTGCTTCGGAAGCAGCAAACGAAGGAGTCTGGATGAAGGAGTTCATATCCGATCTAGGTGTCATACCTAGTGCATCGGGTCCAATGAAAATCTTTTGTGACAATACTGGTGCAATTGCCTTGGCGAAGGAATCCAGATTTCACAAAAGAACCAAACACATCAAAAGACGCTTCAATTCCATCCGGGATCTAGTCCAGGTGGGAGACATAGAGATTTGCAAGATACATACGGATCTGAATGTAGCAGACCCGTTGACTAAGCCTCTTCCACGAGCAAAACATGATCAGCACCAAGGCTCCATGGGTGTTAGAATCATTATAGTATAATCTAGATTATTGGCATATGCAATGGGAGATGAAGGAAATATGCCCTAGAGGCAATAATATTATTATTTATTTCCTTATATCATGATAAATGTTTATTATTCATGCTAGAATTGTATTAACCGGAAACATAGATACATGTGTGAATACATAGACAAACAATCACTAGTATGCCTCTACTTGACTAGCTCGTTAATCAAAGATGGTTATGTTTCCTAACCATAGACATGAGTTTTCATTTGATTAACGGGATCACATCATTAGAGAATGATGTGATTGACATGACCCATCCATTAGCTTAGCACGATCGTTTAGTTTTGCTATTGCTTTCTTCATGACTTATACATGTTCCTATGACTATGAGATTATGCAACTCCCGTTACCGGAGGAACACTTTGTGTGCTACCAAACATCACAACTAACTGGGTGATTATAAAGGTGCTCTACAGGTGTCTCCGAAGGTACTTGTTGAGTTGGCATATTTCGAGATTAGGATTTGTCACTCCAAGTGTCGGAGAGGTATCTCTGGGCCCTCTCGGTAATGCACATCACATAAGCCTTGCAAGCATTGCAACTAATGAGTTAGTTGCAGATGATGTATTACGGAACGAGTAAAGAGACTTGCCAACGAGATTGAACTAGGTATTGAGATACCGACGATCGAATCTCGGGCAAGTAACATACCGATGACAAAGGGAACAACGTATGTTGTTATGCGGTCTGACCGATAAAGATCTTCGTAGAATATGTAGGAGCCAATATGAGCATCCAGGTTCCGCTATTGGTTATTGACCGGAGACGTGTCTCGGTCATGTCTACATTGTTCTCGAACCCGTAGGGTCCGCACGCTTAAGGTTTCGATGACAGTTATATTATGAGTTTATGAGTTTTGATGTACCGAAGTTAGTTCGGAGTCCCGGATGTGATCACGGACATGACGAGGAGTCTCGAAATGGTCGAGACATAAAGATTGATATATTGGATGGCTATATTCGGACACCGGAAGTGTTCCGGCTGATTTCGGAGAAAACCGGAGAGCCGGAGGGTTCCGGAACCCCCCCCGGAGAAGTAATGGGCCATATGGGCCTTAGTGGAGAGAGAGAGGGGCAGCCAAAGGTGGGCCGCGCACCTCCTCCCCTGGTCCGAATTGGACTAGGAGAGGGGGGCGGCGCCCCCCTTTCCCTCTCCCTCCCCACTTCTTTCCCCCTCCTAGTAGGAGTCCTACTCCTACTAGGAGGAGGACTCCTCCTTGGCGCGCCATAGGGGCCGGCCGGCCTCCTCCCCTTGATCCTTTATATACGGGGGCAGGGGGCACCCCTAGACACAAGTTGATCCACGTGATCATATTCTTAGCCGTGTGCGGTGCCCCCTTCCACCATAGTCCTCGATAATATTGTAGCGGTGCTTAGGCGAAGCCCTGCGACGGTAGAACATCAAGATCGTCACCACGCCGTCGTGCTGACGGAACTCTTCCCCGACACTTTGCTGGATCGGAGTCGGGGATCGTCATCGAGCTGAACGTGTGCTAGAACTCGGAGGTGCCGTAGTTTCGGTGCTTGATCGGTCGGGCCGTGAAGACGTACGACTACATCAACCGCGTTGTCATAATGCTTCCGCTGTCGGTCTACAAGGGTACGTAGATCACACTCTCCCTCTCGTTGCTATGCATCACCATGATCTTGCGTGTGCGTAGGAAATTTTTGAAATTACTACGTTCCCCAACAGAGGAGAAGAGCCAGGGGGTTCGAGGGGGGGGGGCGGGAGGGGGGGGGGGGGGAGGGGGGGCGCAGGCGGAGGGAGGAGGGCACGGTGGGAGGAGGGAAGGAGGGAGTACCTCGATGGACGGACGATGGGTATCGGCACGGGCGAGAGTGACTGAGAGGGAGAGTGAGTGAGAGAGGGTCGGCCGCGTGGGGAGGATATATAAGGGTAGGGTTAGTAGTAGTGCGTGTGCGAGAAAAGCGCTACAGCTAAGGAGAATAGCAGTAGCGCTGGGCGAGGATACGCGCTACTGCTAAGTTGGGCTAGCCATGTGCGCCCAGTTCAAACATAGCAGCAACGCTTTTTACTAGTACGCGCTACTGCTAAAGTTATAGCAGTAGCGTGGTTTATTTACAGGCGCTGCTACTAAGTAGCAGTAGCGCATGATTTGTCCAGCGCTACTGCTAAGATGCTGTGTATAAGGTTTTCCCTAGTAGTGGGTATTTACTTTCTGATCAAACGAATCAGTTATGTTTATGTTTATGTTGAAGCAACATTAATATGAAAAGGGAAAATGATGCAGAAACTCAACCTCATGACAATTGTACAAAAAACCTAGTTTGCAGGAACAAGTGATGCGATTGCCACAATACAACTGGCCAGGCAACTAGATAGGTGGTCAAGTCTAGAGAAAAATGGGTGAAGGTAAACAATTATTCTTTTCAATTCTTTTTTCACAAAATAATGACCAACCACGTGAGTGGTTGCAACCACAAAGGGTGTGTGTTACTTACTGTTGCTCTATACATCTAGAGATGAAGCAACGTGGCGAAAGCTGAAGTCAGAGCATAGGTGTGTTGTTAGGAAACTGATTGCACATGACATTGCAAACTATTTATTAATAGATTGTTGTTTCCACTAAAAGAAAAAAAGACATGAATGGTGTATTGTCCAATTTTTTGGGTGGTGGACGAGAGCGGGTTGTACTATTTTCATGCAATGATATCCTCATCATGCTGGAGTCGAAGCACCCCCCCGGTTTGGAGCAGTGAAATATGTATGAGGGGACCCACTATCTCAACGACAAAGAGAGGGGCAAACTATCACCGCCATTTTCCCCTTAGTTGGACAAGTTAGGAGGGAGTGAACCATGACTCTTTGATGATACATGTGTTGCACGTGCATGCTTACTAGTTATCAATGAAAAGATACATTGATTCACTTTACACCTGAGTGCGGCGTTTCAGTGCCCAGACTCATCTGCACCTGGTTAGAAAAAAATCACAAAAAAATCAAAAAAAAATCCAAATGTTTTTTCATGGTAGAAAATTCATCGCGCGGGGTCCGCTCCAATTTTTAGATTATTTGGACATCTGAGCAGCTCTCAGCAAAAAATACAAATCGGGTCAGAACAATGCATGAACAGTAGACATTTTTACAGACCTTGAATTTGTCTTTTTTTGCCTAGAGCTTCTCATATGTCCAAATGATTTAGAAATTGGAGCGGACCCCACGCATCAAATTATCTACCACACATAAAAAATTGGAATTTTTAAAAAATTTATAGTATTTGTTTTGATTTTTTCGTGAGGGTGGGTGCAGCCGAGCCTGAGCTCAGAAGTGGATTACCCAGCCGCTCTCTCGCGGGGCAATTTCATCGTTAAGGCTCTCCCGCGGGAACACGGAACCGGCGGCGGGCCATGCACGGCGAGTCTCTCGATACCCTCTTTAGTGGAATTCTTCACACGTATCAGAAAAAGATCATGGAGGAACAAGAAGAAAAAACATAGAAGGAGAACCCCATCAATTTGTAGTGATGCAAAAATAAAAAGGTACCATGTGTTCTTCAAATTTCCTTGCAGTGGATCAAGCGACAACTGCGGCAGCTTCCTCTCGCACCAGCCACCCCTACCTCCCCTTTCCCTGCTCTCACGCAAGGCGAAGAGGGAAGCGACCAAGCACTAGTAGAAAACAGGGCTTTGGTTCGGGCAGGGCAAGCCCATTAGTCCCGGTTCAGTCACGAACCAGGACCCATGGGGGCATTCGTCCCGGTTCGTTAGCCCATGGGTCCGGCCGGGGCCTCATGGGCATTGGTCCCGGTTCGTGGGGACCCATTTGTCCCGGTTCTAGGCACGAACCGGGACCAATGGGCCTCGCTCCTGGCCCACAACCATTGGTCCCGATTCCAGCCACGAACTGGGACAAATGAGTTGCCTATATATACCCCATCTCCTCGGCAGAGCACTCCATAGTGCTCTGTTTTTTCTGGCCGGCGAGGGGAGGGCATTTGGGTGCTGTAGCGCCCCGAGACCGATGTGCCAGGTGTCCTCCAGTTATTCGCTGTTGTTGCCTTGTCATTGCTTGCGTGTCATGCATTGCATATCATGTCATCATGTGCATTTCATTTGCATACATGTTCGTCTCATGCATCCGAGCATTTTCCCCGTTGTCCGTTTTGCAATCTGGCGCTCCTATGTCACCCGGTGTCCCTTTCTACCTCTTTTCGTGTGCGGGTGTTAAACGTTTTTGGATTGGACCAAGACTTGTCATGCGGCCTTGGTTTACTACCGGTAGACCGCCTGTCAAGTTTCGTGCCATTTGGACTTCGTTTGATACTCCAACGGTTAACCGAGGGACCGAAAAGGCCTCGTGTGTGTTGCAGCCCAACACCCCTCCAAAGTGGCCCGAAACCCACCTAAACCTCCTCCATCATCTCGGTCGTTCGATCATGATTGCGTGGCCGAAAACCGCACCTCATTTGGAGCTTCCTAGCTCCCTCTACCTATAAAAGAGCACCCCTCCCCGAAATTCCGGATTATTTCGCCCCTAACCCTAGATCCCTTCATCCTCGCGCCACCGGACAAACATCCCGCCAACGGACTGAAGGAAATATGCCCTAGAGGCAATAATAAAGTTATTATTTATTTCCTTATATCATGATAAATGTTTATTATTCATGCTAGAATTGTATTAACCGGAAACATAATACATGTGTGAATACATAGACAAACAGAGTGTCACTAGTATGCCTCTACTTGACTAGCTCGTTAATCAAAGATGGTTATGTTTCCTAACCATGGACAAAGAGTTGTTATTTGATTAACGGGATCACATCATTGGATGAATGATCTGATTGACATGACCCATTCCATTAGCTTAGCACCTGACCGTTTAGTATGTTGCTATTGCTTTCTTCATGACTTATACATGTTCCTATGACTATGAGATTATGCAACTCCCGTTTGCCAGAGGAACACTTTGTGTGCTACCAAACGTCACAACGTAACTGGGTGTTTATAAAGGTGCTCTACAGGTGTCTCCAAAGGTACATGTTGGGTTGGCGTATTTCGAGATTAGAATTTGTCACTCCGATTGTCGAAGAGGTATCTCTGGGCCCTCTCGGTAATGCACATCACATAAGCCTTGCAAGCATTGCAACTAATGAGTTAGTTGTGAGATGATGTATTACGGAACGAGTAAAGAGACTTGCCGGTAACGAGATTGAACTAGGTATTGAGATACCGACGATCGAATCTCAGGTAAGTAACATACCGATGACAAAGGGAACAACGTATGTTGTTATGCGGTCTGACCGATAAAGATCTTCATAGAATATGTGGGATCCAATATGAGCATCTAGGTTCCACTATTGGTTATTGAGCGGAGACGTGTCTTAGTCATGTCTACATTATTCTCGAACCCGTAGGGTCCGCACGCTTACGGTTTCGATGACAGTTGTGTTATGAGTTTATGCATTTTGATGTACCGAAGTTTGTTCGGAGTCCCAGATGTGATCACAGACATGACGAGGAGTCTCGAAATGGTCGAGACATAAAGATTGATATATTGGAAGCCTATATTTGGATATCGGAAGTGTTCCGGGTGAAATCGGGATTTTACGGAGTACCGGGAGGTTACCGGAACCCCCCGGGAGGTATATGGGCCTTAATGGGCTTTAGTGGAAGAGAGGAGAGATGGCTAGGGTTGGGCCGCGGGCCCCCTAGTCCGAATAGGACAAGGAGAGGGGGGCGGCGCCCCCCCTTCCTTCTCTCTCTCCTCCTTCCCCCTCCCGAATCCTATTCCAACTAGGAAAAGGGGGGAATCCTACTCCCGGTGGGAGTAGGACTCCTCCTGGCGCGCCCTCCTCCTGGCCGGCCACAGCTCCCCCTGCTCCTTTATATACGGGGGCAGGGGGCACCCCTAGACACACAAGTTGATCCACGAGATCATATTCTTAGCCGTGTGCGGTGCCCCCTTCCACCATAATCCTTGATAATATTGTAGCGGTGCTTAGGCGAAGCCCTGCGACGGTAGTACATCAAGATCGTCACCACGCCGTCGTGCTGACGGAACTCTTCCCCGACACTTTGCTGGATCGGAGTCCGGGGATCGTCATCGAGCTGAACGTGTGCTAAAACTCGGAGGTGCCGTAGTTTCGGTGCTTGATCGGTCGGGCCGTGAAGACGTACGACTACATCAACCGTGTTGTGCTAACGCTTCCGCTGTCGGTCTACAAGGGTACGTAGATCACACTCTCCCATCTCGTTGCTATGCATCACCATGATCTTGCGTGTGCGTAGGAATTTTTTTGAAATTACTACGTTCCCCAACACGGACACGTCGACTCGCCGTCCCGCCACGTGGCGTTGTCTGAATTCGCGCCGCCCGTGTGCCACTTCGCCACGCCGCCGGACCGCCCGAGCCCATCGCCGCCCACCTCTGCCGAAACCGGCCAGATCCCCGTGCCGCCCGAGCCACCCTACGGTCGCCGCAACCACCGCCGCCGGCGAGCGCGCCAACCGGGGGCCTCTCCGTCTCCGCCGACGTGCACCGCGCGCACCGCCTCCGCTCCGCTTCGGAGAAACCCCGCACTCGAGCCCGGCCTTCTTCGCGTTCTCCTCACCCGCTCGCAAGTGCGCCGCCGCTCGTCCGTCGCCATCACCGACGACCTCCATCGCCAGAAGCAGCCACCAGAATCAATGAACCGCCTACTCCTTGCACCGCCCCCGCGCCCCCTACCTCGCCCACCCGTCGCCTCCGAGATGAGCTCCAGCTCCGATTCGGCGAGAATCCGGGAGAAGCCCCGGATTCACCTCCCCGGCCTTCTCCGGCCAACTCCGGTGGAATTCCGGCGAGATCCGCCGCCCGTGTTGACTTTCCGCGAGGTCCAAAATTTCCCAAAGTCATTTTGTCCCACCAACTTTTAGGCATTTTCATCATGGCATAACTATGTATCCGTGGCTCCGATTTGCGCGTGTAGCATATCAAAATGTTTGTCTCAGAGAGTACATCATTTCATCTCATGCATCATTTTCTTTGAGCTCATCTGATGCCTGAAAATGCTGTTGGAGAGCTATTTGAGATATTGTCAGATCTGCTGCATCAAATAGCTTTTGTCATTTTTGCCATTAATGTGTGCAATATGCTCCTGAGCTCTACATGTGTTTTGTTATCTGCCCATGCCCATCTTACAGAGTGCTTGCATGTATTTTTGTGATATTGTGTTACTAGCACACGCTTGCAAAGTAGCGTAATCGGTATGCTGATTTCAGGACTTAGAATTTCTCTAAGTCCTTGTCCTGATTTGTCCGTATGCCCATATGTCATGTTGTTTCCTAGGATCGTGCCTCTTTTGAGGATGATCAGTAAGGATGATTTGTAACATTGGTGCTATATCCATCCTTGTCTTTTTTTGCATTTATGGAAGCACCGTTAGCTGAGTCATCGAGCTTCTACTTTGCTATATCCGGTATCCTGGCAGATTGTTGACTTTGTTTAGCAATTTGCCGAGCATGTTTTTATGATCCGTGCATGCTATGTTGTTTTCTTGCCATGTCTAGATCTATGGTATGTATTCTTGAATGGGTGTATGCTTAGTTGTCATTGCCATGCTCTGTAGTGAGTGCGTCGAAGTCGTAAACCATGCCTACTCGTTAACAGATTTGCATGCTTAAGTTTTTCACTAAGTCTGTAATCTGTTTATGTTTTTGCCATATGTTCACATGCCTTGCAATTGTAATTTTCTGTCCCCTTTTGGCTCAAGGTCACCTAAGGACTTTTTGTTAAAGTGCTTTGAGTAGCTCATGCCATGCTTTTATTTTCCATGCTAGTTCCTGTAGCCATATAGTTTTCATGCTCCAAAAATATGCTTCCTGATGATAATTCTAGACTTGTGTTAATCACTAAGTCTGAACCTGTTATCATTTGCATTTTGCCATGCTTGTTTGAACCTGTTAATGGATGAAATTAGTCGTATAGCTCAGTGTCATCTTTTGTCAAGCATCATGAGTGGATCCCTGCCATGTATTTTTTTGTCATGTTTGAGTGCTGTAGCATATTTATCTTGTTGCATTTATGGCCTACTTGCTGTTTATCGCAGACCGGTGCATATTTGTTTTGCTTGCCATTTCCAAACCGTGCATCCGAATTCCGGTTGACTTTTATATCGATTTCAAACTGAAATCCCCTCACATTTCCAGTGGCACTCTTGGAATTTCCAAGTCGAGCCAGGTTTAAAATCATTCCTTTGCCACATCATGCATATGTATCACATACCCCATCCCGCAGATCATACCATGATCATGTATTGTGTTTACTATGTTGTGTGCTTCTTTCCGGTGTTGCTTCTTCGGGTTGTTCCGATAACGTCGCGTTTGTGAGGACCGTTCGACTACCTCCCATTTGTCTTCTTTCATGACTCGTTCTTCTTCCTTGTGGGATTCAGCAAGATGGACCAATCACCTCGAAATCACTTCTATCTTTGCTTGCTAGTTTGCTCGCTCTTTGCTAGCCTTATGCTGCGATACCTAACCACTTGCTTATCATGCCCTCCCATTGTGAACCCAAGCCTCTAACCACCTTGTCCTAGCAAACCGTTGATTGCTATGTTACGCTTTGCTCCAGCCCTCTTATAGCGTTGTTAGTTGCAGGTGAAGATTGAAGTTTGTTCCTTGTTGGAACATGGAGATCTGTTCCCTTGTTGGAACATGTTTACTGTTGGATATCACAATATCTCTTATTTAATTAATGCATCTATATACTTGTAAAGGGTGAAGGCCTCGGCCTTATGCCTGTGTTCTGTTCCACTCTTGCAGCCCTAGTTTCTTTCCCATATCGTGTTATGTTCCCGGATTTTGCGGTTCCTACGCGTTGGTATATATGGGAACCCCTTGACAGTTCGCCTTGAATAAAACTACTCCAGCAATGCCCAACATGGTTTTACCATTCGCACCTAGCCTTTTCTATCCCTTGGGAGCGCTCCTGAGGGTCATCATTAATTTTAACCCCCCGGCCAGTGCTCCTCTGAGTGTGGTCCAAACTAGAAGCCCCTTGCAGCGCCACCTCGGGGAAAACTCGAGGGCTGGTTAGTTGTACGGACTGCTCCATCTGAGTGTGCCCTGAGAACGAGATATGTGCAGCTCCTATCGGATTTGTCGCACATTCCGCGGTGTTGCTGACTTGTTTTACCATTGCCGAGTCTTAACCTGGATGCGAGTTCTGGATCAATGTCTTGGAGAAGAATATCAATTCGTTTGAACCGTGAGAGCTTGTGATGGGCCTAAGTTGGGACACCCCTGCAGGATTTGAACTTTCGAAAGGACGTGCTCGCGGTTTATGACAGATGGGATTTAATTGTCCGTTGTAGAAAACCTGAAAGTGAACCTTAATTAAAATACAATTAACCGCATGTGTAACCATGATGGTTCTTCCTCGGCGGGGTCGAAATGAACACGGTGTTGGAGTTATTGCTTGACGTAGGTTGTTCTAGGATCACTTCTTGATCATAGTTGTTCGATCGTGCTTTGCCTTCTCTTCTCGCCTCTATTTTTGCATATGTTAGCCACCATAATATGCTAGTCGCTTGCTACAGCTCCACCCTATACCTTTTACCTTACCCCTAAGCTTAAAAGTCTTGATCCGAGGGGTGTGAAATTGCTGAGTCCCCGTGACTTCACAAATACTTCCCAAAACCAGCTTGCAGGTGCCGATGAGTCCGTGCAGGTGACACAACCAGCTCAGGAGGAGCTCGATGAAGATCTTCCTTGTGTTGTTTCGTTCTAGTTGAATCAGTGAAGCCCAGTTGGGGTCGATCGGGGATCTGTGTAGCATTTGGTAGTCTTCTTTTATTTTGTTCCGTAGTCGGACCTTGATTGTAATTGGATGTTGTAATGTTTTATTCATGTAATTGTGTGAAGTGGCGATTGTAAGCAACTATGTATCTTTTTCCCTTATGTATTACAACGATTGTTTGCGAGATTACTCAATTGCGACATTGCTTTTCATGCGTTATGCCTCTAAGTCGTGCTTTGACACGTGGGAGATATAGCCGGCAGTGAGGGTGTTACAAAGTTGGTATGAGAGCCTTCCCGAACTTAAGGAGCCCCCCTGCTTGGATCGAATCCGCTGAATGTTATGAGTTCTAGAAATGTTTTGAGTCATTTAGGAATTAATATATCGGAGAGTTAGGACTTCTTTTTACTCAATCAGTCCCTTCGTCACTCTGGTGAGGCCATCCTTTGACTCTTCTCTTTCAAATTCACTAAAAAAAATTTTAGATCACGCGGATCTTGGAATCGTTCCAATGGTTTTGTGACGAGAACATTGTTCTTGGTGCGTCCTGTCATTAGGGGTTGTGGCCAGTTGTCCCGGTGAGTGAGCTCCGAGGTTGTCGTCACAATTTTTATCGTTGCCAGTTCTGGAATACCTGAGTTTAGTTTCGCCGACATCGAAAAACTCTTTATGCAGTTGTTGTGAGATAACCTCGACGCACCAAGTACTGGGGGGAGTTCGGGAGTATTGCCATAACTCGTATAACGATGCTTTTCGAGGTTGAGGTAGACGATTTCCGAAGGTTTCTTGGTATGTGTGAAGGATGGATACCATCTGGATGTAGATTTGCTAGTTTTGGGTGAGATATTATTGCTTCCCCTCTATCCCCAACCCTGATTGCATAACTGGAAAAATTTCCGAGTTTTTAAGTTGGAATTCAAGTAGCTCCTTAGATATCTTTCCGAAAGATGTATGATATGGAAATGGGGTCGACGTTTAGTGGTCCGCCTATGCACGGTTGGTTTTACAGTGGGTCTCGTTGTTCTTAAAGAGTCTTGGCTATGCCCGACTCGGGGACGCTTATAGTCATGTGCACTGCTTGTACATGATGGTGCTGTACAATCAAAGCCCCGTAGGCCCCACCACGAAAACTTCGGACCGAAATCTCTAATCATATGTTTGTTCCGGCTTATTCTGCAAGCCAATCCTTTGTTTTGCAGTTGTGGTATTCGAGTTGCTTTCAATGTCAAGTGTTTGATTCCATACCTTCCCAAATGGTGTTCTCATACTCCGATGTGAATACTATCCTTCATGATAATCGAGATTGTCATTCAATCCTTTTTAAACCGGTGCTTCTCTTCCAAGTGATCCGATCATTGCACATCCGCAAAGATCAAGTATCAGTTCTTCTCAACGGTGTTTGTTTCATCCTGCCTTGTTTCCCACCCTCCCACCCTTTTCCCTCAAGAACCTCGGATTCTTAATTCGTTATCCATTTTAGGAATGGGAAGTCTTCTCTTCTTTTCAATCCATGTTCTTTTCCGGTGATGCTCATTAAAGATACTAACGGAGCTCAAGCTCATCATACTCCATTCTCTTTTCCTTCTCCGGTGACCAATTCAAGCTTTTGGTGTTCATATCCCTTTTTCCTCATTTCAAAATACCTTCTCTTGCCGGTGCTCCTCATATTCATTCATTTCTCGCTATTCTATTGTTCCGGAGAGCTAAGATATCTCAAGATTCATGTTTCCACTCTGCATTCGGCAAGATCCTTCGAGTTGTTATCTCATTCAGTCATTTAATTCAACCGTGCAACCTCTCTTTCAAATCATTCAACGGTTGTTTTCTTTTGAGTGGACCTAACCCACAGGTCTTTTCCCAGATCTTACCTGACTCTTCTTATTTCCGAGCTATCCTTAAATTTCTTTTCGATTTGACGTAAGAATGATTATCATCAGTCAAATGCCTTTCTCCAAGAATCTTTCAAATTCTTTTTCACCCATTGGCTCAACCTTCCATTCTTCATTCCGAGTGTCTCCACAATTCATCATGTGTTGTTTCTCAATCATCATTCTCTGCGTTTGAAGACTGAGAAGAGTTTCTCTTAAATCTTGCTTCCATTCTCTTCAAAGATTCGTGATTCTAGCTTGTTGCCATCCTCTCATAATTATTTCGATGTGGGAATTCTTTTCACCCATCCGGTGCAATTCAGGAGTCTTTTCAGGTTGATTATCCAGAGTCCATCAATTCAGGTTTATTCATTCTCAGCTTTCAGTTATCATTCTGCAATCTTACCGGTGCTTCGTTCAAGTGATCGCTAATCGGCTCGTGATCTCTTCGTTCTCATGTATCTAAATCCTCTCAAGCATCTTTGTCATTTTATAATTCTTCCGGTGTTTCTTTATCTCTCTTCAATTCATTTTCAGTTCTACGGTGGTCGTTCAGATGTCTCTTCCTTTCATTATCATAATCAATTCATCGTTTCTTTCGATCCCCGACGTGATTCGTTGAAGATCTTACCAAGTTGCGCTATATCTCTCTTAATCCTTTTCTACGTAATAAGTAAGTGTGCCAAATCCATTGGGTGGTCAATCAATTTTAATTGTGAAGGATAAGCATAACGCAAATTCTATTTTATTTCTTCCAAATGATTAATTCCCCTATTCCGGAGTTCATCCAAATTCTTGATCTAAATTATTCATCTTATCTTTTCCCGGAGTTCCTACCTCTCGCAATTATCACCCGGAGATCCATCTAAATCATTTACCAAGGTTTCACCTGTGTTTCCACTTCTCTTTCTTTTCGTTATCCTTTTGTTACCGGAGTCTTCATGGAGGTTTCTAACATGATGGTTCATCAAGGATTTATTCCTTCTCGAAGTTTTTCATCAAGGATTCTTTTCTAGGAGCTGAAAGCAATTCTTCATCTTGCTAATCCGGAGTGCAATTCTTTTTCCATATCATCGTAGGTATATATGTCATCTTGATAATTTGAGTTCATCTTTCATTATTCACATGTTGTTAAGAATGAGATATTTTAAATCCATCAACCTCTTCGTTGGAGTTATCTTGGATTATATTTCACCTAAAGCTTTCCCTAAGGATTGTTGCTAATTAGGGTGCTTATTAATGATCCAAGTTCTTCATTTATCCTCCCGGTGAGATGGTTTCTCGTCTCCTTGTTCTTTCCAATCAAATCTATTCTATGAGCGGCAAGTTGTCACCTCATAATTTTGAGATATCTTCTATAAGTCCATATCAAGCTTATCTTTTCGTTGTTGGTTTTTCCAACAACTCCGTTCGAACCTTTTCCCAAGGATGCATGTTCAAGCTCTTTTGTGGCAGAAATTGGCATTTTCTTCTCCATTCTCCTATTTCAAATTATCTATCCTCTATTCTTTTGTTCTGGAGGCATTATGATGTGCTCCTTTCAACACCTCATCTCGTTTTAACAGAGTGCTTGCATCATTACTTCTGCTCCTTTGTAGCCTTTTGTGTCTTTCAACACATACCAGGGTTCTCGTGTTGTGCCTTGTTCCACTTTTCTACGAGTTATTCAACTTATTCATCTTCATTGTATTATTTCTTTCAATTTGTTCAATTTTCAAGGTTCTTTGGTCTCACTCGTTTGTCAAAGAAGCTTCTTCGGCCTGGGCCGCGTCCTGGCCGCCGGCTAGCCGTCAGCGCTGTTGCTCAGGGCGGGGCCAGCAAGGAGCAGCAGCAGCATTCGGCCACACGGCTTCTTCGGCCTGGGCCGCGACCTGGCCGCCGGCGCCGTTGCTCGGGGCGGGTTGTGCAGCTTCTTAGGGACCCGACTTGCTCGGGGCGGGTTGTGCAGCTTCTTAGGGACCCGACTGCTTTTTTCAAAAACATATAGGGACCCAGTTGCTTTTTTCAAAAAACTTACAAGGGTTATTCTGGAAAAATGAGGAAGAGACACTGACATGTGGACCTCACATGTCAGTTAACGGTCAAACAAACGGTCAACTAAACGGTGCATTTAGTAGCGGGCCCGACCTGTCATAAACATGTTTAACTTTTGAACAAAGAGGATTTGGAGTTTTTTGAAACAGCCAACCCCTGACTCGGTAGTTATCAGCGAAAAAGATAAATTTGGTAGTTTTTTAAAACCCTAACCCGTAAAGTAGTAGTTTTATGCTATTTACTCGCTCATCCAGTGTGCTCACCCAACGGCAGCGGCAGGCGGGTGGCGAGCCGACGAGCAGCTCCTCCTCCTTCCTCACCGACTCCCCCTCATCCCACCCCACTCACGCAGCAGCCCAGAAAAATTTCATCGAGCTCGATCCCCGGCGGCAGCCCGACGGTTGAGGTCGGCACAACCACCAAGGTATGTACACTGAGCCGTTCAGCCACAGTAAGCAGCACTAGGAAATTAAACACACTCACACAATGTTTGAAGAATCCGGGACGAGGCAAGAACAATCGGTAAGCAATGCATGGTCGAGAGACAAACCAGTCAGAAAAGGGAGGACTTACAACTTGATGCAGCCGAGCAAGCACACCAGCAAAGGAAAGCAAGCCTTGGGGATCCTTGCAGCCCTGGAAAGCAAAGGAAACAATTGGAAAGCCGAACACATACACACAAGCAAGTAGGGGCAGCATGGAGCCAAGATAGCGCACCTGAATATCGAGTCACAGTCTTGCGGAAGAGGAAGAAGGACAGCAGAACACCACCAATCTTAGAGTTAGCAAGAGCAGCGTAGCGGCGTAGCCCTGCATGGCAGGCCAAGAAAAAGGATCAGCTACCAGAAGAACTGGATAGGCAAACCAATGCCAAGAAAAATAGCAGTCGACTAAGTACAGGCACAAAGGAAAAGTAAGCCTGCGAGATTCTCGCAATTCTGGGGAGCAAAGAAAAGTATTGCAAAAAGTAAACTAGATGTCGAACACATACAAAGAAGCAATCAAGTGGAGGCAGCACAGAGCGACCAGAGCACAATTGTGTATGCAGTCACGGTGTCGTGAAAGAGGAAGAACCACTGGACACCGATCTTAGAGTTATGAGGAGCAGCGTAGCCCTGCATGACAAGCCAAGAAAGAGGATCATCCAACAGAATAACTGGATAGGCGAACCAATGGCTAGAAAAACAGCAGTCGATTAAGTACAGGCACAGAGGAAAATCAAGCCTGCACAGCACGGGAGAGACAGAGAGGGAGCAAGCAGCAGCACGGGCACGGGTAGGTGGGCAGCCCTGCACAGCACGGCAAGGAGATGAGCCGGCCAAGGAATCCAATCCAATCCAATCCAGATGGTATGGTAGGGGAGAAGAGGGAAACAAACCAGAAGCCGCCGACGGGCGAAACCTCGGCGCCTCGTGGCTCCAATGCCGGAGAAGAAGAAGATGATGATGATGGATCCTCGCGAGGGGGATTTGGGAAGCAAGGAAGCAGCGCGAGAAGCCGCCGCGCCGCTCCGCTCCGCCGCTCCCGTCCCGTCGTCCCCTCTCCTCTCCTCTGCTCTCCTCCTCTCTTTCTTTTTTCTTTTCTTTTGAGGATCCTCTCTTGCTCTCCTCCCTCTTCTCTCAGCAGCAGAGCAGCGTGGGCTACCTCCTCCTTCCGAGCAGGCCAAGCCCGAAGGTTGCGGCCCAGTCTGGGCGTAGAAAAACAAATATAAGGACCCACGAGCACCGAGCCCAGATCCTATTAGGCAGTTTCCCAAGTACTCCTTTCAAATATCACTTCCACCCTTCTCAGGATGCGAGCATGTGTGTCACTTGTCACAACCTGAAAGTTTTTCCTTTTTTATAGATATGTTTATTCAAAACGGTTTATCTCTTATAAGCAGTGCGTCCAAATCTCAAATCCCTCTCAGCACGTACGTGGTAAATGGGCCGGCCCATGTAGTTTTTTTAGTTTTGCAAACTTTTTCCTAAATTCCATGAGATTTTATTTTCAAATTTACAAACTTCTTTCAATTTTTGTGAACTTTTTTAATTCACAAACTTCCTTTGAATTTGCACCATTTTTAATTCCGTGCTTTTTTTTGCATGTTCGTGAACTTCTTTCAATTTTTGTGAACTTTTTTAACTCGCAAACTTCCTTTGAATTTGTGATTTTTTTAATCCGCTAACTTCTAATTGGGAAGAGAGAGAGAGAGAGAGAGAGAGGATGTCATCTAGCTACTGCTATGGACACTCAAGTCTTAAGAAAACTACTCACACATGATCATGAAGGCAACAGGTGATTGTGTTCTGGGCTAGGGGGGGGGGTGCCTCACCACATCGTCTCCTAGCCAAGTGGGCCAGGCCGAGGACCCAATGATGATTTACTGGTGGGCCCTGTTTGACAAACCCATGAAGAGATGAACCCGAAGGCTTGGCGCATACTCCAAGACTTAGAGACCATCTATGATGCGATTACCTTAGATATAACTAGCCTTTGGGTAAACCCTAGACCTCCTAGTATCTATATAAACCAAGGGGTAGGACTTGTAGACGAGAGAGGGACTCGTACACACGATCTCGTGGTAGATCAACATGTACTTTGTACCCTTCGAAATCAATACAATCAAAGGAGGACATAGTGTATTATCTCTTCAAGAGAGCCCGAACCTGGGTAAAATCTTGTGTCTCTGTTACCATTGTTCCAAGGCTACCCATCGGGACCCCCTACTCGAAATCGGGTGGATTTAGTTCCACCATTAGTGGCCCATGCAGGAAGATCCTCGACGACGAGAGGAAGCAGCGAAACCTCGGCGCCTCGTGGCCGCAATGCCGAAGAAGAAGAAGAAGAAGAAGAAGATGATGGATCCTCGCGAGGGGGATTTGGGAAGCAAGGAAGTAGCGCGAGAAGCCGCCGCGCCGCTCCGCTCCGCCGCTCCCGTCCCGTCTTCCCCTCCTCTCTCCTCTCCTCTCCTCCTCTCTTTCTTTTTTCTTTTCTTTTGAGGATCCTCTCTTGCTCTCCTCCCTCTCTCTTCTTCTCTCTGCAGCACCGTGGGCTACCTCCTCCTTCTGAATTCTGACCAGGCCAACCCCGAAGGTTGCGGCCCACTCTATCCAGTCTGGGCCTAGAAAAACAAATACCTCCTCCTATTAGGCAGGTTTGAAATAGCATGCGTATTTTTCCTCTAGCTAGGGTTTGCTTCTCCCAGAAGGCGACTCTGTCGCCACCGTCGAGTTTTTGACCTTCCCTCCTCCGATCCCCCTGGCTTCTTGGATTGAGATAGCGAATCCCGATATGGGCTCAGGGCAGAGAAGAGAGATAGGGTCCCCCCTGTTTTACTGCCCGATCTGAGTTTTCTTCTCGAGTAAGGTTTTGTCTAATATGGCGGCAGATGGATCTGGAGGTGCTTCTGGATCAAACTCTGCAACCGAGGTGGAGCGGATGATGGCCAAACTTGGCCTTCGGGAAGAAGATTTTGATGATGTTGTGTATGATGAGAAAGATGTGCCGCCGGATGCAGCAAGGTGGGTAGCTCTTGCTCGGGTACACATTGATAAGCCGTATAGCCAATCGTGGTTCTTCAAGAACATGCGAGCTGCATGGGATCTACCGCATGATGTGAAGTTCCGCCCTCTGGAGGACAATATGTATTCTCTGCAATTCTCTTGTCTTGGTGACTGGGAACGTGTCATGCAAGAAGGCCCATGGAACTTCAGAGGCAACGCAGTGGTGCTTGTTCCTTAGGATGGTGTCATGAAACTGTTGGGGAACGTAGTTAATTTCAAAAAAATTTCCTACGCACACGCAAGATCATGGTGATGCATAGCAACGAGAGGGGGAGAGTGTGATCTACGTACCCTTGTAGATCGACAACGGAAGCGTTAACTTGGTTGATGTAGTCGTACGTCTCCACGGCCCGACCGATCAAGCACCGAAACTACGACACCTCCGAGTTCTAGCACACGTTCAGCTCGATGACGATCCCCGGACTCCGATCCAGCAAAGTGTCGGGGAAGAGTTCCGTCAGCACGACGGCGTGGTGACGATCTTGATGTTCTACCATCACAGGGCTTCGCCTAAGCACCGCTACAATATTATCGAGGACTATGGTGGAAGGGGGCACCGCACACGGCTAAGAATATGATCACGTGGATCAACTTGTGTCTCTAGGGGTGCCCCTTGCCTCCGTATATAAAGGCTCAAAGGGGGGGGGGCTGGCCGGCCAAGAGGAGGCGCGCCAGGAGGAGTCCTACTCCCTCCGGGAGTAGGACTCCCCCCCTTTCCTAGTTGGAATAGGATTCGCGGAGGGGGGAAAAGAGGAGAGAGAGGAGGAAGGGGGGCCGGCCCCCTCTCCTTGTCCTATTCGGACCAAGGGGGGGAGGGGCGCGCAGCCCATCTATGGCCACCTCTCCTCTCTTCCACTAAGGCCCATATACCTCCCGGGGGGTTCCGGTAACCTCCCGGTACTCCGGTAAAATCCCGATTTCACCCGGAACACTTCCGATATCCAAACATAGGCTTCCAATATATCAATCTTTATGTCTCGACCATTTCGAGACTCCTCGTCATGTCCGTGATCACATCCGGGACTCCGAACAAACTTCGGTACATCAAAATGTATAAACTCATAATATAACTGTCATCGTAACCTTAAGCGTGCGGACCCTACGGGTTCGAGAACAATGTAGACATGACCGAGACACGTCTCCGGTCAATAACAAATAGCGGAACCTGGATGCTCATATTGGCTCCTACATATTCTACGAAGATCTTTTATCGGTCAGACCGCATAACAACATACGTTGTTCCCTTTGTCACCGGTATGTTACTTGCCCGAGATTCGATCGTCGGTATCCCATACCTAGTTCAATCTCGTTACCGGCAAGTCTCTTTACTCGTTCCGTAATACATCATCCCGCAACTAATTTATTAGTTGCAATGCTTGCAAGGCTTCAGTGATGTGCATTACCGAGAGGGCCCAGAGATACCTCTCCGACAATCGGAGTGACAAATCCTAATCTCGAAATACGCCAACCCAACATTTACCTTTGGAGACACCTGTAGAGCACCTTTATAATCACCCAGTTACATTGTGACGCTTGGTAGCACACAAAGTGTTCCTTCGGCAAACGGGAGTTGCATAATCTCATAGTCATAGGAACATGTATAAGTCATGAAGAAAGCAATAGCAACATACTAAACGATCGGGTGCTAAGCTAATGGAATGGGTCATGTCAATCAGATCATTCAACTAATGATGTGATCCCGTTAATCAAATGACAACTCTTTGTCCATGGTTAGGAAACATAACCATCTTTGATTAACGAGCTAGTCAAGTAGAGGCATACTAGTGACACTCTTTTTGTCTATGTATTCACACATGTATTATGTTTCCGGTTAATACAATTCTAGCATGAATAATAAACTTTTATCATGATATAAGGAAATAAATAATAACTTTATTATTGCCTCTAGGGCATATTTCCTTCAGCAGTAACCATCATTGGACGCCATATTGCCTTAATCCTTGCCGAAGAGCTGACAAAGCTACCACTTCCAACAACAACTCCGATGGCCTTCATGAGCACCTAGGCAACATCTCCAAGGAAGGGACGACGTTGTCACACTGCAATGGTTGTTGTCATCATCTGCAATGGTTGTTTTCGCACAGATTTCTCCCTAGCTAGTCCGGACCACTAGAAGACCGCCGATGCAGCTCCATCCAAAGGGGAGGAAGCAAGCGGTCGTCTTGGAACCCGTTGCAAGGAGGAGAGCCACCTCCTGTTGATGGCGGGGAGGGAGATGCCAGGGGACATGGCCATCGCCACACCAGCCAACACCAAAGCCGCCAGGCCCAGCCACATCAGCTCCGAGGTCATCTTGTCATCTCCCACCACCTGCGCCTCTACCACGTCAAATCTGGAGTCCACCCAGAGCCCCGCCTCACTTGATAACCTCCACCCAATCAGCCGCCGGAGTCCACCACGCAGCAAGAAGGGCCACATTCGCACTGCCAACGACACCGAGTAGGGTGACACCACGAAGCCGCCATCGCCCCGCTCCCAAATGATTGTATCCACCACTCCACGAACGCCAGTGAAGGGCCATGTCGCCACCTCTCACAAGCCAGCACGGACTTCGTCGGCGGTCCCTCAGGTGACAAGTGGCAAAAAAGCGAGTGGGGGGAAGGAAGGAGGAGTCGTGGTACGATCTAGGGTTTCCTCTCGCCAGATGCGAACGAACCAAATGCGTCCATGCAATGGAGTTGGCCTTAGCATCATTTTTTATATACTCGTCATCTGAAAACCATCATGCATGAACCTCCGTGTACCTTGGATTTAAAACCATTAATCATAGCTTCGCTCGGGAATGACGTTTTGGCACACGGGAGCATGCGCTCTTAGTTTTTAAAATATATTTTAAACGTATTTTGAAATGTCAAAAAAATCCAAACAAAAAAATATCGCGTACATCTCGATATTATACATGCTCATAAAGTCGTTTCGCGAAAAACCGATAAGTTATGCATCGCGTGTGAAAAAGACAAATTCTGGTGTTAACAAGTGCTTTTCACATGACATCTTTTTGTCTTATTTATACAAGCCACAAAAAATGTTGGTTTTCTCTTAAACTTGACGTGTATACATATAATATCGAGATGAATGCGCCAGATTTTTGTTTAGATTTTTTATTTCACACTTTGAAATATTTTTTCCGGTGGCAGAAGCGCGCGCTCCCATGTGCCAAAGCGAATTTCTGAGCTCCACTTCTACTTTCTTAAACGGAACCATAGGCGAATCAACCTGGGCGAATCAACCTGTGGTTGAGATGGTTAGGTGGACAGTGGTATCCCTAACCCACCAGGGTTCAAATCCTGGTGCTCGCATTATTCCTGGATTTATTTCAGGATTTCCGACGATACGCTTTCAGTGGGAGGAGACGTTCCCGTCGACGACGAGGGTGTGCGTGTGTGCGTTCATTGGGGTGAGTGTATGCGCGTGTATATGAGCGCTTGTGTCTGTACTGATGCTCAAAAAAAACCCGAAACCATAGCTTTTCACTTGGAGCTAGGCTCCCTATGGACAAATAAATCAATCAGAATACAACACTACGTCACCCGCAAAAAAAAAGAATACAACACTACGTATAGTGTATAATAAGAGGCGGATACGGGAGAACACGTTACAACGTTTTTTTTTTTTTTTGACAATCAAGAGCTTTATTGATTTATAAGTAGCGGGAGTACATTCCTTCATCACAAGCCGTGAGGAAGGCTGGAACATAATTTATCCAAAGACATCGTCTCCTAGAGGAATTACAGCATTTAGCGCTGAACAATTCACGCACACATCACGATCCAAAAAACGCACCCAAACATGTGGGTATCCATCGATGGATCAGGTGGCGGCGCGGGCGTTGGGCGACGCCAGAGATTTCCCCTCCCCCCTGCACTTTTTGCGCAGGGCGACGATGCGGTCGATGGACGGCTGGAGATCCTGCAGCGTGTCGGAGACGTCCTCTGTCCGTAGTTGTAGCTCCCTGAGGCGAGGCGGGACGTCGTGGAAGGGCCGCTCGTCGGCCATCGCGTCTCGCTCCAGCTCGTCGGCGACGGTCCAGAGCTCGGCCAGCCGGAACCTAATCCCGGCGAGACAGCGCCGTGCCTCGACGCACTCCTCCATTGCGGCCAGCAGAAAAAATAACAAATGACATGCAGTAATGAAGATATTAAGTAAAAAAACAAGTTGTGAATGTAACAGCATCTCCAATAAATAATGTAAAACTTGGTCCCTAAGAGCACCTACAACCGGACTTGGCAAATCTGGCCCCTCAAACGTCACGGACACGCCAGGGCCCATCCGCTGACACTGACCGGGCACCCCTCATATTTGCCATCCTGCATCCGCGTATCTCATATCCAGCGTCTTATATCCATACTACCCATGCACACATTGATCTATCCTACGTGATTAGACGACATACAATAAAACTGAGCTGCAAAGAAACACAAGATCGGCTGCAAACGGATAAACATACTTCACCACATCCAAAAGATCATAGTTTTTCCACGGACAAGTTCATAAACTTGTACAGAATGATATAAACATTGAGGAGGAGGCGTGCCGGAATCACCACTTCCTCGCTGGGCCTTTGCCCTTCCGGTCGCCGCCGTAGTTGTAGGCGTCCACGGCTGGTGGAGGGTCTTGGTCGTCGGACGACTAGCTGCAGTTGTCGCCGTCGTCGGAGTCGAAGTCGGAGAGGACGATGAGCCCCTTCATCCGACGGACCGCCCTGTCCTGCTCCTGCTTCAGCCTTACCACCCGAGCCTTTTTCGCTGATGCTTCCTTCGCCTCGCGCTCCGACTGCTCAATGGCTAGCCGGAGCACCTTGGCGTTCTTCCATCGGAGGCGGCGAGCGTCCGTCTCCGCCATCGTGAGGGAGCGGCGGTACACCCAGGCGAGGAGATGCGCATCCTCGTCAGCGTCCAGCTCCGTCCCACGGCGGCGGTGTGCGGACTGCTCCGCCGCCTCCCTCTCCCATGCATGCTGCCTCTTGCGGCGCGGGCCTCTAACTCTGGAGTGCGCGTGCGGACCGGAGGCGCGGGCACAAGCACCCAGCGCTGGCCGCGTGCAGAAGCGGCCGGCGGGGGAAGGAAACGACGCGGGCCGACGCAGACTGTGCTGACCGGGCGCCGCTATGCGTTGGCCGGGAGGGGCCAGCTCCAGCACCCGTGTTGCACCATCGCGGGAGGTGGAGCGACGCTCCACATTCGGAGCTGCCGCCGGTCTCCACCTTGGACCGCTCCAGCGTAGTGCGGAGGGCCATCTCCTCCTCGTAGTCGAGCTCCAAGCCAGAGTGGCTGCCGGAGCTGCTCATGGTGGTGGATGGGATCGTTACCAGAGAGGTAGAGGAGTGGACGGACGAAGGGAGAGAGTGAGCTAGGGTTTGAGCTCGTCATCCGGATTGGTGTTTTTTGTGGGGTCCGTGGTGGGCCGGATGATACATCTTCAACGTATCTACTTTTCCAAACACTTTTGCCCTTGTTTTGGACTCTAACTTGCATAATTTGAATGGAACTAACCTGGACTGACGCTATTTTCAGCAGAATTATCATGGTGTTATTTATGTGCAGGAGCAAACGTTATCGGAATGACCTGAAACTTCACAGAGCCACTTTTCAGAAAATAAGAAAAAAATACCTGTCAAAGATGAAGGCCAGGGGGCTCACCACCTTGCCATGAGGGTGGGGGCGCGCCTGCCCTCCTAGGGCGCGCCCCCTACCTCGTGGGCCCCATGTTGCCTCTCCGACTCCAACTCCATCTCTATATATCGAGTTTCGATGAGAAAAAAAAATCAGAGAGAAGAAATCATCGCGTTTTACGAAACAGAGCCCCCGCCAAGCCCTAAAACCTCTCGGGAGGGCTGATCTGGAGTCCGTTCGGGGCTCCAGAGAGGGGAATCCGTCGCCATCGTCATCATCAACCATCCTCCATCAGCAATTTCATGATGCTCACCGCCGTGCGTGAGTAATTCCATCGTAGGCTTGCTGGATGGTGATGGGTTGGATGGGATCTATCATGTAATCGAGTTAGTTTTGTTAGGGTTTGATCCTTAGTGTCCACTATGTTCTGAGATTGATGTTGCTATGACTTTGCTATGCTTAATGCTTGTCACTACGGCCCGAGTGCCATGATTTCAGATCTGAACCTATTATGTTTTTATAAATATATGAGTGTTCTTGATCCTATCTTGCAAGTCTATAGTCACCTATTATGTGTTATGATCCGTTAACCCCGAAGTGACAATAATCGGGATACTTACCGGTGATGACCGTAGTTTGAGGAGTTCATGTATTCACTATGTGTTAATGCTTTGTTCCGGTTCTCTATTAAAAGGAGGCCTTAATATCCCTTAGTTTCCGTAAGGACCCCGCTGCCACGGGAGGGTAGGACAAAAGATGTCATGCAAGTTCTTTTCTATAAGCACGTATAACTATGTTCGGAATACATGCCTACATTATATCAATGAACTGGAGCTAGTTCTGTGTCACCCTAGGTTATGACTGTTACATGATGAACCGCATCCGGCATAATTCTCCATCACTGATCCATTGCCTATGAGTTTTCCTTATATTGTTCTTCGTTTATTTACTTTTCCGTTGCTATTGCTATCATCACTACAAAATACCAAAAACATTACTTTTACCACTGTTACCTTTTGCTACCGTTACCACTACTATCATATCACTTTGCTACTAAACACTTTGCTGCAGATATTAAGAATATTGTGGGTTATCAAGAATATTTTCTGGCGCCATTGTCAGGGAGCATAACTCTATTCTTTGAGTCACTTGGGATATATATCTGCTTATCATTATGAAGAACTTAAGAGATCCAAAAACCAAGATCTATCCCTCAACTACGAGGGGAGGTAAGGAACTGTCATCTAGCTCTGCACTTGATTCACCTTCTGTTATGAGTAAGCTTGCGATACCTACACCTGCTTCTGCTATTCGTTCTGATAAGTCGCATGTTATTGATGTAACACCCCAGATGTAAAACTTCCATAATTGGAGATGTACCCAGCCTTGTCATGTTCAATACTAAGTGTTTTTCCTCCTTGTGGGTTTCATTTTGGGTTTGCCTTGTTTCCTTTCTTGCCTTGTCTTGTCTTTACTTTTCATCATGTTGCATCATTGGCTCATCTTAGTGTTGCATTTGTGCTTCTTGTCATGTTGCATTTCATCATCCCCTTCATGTGCATTGTGTGTTTCATGCATGTTATATTGTTGCTTGACCCATGTGTGATCCGTACAAGACCATCTCTATGCATCATCACCTCTCCTCCTTTTTCTTCCTTCTTTCTTTTTGGAAGTGCCGTCTTGCCCTCCTCCATAAATGTTCATCTTCTCCATATAAATCTTGCTACATGTCCAAAAACCGCCTGCCAAATTTCACCTCTTTTAGAATTGTTTTGGTTGGGTTCAAAAATGCATCAAGTTTGAATTTTATTCAACCTTGCTTTATTTTTCTACCTCTAAAATTGTCCATACCAATTTATTTAAATAGAGCATATTTCCAGGAGCTCGGGGATATTTTTGTTTGTGCCAAATACATCTCCTAGCTCCCTGACCTTTTCCTTTCTTCAGATGTGATTTTAAATGTTTAGAATTTTAGAGGAAAAGGAGAGGACCTTCCCAGCACAGCCACTTGGGCCTTTTCTCACACCCGGCCCAGCCATCCACCCTCACTGCAGCCCAGACAGCCTAGGCGTACAGGAGCTTCGTCCTCCTATACGGCAGGCCATCCAAAGCAGCCACGTCGGCACGCCAGATGATTTGACGGCTGGAGCTCGTCCCTATACCCTATAAAAGACGTCCCCGGTGCCCTAGGGTCTCCCCTCGACCGATCCCCTCTTCTTCTTCCCTCTCCGCCGCCTAGGTTAGCGCCACGCGCCTTGCCGTCGCCCTGCCCACCATGACCCGAGCGAGCAAGAGCTCGAGCTCGGGGTAGCCGTCCACGTCACGCCTCCGACCCGCCTGTTGCCGTCGAGAGGACCGTCAAGTACCTCTCCGCCCTCTTCTTCACGCACGCACCGCTACGGCCCCTGGATCGACTACCACGACGACATCTTCTCCCTCTGCTTCGCGGACAGCAGCCCCACCAAGTTCAGCGCTCCCTCGCGTCATCTCCGGCTCGTCTCCGTCGACCCCATCATGTCCTAGGGTGAGCTGGGTAACGCACCAACCTCTCCCTTTTCTTTCCATGGCATATAGGACCCCGTGAGGCTCGATCGATCCGTGTCTTTGTTGTGCTCACGGTGCTCCGGCGAAGTCTGCAGTTTTGTTGTGTGTACTTGCTGCAGCGCGCCCGCGCGTCCCCGTGCTCCGGTTCCCACCTAGCTGCGTTCTCCTCGCCACGGTTGCCCCTGTGCACGCTCGCACCCCCTCGCCTCGCCTCGCCAGCTTCAGAGGTCCCTCGCTCGGCCTCTGCACCGACAGTACCAAGCCAAGCTCGCCATGAGCTCGTGCTTGAGTTGAACCCAACGTGCGCACTCTCGCAGCAACTCCGCATGCACGCGCTACACCCCCCCTCCGTGTCCGCACCCCCGCCGACACACCACCTCGCCGGATACGGCCGCCTCTCTCGCCGGCGTCGTCGTCGTTTTCTTTTCTGTATGCGTAGAGGAGACTAGCCAGACCTCGTGCTAGTACTTAATGTGTCCGGTCTTCTTTATGCCTGGGCCACGCTCTAACTCCAGGGAGACCTGGGTTCGATCCTCCCCTGGTGCGGTTTAAAACCCCCCCTTTTTGCATTATGCGTGAGTATGACAGCAAGGCCCCACCTGCCATACTAACACTCCACAGGGCACCACATGTCATCCTCACCCCCTCCTCTTATTTCTTTTATTATTTTTTCTTTATTCCAGTGCTTTCCATTTCGGGAAAGATACCTTATTCCAGTTCAGGCAAGTCCATTTCTGGACGTTTCCAAATAAGGAAAATGTCATTTCTGTCAGCTACGTTTTTAGGCAGTGTTTGACTTATTGCATTTGTGGGGATTTTTCTACAGTAACCCCCACATATTATATATGTTTTTGGGGTAGAAAAATCCCACCAATCCAGTGGTGGCATTAGTTTCTGCATTTGAGCAAGTTCATGAACATGTCATTTTACCTCATGATGCTGTTTTGTCATTTTTGTGTGATTTATTTTAAGCATGCTATGAGGTTGTTTGGCACATGGCTAGCTTCATTTTCTTGCCTTCTACATGCTAGTATTTATGCCATGTCCCTTTGTGCACTGTGATGAGTGGAACAAGCATGCCAAGTTGCTATCATGATCTGTTTTTGCCACGCTCTGTTTTTCTGCCAAGTCTGTATCTGTTTATGTTTTTGCTATGTTCACATGCTTGCAATTGTATTTTCTGATCCCTTTTGGCTCATGGTCACTAAGGGACTTTTGTTATATGCTTTGAGTAGCTTCATGCCATGTCTTTCTTTGCCATGATATGTTCCTTTTGCATCATGTTGTTTGAGCATTGCATGTGGTTGATTGTGTTCCTTTTGCTTGTTGTTCTTGTTTGGGTAGAGCCGGAGACGAGTACGTGATCGAGGAGCCCGTTGAGTATGCTTACGAGGATCAAGGCAACTCTGAGAACTTTGCAGGCAAGATGACCATACCCTCGAAATCACTTCTATCTTTGCTTGCTAGATGATCGCTCTTTTGCTATGCCTATGCTACGACACCTACCACTTGTTTATCATGCCTCCCATATTGCCATGGCAAACCTCTAACCCACCTTATCCTAGCAAATCGTTGTTTGGCTATGTTACCGCTTTGCTAGCCCCTCTTATAGCGTTGCTAGTTGCAAGTGAAGATTGGAGATCGTTCCTTGTTGGAACTTGTTTATTGTTGGGATATCACCATATTATCTTGTTTATCTTAATGCACCTATATACTTGGTAAAGGGTGGAAGGCTCGGCCTTATGCCTAGTGTTTTGTTCCACTCTTGCCGCCCTAGTTTCCGTCATATCGGTGTTATGTTTCCGGATTTTGCGTTCCTTACAAGTTTGGGTTATAATGGGAACCCCTTGATAGTTCGCCTTGAATAAAACTCCTCCAGCAATGCCCAACCTTGGTTTTACCATTTGCCACCTAGCCTCTTTTTCCCTTGGGTTTCCGGAGCCCAAGGGTCATCTTTATTATACCCCCCCGGGCCAGTGCTCCTCTGAGTGTTGGTCCAAACAAAGCCACTTGCAGCGCCACCTCGGGGAAACTTGAGGGTTGGTTTTAGTTGTACGTAGTGTTCATCTGAGTGTGCCCTGAGAACGAGATATGTGCAGCTCCTATCAGGATTTGTCGGCACATTCGGGCGGTGTTGCTGGACTTGTTTTACCATTGTCGAGGATGTCTTGTAACGTGGGTGCCGAGTCTGATCGGAATGTCTTGGGAGAAGGAATATCCTTCGTTGACCGTGAGATCTTGTGATGGGCTAAGTTGGAACTCCCCTGCAAGGATTTGAACTTTCGAAAGCCGTGCCCGCGGTTATGGGCAGATGGGAATTTGTTAATGTCTGGTTGTAGATAACCTGAAACTTAACTTAATTAAAATGCACCAACTGCGTGTGTAACCGTGATGGTCTCTTCTCGGTGGAGTCCGGGAAGTGAACACGGTGTTGGAGTAATGCTTGACGTAGGTTGTTCTAGGATCACTTCTTGATCATAATTGTTTGACCGTGCTTTTGCCTTCTCTTCTCGCTCTCTTTTGCGTATGTTAGCCACCATATATGCTAGTCGCTTGCTGCAGCTCCACATCATACCTTTGCCTTTCCTATAAGCTTAAATAGTCTTGATCGCGAGGGTGTGAGATTGCTGAGTCCCCGTGACTCACAGATTACTTCCAAAACTAGATGCAGGGACCGATGATGCCATTCCAGATGATATGACCGAGCTCAAGTGGGAGTTCGATGAAGACTCTCGTCGTTACTACGTGTCTTTCCCAGATGATCAGTAGTGGTGCCCAGTTGGGGCGATCGGGGACTTTGTCACATTTGGGGGTTGATCTTCATTTTGGTTCCGTAGTCGGACCTTGAGTGTATTGGATGAATGTAATGACTTATTTATGTATTTGTGTGACGTGGCGAGTGTAAGCCAACTATGTACCTTTCCCCTTTATTTATTTACATGGGTTGTTGTGAAGATTACCTCACTTGCGACATTGCTTTTAATGCGGTTATGCCTCTAAGTCGTGCTTCGACACGTGGGAGATATAGCCGCATCGAGGGCGTTACAATTGATGATACCACTTCTGCTATGCATGATACTTATGATGAAACTACCTCTACGCCTGATACTACTGTGCCACTTAGTGATTTCCTTGATGAACAAATTGCTAGGGCTAGAGAAATTGAAAATATTGAATCTGATGATACCGATGAAAGTGATGATGAAGAATCACTTGTTATTCCTAAGGGTTATGTTTTTGATCAAGAAGCTTCTTTCGCTATTTTAGCTTGCGAAAATAGAAATGAACTTAAAAGGTTATTAGCTAAATGGAGTAAGAAATCTCTAAGTGCTAGAATGAAACCTGACCCTGCTTTTGCTACTTCACCTATCTATGTTACTGATAAGGATTATGAATTCTCTGTTGATCCTGATATAATTACTTTGGTTGAATCTGATCCTTTTCATGGTTATGAATCTGAAACTGTTGTGGCACATCTTACTAAATTAAATGATATAGCCACCCTATTCACTAAAGATGAGAGAACCCGTTACTTTTACATTCTTAAAATATTTCCGTTCTCACTAAAGGGTGATGCTAAGATATGGTTTAATTCTCTTGATCCTGGTTGTGTGCGTAGTCCCCAAGATATGATTTATTACTTCTCTACTAAATATTTCCCTGCTCATAAGAAACAAGCTGCTTTAAGGGATATATATAATTTTGTGCAAATTGAAGAAGAGAGTCTCCCACAAGCTTGGGGGAGGCTTCTCCAATTACTTAATGCTTTACCTGATCATCCTCTTAAGAAAAATGAAATACTTGATATCTTTTATAATGGACTAACCGATGCCTCCAGAGATTATCTGGATAGCTGTGCTGGTTCTGTTTTCAGGGAAAGAACACCGGATGAAGCTGAAATTCTATTGAACAATATGTTGACAAATGAAAATAATTGGACACCTCTAGAGCCAATTCCTGAGCCTATTCCTAAACCAACTCCGAAGAAGAGGGGTATTCTATTTCTCAGTCCTGAAGATATGCAAGAGGCAAAGAAATCTATGAAAGAAAAAGGTATTAAAGCTAAAGATGTTAAGAATTTACCTCCTATTGAAGAAATACATGGTCTTAATTTACCGCCTGTTGAAGAAACACATAACCCAAACCCTTCTCCTATTGAAGAAACTCATGGTCTTGATAACCCGACACAGGTAGTAAAGGTAAATTCTCTCTATAGATATGATAAAGCTGAAATCCCATTTACTAAGTTTGCTAGCCCATGCTTACATGAGTTTGATAAATTTATGCCTAAGCAAGAAGACTTTAATACTTATTTTGGTAGACAATTGAAAAATAATTCAAATATGCTTGAACACTTGGGTGATTATATGGCTAATGTTAAAGGTGAACTTAAACTTATTAGTAAGCATGCTTCTATGGTTACCACTCAAGTAGAACAAGTACTTAAAGCTCAAAATGATTTGCTCAATGAATTAAATAGTAAAAATAATGATTATGCTGTTAGAGTGGCTACTATTACTCGTAGAATGACTCAGGAACCTTTGTATCCTGAAGGCCACCGTAAGAGAATTGAGCAAGATTCTCGGAGAAATAATATAGATGTACCTAGTTCTTCTAAAAAGAAGAAAAAGAAAAATGATAGGACTTTGCATGCTTCTAGTGATCCTATTGTTGAAACACCTGAGAATCCAAATGATATTTCTATTTCTGATGCTGAAACTCAATCTGGTAATGAACCTGAAACTAGTGATAATACTAATAATAATGTTCATAATGATGCTCAACCTAGTAATGATAATGATTTAGAAATTGAACCTGCTGTTGATCTTGATAACCCACAATCAAAGAATCAACGTTATGATAAGAAAGACTTTGTTGCTAGGAAACATGGTAAAGAAAGAGAGCCTTGGGTTCAGAAACCCATGCCTTTTCCTTCCAAACCATCCAAGAAAAAGGATGATGAGGATTTTGAGCGCTTTGCTGAAATGATTAGACCTATCTTTTTGCGTATGCGATTAACTGATATGCTCAAAACCAATCCTTATGCTAAGTACATGAAAGATATTATTACAAATAAAAGAAAGATACCGGAATCTGAAGTTTCCACCATGCTTGCTAATTATACTTTTAAGGGTGGAATACCAAAGAAACTTGGAGATCCCGGTGTACCAACTATACCATGCTCCATTAAAAGAAATTATGTTAAAACTGCTTTATGTGATCTTGGAGCCGGTGTTAGTGTTATGCCTCTCTCTTTATATCGTAGACTTGATTTGAATAAGTTGACACCTACTGAAATATCTTTGCAAATGGCTGATAAATCAACTGCTATACCTGACGGTATTCGTGAGGATGTGCCTGTTGTAGTTGCAAACGTTACTATTTTAACGGACTTTGTTATTCTTGATATTCCCGAGGATGATAGTATGTCTATTATTCTTGGAAGACCCTTTTTGAATACTGCAGGGGCTGTTATTGATTGCACTAAAGGCAATGTCACCTTTCATGTTAATGGTAATGAGCATACGGTACACTTTCCAAGAAAACAACCTCAAGTTCATAGTATCAACTCTATTGGAAAAATTCCATCGATTATATTTGGAGGTTCTGAATTTCCTCTTCCTACTGTCAAGAAGAAATATGATATTCTTATTATTGGGGATGTGCATATCCCCGTTGATGTAACATAGTGTTATTCAAAATTTCTCCGGTTCCATGTTATTCGGAATGAGTTCGTTAACAAGACTTGATCAACCTTGTTAGTGGATTCCTTTTGATGATCATGAGATGGATGAAACTAGAAGGCACAACCTTCTGCACCCCACTTTTATTTTCTGTTATTTATATTAAATAAAATAAAATAAATATTTTTCTGTCTGTTATCTGATTATCAGTGCAATATAAATATACCTCGAAAATAAAAGTTCTCCAAATGCCCTGAAATTTAAATATGATTTTTTATAGATTATTTGAGAATATTTGGCACTGAGAACACAGCAGGGGGGTCAACCACCTGCCCACGAGGGTGGAGGGCGCGCCCTACCCCCTAGGCGCGCCCCCTGCCTCGTGGGCCCACGGTGGCCCTTCACCATTTATTCCTGCACCCACACACTCCTTCTTCCTCCCACAAACACGAATATCCAGCTCAAGCACGAGTTCTAGCTCATCTTGCTGCCATTTTCGATCTCCTTGCTCAAAGCACCTCTCACAAAACTGCTTGGGGAGATTGTTCCTTGGTATGTGACTCCTCTATTGGTCCAATTAGTTTTTGTTCTAGTGCTTTATCCATTGTAAATTTTTGCTACTTAGGTGACCCTGTTCTTGAGCTTGCATGTCAAATTTATATGGTCAAAAGTAGTTTTGATGCATGATATAGGCCCTAGACACTTGTAGGAGTAGTTGCTATCAATATTGTTGAGTTTGGTTTACTTTTATTTTGAAGTTACTAAAAAATTTCAGAATTTTTCAGAGGAAGAAATATGTTTAGGAAAATATTCCAAGGTGGTTCCTCAAGGAAGCAAGGGCCCAGACTTGCAATGTGTGATGCTGACGAAGAGCCACCAAGAAACGCTCTAGTGCGTCCTTGTGAATGGCCTTCTAAGAGCTTTATGGATCGAGCGGGAATTAAAGAAGAATTTAACGCATATTTGCGTAACGCTGATCTTGTGAGCTTCGAGGAAGAGAAGTGCAGCCAGTATCACAACCTCACCAGTACCTTTGTGAGGAGGTTTGACCTGTTTGATCTTTATGGTAAATCTTACACTATGGACTTTGAGGATTTTACCACTGCATGCAAGCTTCCACAATGGGGTAGTATAAGGTATCCTCGCAAATCTGAATTTAGAGATTTTCTTGCTAGCATAACTGTGGGAGAATCTAGAGATATCACACAAGCCACCATAGGGAGCATTCACTTTCCTGCTATACATTATTTTGCTCTCTTCATAGGTAGATGCATCAATGGTAAAGATGAGGCATGTCACATGTGTGTCCCTGACCTCAGTATTCTTAGGAGTGCTGTGTTAGGAGACCAATCATATAATTTGGAAGCCATTGTTGCACGTAGGTTGCACCTTAATAGATATAATGGAGATTTCTTTGGAGGAATTTATGCAACCCGCATAGCTAATTTTCTTGGTATAGACATACGCGAAGATGATATTGAATTACCACCTGCTTATTTAGATTTTAATGCTATGGTTCACCACCAGTTTGTTGAGAGGAACGAATCACCTCTCCAGTATCGACTAATCTTTGACAGACGCCGTGTTGTCCGTATTACTCTCCCTGCTCCTGCCTTCTTCGATTATCAGGCAAGAGGAAGATATACTATTACCAGAGAGGAGGCGGATGAGTACGAGAGGAGAGAGGAGGCCGCTCGTAGCCACGCCGTAGCTCAGCACGTGATAGCTGCTGCATCGCAGTATGACCCCAACTACTATTATGGATATCCATCAGGCCAGTCGTGGCCATAGACCAACTTAGGCCAAAAGCCTAAGCTTGGGGGAGTACATATTTCTCACCGACATTACATTTATGTTCACACATTCATTGTTAGATGTCGGTGCTCATACTTTTTCATTGTATCATCCATGCTAGTTTAATTTCCTTTTTATGCTTTCTTCTTGTGTGTTTAATAAACCTTAAGAAAAACCAAAAAAAATAGTTGTAGCTTTTAATCAGTTTAATTTCCGTGCTTGTAGTAGTAATTAAAAAGAAAACCCAAAAATATTTCATGTTCTTCTTTTGCTTGTTGGGAGCTTTCCCGTGTAAATAGTTTTATTTCTTTTCTTTCCTTTGGGGGTCGATAGGAGAAGACCATAATTAAATGGTTGAAGTGGCTCTTATATGCATTATTGTTGATCTGACAAAAGAGCCCATATTGCCTTGTCTTCTCCTGTTTATTGAATGCTTGCAGATTCTAGCTTAGTCCAATGCACGTGCACTATTATTATTATTCACATCGTTCGGTCATGCAAGTGAAAGGCAGTTATGATGATATATGATGGACTGGCTGAGATGAGAAAAGCTGGTATGAACTCGACCTCTTTTGCTTTTGTAAATATGATTAGTTCATCGTTCCTGATTCAGCCTATTATGAATAAACATGTTTGCAATGACAACTAGAGATCATAGTTTCTTGTGTCATGCTTGATTAGCTATGAGTTATAATGGTTTACCTTGCGTGCCAACATGCTATTGAGATAGTTATGATGTGGTATGATAGGGTAGTATCCTCCTCTGAATGATTTAAGTGACTTGACTTGGCACATGTTCACGCATGTAGTTGAAACAAAATCAACATAGCCTTCACGATATTTATGTTCATGGTGGATTATATCCTACTCATGCTTGCATTCGGTGTTGATTAATTTTAATGCATGTTCATGACTGTTGTCGCTCTCTAGCTGGTCGCTTCCCAGTCTTTTGCTAGCCTTCACTTGTACTAAGCGGGAATACTGCTTGTGCATCCAATCCCTTAAAACCCCAAAGTTATTCCACATGAGTCCACTATACCTACCTATATACGACATCTACCTGCCATTCCAAGTAAATTTTTATGTTCCAACCTCTAAACCTTCAAATAAATATCCTGTTTTGTATGCTCGAATAGCTCATGTATCAACTAGGGTTGTCTGTATCTTCCATGTTAGGCGGGTTATTCTCAAGAGGAGTGGACTTCGCTCGTCACTCACGAGATAAAATGGCTGGTCATTGGGATGCCCAGTCCCATGCTTTATGCAAACTAAATCAAAATAATTGCAAACAAAACTCCCCCTGGGACTCTTGTTAGTTGGAGGCACTCGTTGTTTCGAGCAAGCCATGGATTGATGCTTGTTGGTGGAAGGGGGAGTATAAACTTTACCATTCTGTTTGGGAACCGCCTATAATGTGTGTAGCATGGAAGATATCGCCATCTCTTGGTTGTTATGTGGACAATGAAAGTATACCGCTCAAAATATTATTCACCTCTGTTTCAAAACCGAGCTCTGGCACCTCTACAAATATCTGCTTCCCTCTGCGAAGAGCCTATCTATTTACTTTTAGGTTGAGTCATCATCCTCTTATTAAAAAGCACCAGTTGGAGAGCACCACTGTCATTTGCATTCATTATTGTTAGTTTACATTGAGTATGACTTGACTGGATCTCTTTTACCATGAATTACAATGTCTAGTCAGTCCTTAGTCTTTAAAGTTGCTCTGCATTTATGTTTTGCGGTCTCAGAAAGGGCTAGCGAGATACCAACTTGTTATATCATATATGATTGTTTTGAGAAAGTGTTGTCATCCGAGATTTATTATTATGGCTTGCTAGTTGATTATGCTATTGATATGAGTAAACTTGAGACCTGAGCATTATTGTGAATGTGGTTAGTTATAATATTTGCTAAAAACTTGAATGTTGGCTTTACATATTTACAACAACAAGAGCAAACAGAGTTTGTAAAAGTTTTTCTTTATCACTTTCAGTTTGTCAACTGAATTGCTTGAGGACAAGCAAAGGTTTAAGCTTGGGGGAGTTGACACGTCTCCAACGTATCTACTTTTCCAAACACTTTTGCCCTTGTTTTGGACTCTAACTTGCATAATTTGAATGGAACTAACCTGAACTGACGTTGTTTTCAGCAGAATTACCATGGTGTTATTTATGTGCAGGAGCAAACGTTCTCAAAATGACCTAAAACTTCACGGAGCCACTTTTCAGAAAATAAGAAAAATACCTGCCAAAGATGAAGGCTAGGGGGCCCACCACCTTGCCACGAGGGTGGGGGCGCGTCTGCCCCCCTAGGGCGCGCCCCCTACCTCGTGGGCCCCCTGTTGCCTCTCCGACTCCAACTCCACCTCCATATATTGAGTTTCGATGAGAAAAAAATCAAAGAGAAGAAATCATCGCGTTTTACGATACGGAGCCACCACCAAGCCCTAAAACCTCTCGGGAGGGCTGATCTGGAGTCCGTTCGGGGCTCCAGAGAGGGGAATCCGTCGCCATCGTCATCATCAACCATCCTCCATCACCAATTTCATGATGCTCACCGCAGTGCATGAGTAATTCCATCGTAGGCTTGCTGGACGGTGATGGGTTGGATGGGATCTATCATGTAATCGAGTTAGTTTTGTTAGGGTTTGATCCCTAGTGTCCACTATGTTCTGAGATTGATGTTGCTATGACTTTGCTATGCTTAATGCTTGTCACTAGGGCCTGAGTGCCATGATTTCAGATCTGAACCTATTATGTTTTCATCAATATATGAGTGTTCTTGATCCTATCTTGCAAGTCTATAGTCACCTATTATATGTTATGATCCGTTAACCCTGAAGTGACAATAATCGGGATACTTACCGGTGATGACCGTAGTTTGAGGAGTTCATGTATTCACTATGTGTTAATGCTTTGTTCCGGTTCTCTCTTAAAAGGAGGCCTTAATATCCCTTAGTTTCCGTAAGGACCCCGCTGCCATGGGAGGGTAGGACAAAAGATGTCATGCAAGTTCTTTTCCATAAGCAGGTATGACTATGTTCGGAATACATGCCTACATTATATCAATGAACTGGAGCTAGTTCTGTGTCACCCTAGGTTATGACTGTTACATGATGAACCGCATCCGGCATAATTCTCCATCACTGATCCATTGCCTACGAGTTTTCCTTATATTGTTCTTCGCTTATTTACTTTCCCATTGCTATTGCTATCATCACTACAAAATACCAAAAGCATTACTTTTATCACTGTTACCTTTTGCTACCGTTACCACTACTATCATATCACTTTGCTACTAAACACTTTGCTGCAGATATTAAGTTTCCAGTTGTGGTTGAATTGACAACTCAGCTACTAATACTTGAGAGTATTCTTTGGCTCCCCTTGTGTCGAATCAATAAATTTGGGTTGAATATTTTACCCTCAAAAACTGTTGCGATCCCCTATACTTGTGGGTTATCACCGGACCTGTTAGGCGGACGCGCCCGGACGTGCCCGGGCCACCCCATATCTGCCCTATATTTGGGCTGGATATAATGGGTGCCGGTCAGCCCCGACGTTTGAGGCCCGATTTAGAGGTTCGGTTGGGTCAAATTTTTGTGACCTGTCACTGACCGGACGGCCTGCCCGGACATTTGAGACAGGTATGAGAGACCCGGCTGTAGATGCTCTAAAAACCATTATATGGTAGGAGAGAGAAGGGTTTTGGCGCCATGGTTGTTGTTGCTTTAACGAATGATGTAAGAACTTATGCCCAAAATCTTTGACCTTCTTGAACTATCAAACATTTTAAAGCATATTGGACACAATTAAAACAAAATAAGTAAAACACAAATAGTACTGAATTATTACATACTTCATCAATCCAGCTTGTTCATCAAACATAACACAAAGTTCAACACACATGACATGAAACATAAACTAGTGGTTTTGTTGCCCATTCCATGCCCATCACACCTTGATGAGGTCTCTTTGAATATCTTCTTAAGTATCTACTTCTCATGACCGACAATGGGTCTGCCATGTCTAGCTGCTTGTTCTTCTCCATGTGTGCCATCATGATCAAAGCAATGTCCTTGTCTTCGTCCCACTCACATTCCTATTGGGATAAGGAAATCCCACGAAGAGGATTCAAACAAAATCATCTACATTAACACAATATTTTCCATCACAATTCACTCCTATATCACAACAATTTTTTTACCTTAGAGGCGTTTCGTCGAATACCAAGTGGGCACGAAGGACAGAGGTAACTTCCACCTGGCGTAGCTCGCAAGGGCCGAGGAGGTCGCTAGACCAACTAGGAATGAGCTCGGGGTGGTCTTGCTGCCACGAGGGAGCCAGGGGTTGCGGTAGGAGCCGTCGTCGTTACGTCTTCCGGTAGTTGAGAGCTCCAAAGGACCAGCGGCCCAACGGTGGCCATGATGGTCATGTGAGGATTGCGGCGAATAATAACCTCGACGCGAACGCTGGTGTTGTGGCAGCTATTTCGGGTGGCGTAGGGGCAGGGAACTGCATGAAATGTAGCAAATTGGGAAATTGTGCGAGTGGGTCAAATAACTATCGTAGTCCTCAAAGTTCTAGGCCCTGATCTTTGAGACAAAAAATTGAGAGACTACTCTAGCCAATGTGCGACATCCTACGACTACACCCGAGAAGTCATATTGAGGGGAGTACGATCGATCTTGGTATCACCCATGGCGGTGCCTATGATTATTATGTCGTGATTGTCCCTAGGATGTCGAGGTGTTGTAGACCTACTCGAAATAATATGAGGTGAGTATGTAGTAGGACCATTGATCGATGTGGCTTGAGCGCCCCATCACGCAAGGCGTGATTGGAACCAGTGAAGTATATTCAACTTGATGACGTGTGATCTCAACAATCGACAATACTTGTCAATAACTTTGTAGGTGTCTCGTACAATAGGTGTAGGTGATTTATTTTGTCATGGGACGTAACCTTGGACCACCAAGGGCCAGTAAGCACAATTTTACCTAGGTTCAGGGCCCCTAGTAGCCTTACACATGCTTTGATTGGATTATATAGTGAGACGTAGTACAATGAGGGTTAGAATATGGGATCTGGTGAGTTGATAAGCAACTCAACAACTATGGTGTTGGATTATATCTTGAGACATAGTAAAGTGGGGTTACAGTTTGGGGATTCGGTGAGTCGGGGAGACACTCGATGACTATGGTGTATGAACTAGGTGGGATGCGCTTGATTGCTATGACTTTTGTCTCCAATACACGGCTTGTGTAGATATTGTCGGATTTTGCAACGGGAGGTTACTGAAACATGGCAGATATCGCATGATGTCATACATTATCCAACGGCTGTTGTCAGAAAAAAAAATCTGCAACATGACCTTAGTTGCAAAAAAACTCCAACAAGATCTCAGTTGCAATTATTTTGACAACAAAACCTTTTTTGCGAAATAATTCTGCAACATGACCTGTGTTGCAGAAAATTACTGCAACACGACCTTTGTTGCAATGGTAAAGTGTGACGCTTGAGCACTCACTTAGCCTAATCTGACATTTCACTTAGCCTAATCTGACGTTTCGCGAGCCGGCCGACGCGTAGCAGTGGGGAAAATATCCGGTGCTCCGGGAGCACCTAAGCTTAGGTGCTCCTGTGTGAGCTCGGCCGTTGGATCTCATATCCAAGAGCTCCTATGAAATGATGCACTTTTTGCAAAAAAAAACCTCGTAAAATTTGAAAAATGCGCGCAAGTACAACAGCTCTTCGTATGCCGTTGGATCTGAGATCTGAGGGCCTAGAAGTCCGTATCATGGGAGCACCTATGCTCCCGTATCACATGATACTCTTCCCGTAGCAGTGCCCATAAATGAATTAGAGTATGAACTTAGGATTTACTTCCTCCGTTTCAAATTACTTGACCCATATTTATCTAGATATGAATGTATGTAGGCACTAAACAAGTATAGATATATCCGTATTTAGACAAATTCAAGTTTACAATGATGACACTCACAGGTAGCCACTAGCGAGCGACATAAAGGAGCAAGAGCTCGCACCCCATGGCAGTTCTGCTGGATCTGATGGTGCTTCGCTCCTCGCTGGTGCCCGCGGGCTTGCGCCGCGCCGGTGGCCCGGGGCATCCAGGCAAGGAGGGGGAGCGATGCCGCCGGCTGTTCCGTGGCTCCGCGCCGTCGTGCCGGGGAAGCATGGAGGAGAGGCTCGCCGGGGGAGGGAAGGGGCGGCGCTGCCGACCACCGGCCGTTCCGTGGCTCCGCGGCGTCGTGCTGGGGAAGCGTGGAGGGAGAGGCTCGCCGGGGAAAGGGCAGGAGCGGCGCTGCCGACCGGGCCGCCGCCGCCGCGCGTGGGCCTGTGCAGGAGGAACAGAGTGAAGACCGCGCCCTGGAGTGCGGGCCGGGCCGACAAAACGGCCCTCAGGCCCACCTCGCGCCCAAAGCCCGGTACGGCGCCTTCAAATACCCCCGCCTTGCCGCCCGAACGTAACCGCCTGAACCAACAGCTTCCTCCCCGTCGCCGGAGCTCCAAGAAACCAAGGCCCCGCTCTCCACCGCGCAGCGCCCACCTCCTCTGATCTCCGGCGGCCCGGCGCCGGCGGTGACCAATGGACCGGTTCTACGACGAGCAGTACGTGCGGCTGCGGAACCGCAAGCTCGACAAGTACTACCTCCACGCCGACGACGACGGGGTGGGCGTCTCCATCAGCCAGCGCCGCAACTCGCTGAACGTGGCGTGGAAGGTGCACATCTACCAAGGCGCCTGCGGCCCGTACCTGCTCCTCCACAGCGCCGCCTACGGCCGCTACCTCGCCGTCACGGCCACGCCGGCGCCGGCCTTGTACCACGGCTTCCGCGCCGAGCTGCGCGACTACGACCATCCGGAGGTGCCGGATATCATGTGGCTGGACGTCAGGGCGGGGCTGGGGCCTGGCGTGCTGCTCCTAAACGCCGGCGACGGCGACCGCTACCTCCGCGCCAACGGCAAGTACCTCCGCTGGAACACCGGCGTCACCGTCGAGAGCAGAGATATTGAGAACGAGAAGGTCAGCTCCATGATGCGCTGGATCGTTGAGCCCATCGACCTCACAGAGCGCGCGCCTCGCATTCCAGACCCGATTCGGGTGAGTTCGCCATGACCCGCTTCTTGATAACTCGCGAATTGCTTCCGTCTGAGCCTACTATCGATTGAGCGAATTGATAGTTCGTAGCCTACTATCGAGTGAGTTCTTGGGCGTCGTTAATTTGCATCGCAGCTCTACTGCAGGGATTGCGACTTGTGTTGATTTCATTTTCTCGAGATCAATTTCTGGTTCTGCTGTTGCCAAATTTGCTCTTCTTGACTTGTTGCGCCGTCGAGATTCCTGATCGCATTTGTGTTTTCGATCAGAAAATTTGATCTCCTGAATATAACCATGGTTCTTGGTGACTCAACTGCAGGCTCGCCTCCCTGAAGACCTCTCCGTCGTCGTGTTCGGGCGCCAGCCAGGGGCGTTGCGGGAGATTCGGTTCGTGCAAGCGAACCCCGAAGGGGTGTACCCCGAGGCCCAGCAAGGCTGGGCCGCGTTCAATATCAGGGGGAGGTCCTTGTACAACCTGCGGGACCGGCTGGCCAGAGAGGTCGACCTGCAGCCCGACGGCATCGCCATGTGCATCCGAGCGGGCCGCTACGGGAGGCTGACCCCACTCGTCGTCGACCTGCCCCGCCGTGGCTGGGGCGACATCTACCAGATCGTCGTCTTCAGCTCCGGGACCGCTGGTGAGAGCCTCTCTCCATGTCACAACTTCCTAATGATCTCCTAATGAGGGTGAACCGGTAGACTTGATTGAATCTGTTTTGCACAATGTACAGGTTTTGGTGTAGGTACTGTTTGCTGCATGGCCATGATAATTTTGGTTTTATTTTGGTGGGCTGTTAATCTGCTTGTGTTTGAAAAATAGTTTACTCAGACTGTTTGTGGTAAAACAGTTAACTGAAATTGTTAATCTGAGAAATAAGTTAACTGAAACTGTTAGGAGTTGGGAATTGTCTGCAACCGGTGTCGTCCTGTCAACTTTTTGGTTAATGGAAAGTAACATTTTACACTCAACCTTGATATGGACTGGAAAGTGTTGGTTTCATACTACAGTCCTTGATTCAGATAATTCAGTTTTCTATTTGGTGCTATTTGCCGTCAGTACATTTTGTATGTTCAAAGCTAGTAAAATATGGAACTTAAATAGACGAATGAGGTGATTAATCTTATTCAGCCCTAACAGAGAAGATTGTGATATCCGTTTAATTTAGACTATTTTACTTGTGTTGAATAATCTGAACAAAATTCAGGTTCTTATACAGTACTAAATTAAATCTAGTTTCTGCAAATGAGCTATATTGTTTTCAGGTTTTGTGCATGAGCTGTATTACTAGTCTTGTTAAAAAAATTGAGAACTCCGAGGTTTAGATTGTTGATCTGCTTCCTGCTAATCTTCTTTTACTAGAAATGCACTGGTGGTCTTCAATATGTTTTGCACAGTGCACACATGGTTGTGTAGATACTGTTTACTGCATGAACATGATATCTGAAGTCTGTCTTTAGTGGAATGCTAATCTGATCGTGCTTGGAAAAAGGATATAATGATAGGTTTTGTTAGGACTTGGGACTTGTCTGAAACTGTCGTAATCCTGTAGAAAAGTGAAAGTAGTTTAATGGGAATAGTAGGTGTCGATGCCGTGTGGATCTATCCATCTGTGTATGCATGGTAAAAAATGGATGAGCTCTGAAGCTAGTAGGAACTACTTTTCCACATTTCTTTTCTTGATTCAGATAATTGAGTTCGCCCATTTCGTAGCATTTAGTCGCCAGTAGAAATTATGGGACCTAAAAAGTCAAATCAAGTTCAGTCATCTCATTTCATCTTTCAGGTTGTATCCTACAGTAGATGGTACATAAAAGCTTAGTTCCTTGCACATTATATTGTTTCATGTTTTGTCTTCTTGATCTTGTCAATATATTGTTAATTGATTATTGATCTGCCGCCTAACTGCCTCGTTATTTCTGCCAATTCAGCCTATGCTGCGCTGCGATACCCGAATGTCGACGGAGCGTAGAGAAGGATCAGAGCCGGAGTCCTGACAGTTCACCTCTTCAGAAGTTTCACCGCCTCGGACACAACAATGGCATAACTGAACGCCTGCTTTAGCATATAGATATATACTCATCAGCTCTTGTGTTTCTCCTGCTAGCTAAACTCTGATGCTGGTTGTAGTAGTCGTTGCAGTGTCACACTTCTGACGTTCATTTCTGTGATGTGGTTGCTACTGCTTCCTGGATGAAGCATTTCACTGTGGGGTTCTTGCAGTGAATCGATGATCCTGCAGTCCTTTTGGATGATGGATGCACTTTGCATAAATGGAAAATGCAGTGGTTGTTGCCAGTAATGATTTGATGATCCTGTTTTCTGTTAGGCTATGCATGTAGTAGTTCTTCCAGTGAGCTGTGTTTCTCATTTGCAACGTTTTGATCTTGTTTTTCACTGTAGGGGTTCTTGCTATGAGTCAATGATCCTGCAACATTTTTAGATGGTGCATTTTGCATAAATGGAATCTGCAGTGGTTCTTGCAATGAGTTGATGATC
>NC_053028.1:79802851-79914273 GCF_003073215.2 Triticum urartu | reverse complement strand
TATTACAGTTTTCAATGAGCATAAGTAATTTAGAGATTTTCTTGCTCCACATTTTGAGTGCATATCGCAATCTTTTTAACTTTGTTGAGATCTTTGTTGCACTAGAGCTAGCTTTGATGGGAGCCGACCAAGAGTTTTTCACCACGTCCATGAAACCAGGGTGAGATGGCCAGAAACTTTCGAACCGAATTTTTTTGCTCTTTGGAATAACTGTATCTATCGAAAGCACACATGGAGTATGGTCTGAAATTGGTCGGGGTAGGGGTTTTACCACTATATTAGGGAAGACTGAAATCCATTCGGGTGATGAGAAAAAGCAGTCCAACTGCTGCAATAAAGGTGACTGTTGCATATTACTCCACGTGTATTTGCATCCCTTTATGGGCAATTCCAAAAGCGCAAGAGAACTGATAATTTCATTGAATTTAATGATATCCTCAATGTTGCCACCTTCCTGATTTTTGTTATCCAATGACCTCATAAAATTAAAATCACCCATAAAAAGCCATAACTCCTCATCTTCTATTTCAATAGCTTCAAACCATTGCATGAATTCAATCCTCTCAGGACCCTCACATGGCCCATATACATTAGTTAGATTCCAAGTTTGATTAGATACCAATGAGGTCAATTTAATTGTTAGTGCAAACTTGTAGCTATGCAATACTTGCCCAGTAAATTGGCTACTGCACCAAATAATTACAAGTCCTCCAGATGCCCCAGATGAAGGCACATATTCGAATTTATCTAATCTTCTAGGACAGCATTTTCTCAGGAAAGAATGATCAAAATGCTCTTTCTTCGTTTCCTGTAAACACACAATGGAGCAGTTGGATTCATTAATTTTATTATGGAGAGCTAAGCATTTTGGTTCTGAATTAATGCCACGGATGTTCCAACATAAGATGTTCCAAAGCACTGATGACATAGTCTTAAAAGGAATTAAAACAAGCTAAAAAAATAAGCCAGGACAGACCAACCACAATAAGCAAAATAAATAAAAGCAGTGCTTTAAACTTGTCCGAGGTCCTGCTCCTCCTCCCCCTGCATCAGATTGTCTTCAGAGAGTTCTTCAGGAGGCACTCCACATATGTTGATTCCCAGATGCTGTAATGTCTTCATAGGAGTTGGAGGTGGTGCAGATTGAGAATATTGCACCTCCATCTCATGTTCCACAGTAGTAACATACATCTCATGAATTTTCCTTGGCTTGACATGAGACTCTTTCCTTTTGATGTCAGACATAGACGGTGCTTTGAAACCTTTGTATCTAATCGCTCTGACACTGCGGCGTACCTGAGTGACCTCCAGAGGGGCAGTAAGGCGGCGTCTCTTGCGTGTAGCAGCAGTATCCAGAAACATGTCCTCACGTGCATCCACTTCCTCCACGTTGTCCTGAGAGAAACAAGTATCCATAGAAACCTCCTGTTGCACTGAAAGCATGTTTCCTTTTCCATCATAGCCGAAGTTGTTGCAAGCAGACGAAACTTCCTTGTTGTAGTAGATGATCATGTTGTTTGCAGCAAAAGGTGTGAAGGGGAATCTGGTGTTGCAAGCCACATGGACCAACTCCTTAAGAAAAACTTGAAAACCGCCAGCAAAACAAAACCAATTCGCTTGCCTCTCCTCCTCAGCAAACTTGCACTGAATTCTGGGAGTGTGAACAGTTGAATAGAAGTGGATCAAGAACTCCAACAGATTCATTTCCCTAGGAACCATGATATCGACAGTGTGAACATTGATCTGATTGAAATTTAGATCATTTCCCTATCTCCCCTGTAAGAAATCTTCACCAGCTTGTTCCACCATCTGAACATGCTCGTTCCATAAGCAGATTCCATCATCAAAACCAGAGTCCTCGGTCTGAATACCATCCATCATGGAGGGTCCATCATAACCAGTGAACTATCTGTAGCTAAAACCCTGGTACTGTTGAAGAACTGGAGGCAGAATAGGCCATTCGCCCCAACCTTGCTGAGGGGGCTGCGGCGCAGGAGCTGCCTCCCAAGCATTTGCAGCATTTTCCATTTGCCAAACCTAGGCATTGTGCTGAGCTTGTTGCATGGCATTCAGAAACGGTAACTGAGACGAGTGTGGAGATGCCCCTAACGGAGGAGGAGCATCCTCATTTCCTTCAAGACCCAGACTTGGGTTTCTACCATTAAGCACATATACTGGTACAGTCCAAGATTTACCCATGCCACTGATATCCGTGAATCTTTTGATAACTAAGCTGAATGGCACAGACTTGAGCTCATTAATTAATACTCTGACCAACACTCTAGCTTTTTTGTGACCAGGACGGTGCCAAAACATGCATCTACCGAAGCAAGAAACCGCCTTCATGATGTAGTGCTCAGTTTGATAATCGAGCGGGAATCCTAGCAGCATTACCCATGCATCTCTCTCAATTATAGGGCGCCTCATGTTCGGTCCATCATCATGACGCAGCAAATAAAAATTAGAATGTTCATCCAAGGCTTGTTCCCCCAAATCTACCATAGCATCTCTGATGATTCTATCCTCAAAACAAACCAAACCAACACATGAAGGATAAATCTCTCCCTCAGTTGTGTTCGCATCATGATCATCTCTCAAAACCCGCCTAACCTCAGCAAGAACAACTTCCCTATGTAGATATAGGGGAGGAGGAACTACAAAAACTAGAGCAAACCTTGCGTGGTCAAGAGGCGGATCATCCACCACCATCATGTTCCTCTGCAACCTTCCTTCTGGCCCTTGCTGGATGTTCATGATGCCAGGGACGAACTGGTAGGGCATCACTGGTAGATTCGCCATGGTGCGAGAAGCAGAGAGAGCAGAGGAGAGAGATGGGATGTTGCAGGGTGGTGGAGCAGACGAAAACGGGGGGTGGTTTTGGGGAACTGGAGGCGTTATGATACTCTAAGTAGAATGCGTATCATCCGGGGTATTTTGGTCAAGTGTAGGATAAGCACGAGGTTCTCTTTCCAACTGTTTAGGAATCCAAATTTGTTTATAGCGCATTTTATGAAATCTGGCAAATGGATAAACAAAACCGCATTCCTTAATGGATTTATTAAAGAAGAGTTGTATATGATGCAACGAGAAGGTTTTGTCAATCCTAAAGGTACTAACAAAATATGCAAGCTCCAGCGATCCATCTATGGACTGGTGCAAGCATCTCGGAGTTGGAATATACTCTTTGATAAGTTGATCAAAGCATAGAGTTTTATACAGACTTGCGGTGAAGCCTGTATTTATAAGAAAGTGAGTGCGAGCACTACAACATTTCTGATAAGTATATGTGAATGACATATTGTTGATCGGAGATAATATAGAATTATTCTGCAAAGCATAAAGGAATGTTTGAAAGAAGTTTTTCAAAGAAAGACCTCGGTGGAGCTGCTTACATATTGAACATCAAGATCTATAGAGATAGATCAAGACGCTTGATAAGTTTTTCAATGAGTACATACCTTGACAAGATTTTGAAGTAGTTCAAAATGGAACAGTCAAAGAAGGAGTTCTTGCCTGTGTTCAAGGTGTGAAGTTGAGTAAGACTCAAAACCCTACCACGGCAGAAGATAGAGAGAGGATGAAAGTCATTCCCTATGCCTCAGCCATAGGTTCTATAAAGTATGCCATGCTGTGTACCAGACCTATTGTATACCCTGCCCTGAGTTTGGCAAGGGAGTACAATAGTGATCTAGGAGTAGATCACTGGACATTGGTCAAAATTATCCTTAGTGGAATAAGGATATGTTTCTCGATTATCGAGGTGACAAAAGGTTCATCGTAAAGGGTTACGTCGATGCAAGTTTTGACACTGATCCAGATGACTCAAAGTCTCAATCTGGATACATATTGAAAGTGGGAGCAATTAGCTAGAGTAGCTCCGTGCAGAGCATTGTTGACATAGAAATTTGCAAAATATATACGGATCTGAATGTAGCAGACCCGTTGACTAAACTTCCCTCACAAGCAAAACATGATCACACCTTAGTACTCTTTGGGTATTAATCACGTAGCGATGTGAACTAGATTATTGACTCTAGTAAACCCTTTGAGTGTTGGTCACATGACGATGTGAACTATGGGTGTTAATCACATGGTGATGTGAACTATTGATGTTAGATCACATGGCGATGTGAACTAGATTATTGACTCTAGTGCAAGTGGGAGACTGAAGGAAATATGCCCTAGAGGCAATAATAAAGTTATTATTTATTTCCTTATATCATGATAAATGTTTATTATTCATGCTAGAATTGTATTTACCGGAAACATAATACATGTGTGAATACATAGACAAACAGAGTGTCACTAGTATGCCTCTACTTGACTAGCTCGTTGAATCAAAGATGGTTAAGTTTCCTAGCCATAGACATGAGTTGTCATTTGATTAACGGGATCACATCATTAGAGAATGATGTGATTGACTTGACCCATTCCGTTAGCATAGCACTTGATCGTTTAGTTTGTTGCTATTGCTTTCTTCATGATTTATACATGTTCCTATGACTATGAGATTATGCAACTCCCGTTTACCGGAGAAACACTTTGTGTGCTACCAAACGTCACAACGTAACTGGGTGATTATAAAGGTGCTCTATAGGTGTCTCCGAAGGTACTTGTTGGGTTGGCGTATTTTGAGATTAGGATTTGTTACTCCGATTGTCGGAGAGGTATCTCTGGGCCCACTCGGTAATGCACATCACTATAAGCCTTGCAAGCATTACAACTAATGAGTTAGTTGCGGGATGATGTGTTACGGAACGAGTAAAGAGACTTGCCGGTAACGAGATTGAACTAGGTATTGAGATACCGACGATCGAATCTCGGGCAAGTAACATACCGATGACAAAGGGAACAACGTATGTTGTTATGCGGTTTGACCGATAAAGATCTTCGTAGAATATGTAGGAGCCAATATGAGCATCCAGGTTCCGCTATTGGTTATTGACCGGAGACGTGTCTCGGTCATGTCTACATAGTTCTCGAACCCGTAGGGTCCGCACGCTTAAAGTTCGATGACGGTTATATTATGAGTTTATGTGTTTTGATGTACCGAAGGAGTTCGGAGTTGCGGATGAGATCGGGGACATGACGAGGAGTCTCGAAATGGTCGAGACGTAAAGATCAATATATTGGACGACTATATTTGGACATCGGAAAGGTTCCGAGTGATTCGGGTATTTTCGGGAGTATCAGGCAGTTACGGGAATTCATATTGGGCCTTAATGGGCCATACGGAAAAGGAGAGAAAGGCCCCAAAGGGTGGCCGCACCCCTCCCATGGGCTGGTCCGAATTGGACTAGGGAGGGGGGCGCCCCCTTCCTTCCTTCTCCTTTTCCCTTCCCTTTCCTTCCCTCCTACTCCTACTACTTGGAAGGGCTCCTAGTTCTACTAGGAAAGGGGGAGTCCTACTCCCGGTGGGAGTAGGACTCCCCTAGGGCGCGCCATAGAGAGGGCCGGCCCTCCCCCTCCTTCACCCCTTTATATACGGAGGCAGGGGGCACCCCAAAGACACAACAATTGATCTCTTGATCTCTTAGGCGTGTGCGGTGCCCCCTCCACCATAGTCCACCTCGATAATATCGTAGCGGTGCTTAAGCGAAGCCCTACGTCGGTAGAACATCATCATCGTCACCACGCCGTCGCGCTGACGGAACTCTCCCTCAAAGCTCGGCTGGATCGGAGTTCGAGGGACGTCATCGAGCTGAACGTGTTCTGAACTCGGAGGTGCCATGCGTTCGGTACTTGATCGGTCGGATCGTGAAGATGTACGACTACATCAATCGCGTTGTGCTAACGCTTCCGCTATAGGTCTACGAGGGTACATGGACACACTCTCCCCTCTTGTTGCTATGCATCACCATCATCTTGCGTGTGCGTAGGAAATTTTTGAAATTACTACGTTCCGCAACACTCCGGCCTCCTGTCTTGCTTCTTTTGGACCAGCAAGAATGTCGCCAATAACCGTACGTGGACGCATCGTCTCCAGAATTTTCGCCAAGTACCTCTATGTGCGGAATCGCCAAGTACATGACCCGGATGCACCAAGTTTGACTATGAATGGCTACACGTCCGACCCCGTATTTGAACCTCAAGCGTCAAGTTCCACTATCGTTGTCGTGAATCCGACAAGACCAAGTGTACGACTACGCCCGACGATGCAACAAGTACCTCTACCGTAGACCCCCGAAGGCACCGTGGATGTCAAGTTCCTCTCCATGTACGACTACCGGCGCCGAAGACCCACGTAACGCAAGCGCCAAGTTCAACTACCGTCGCGTGAACCACTACTTCCCACAACACACCGAGAACGTCTACTTCCTCTACTTTGCACCAAATCCGAACCATCCCGTTTTGCACGCTTCAAAGGTATAACCCCGAGACGACGTCGTGGACCGAATGCATGTGTTGTATGAGATGCATGTTTGGGTGTTGTATCCTCCCGTGAACGTTATTTGTTTCCCCCGCTTGGCACCGTTGTCGACCCGTGGGAACCCGGTTACCGGGAGCACCCCACCTTTTTCATCGCATGACACGCTCCTGTTACTTCTTCTTTTGCACCGGCATCTCAATCGAGTTACCGGAACCGATATGTTGCCGTGGCATCATTTTCGGATTCGTTGTCGTGGCACCCCTTACGTTTCTGCCACGATGACAAATGCTTCTTAATACGCTCCTTATCATCTTCATGTCAACTTTTTCATAAGATTGCATCCAACTTGAATATGTCATCCACATCATGATAACAACATCAAGTAGGTTTAATTTGTTGTTGCATTAAATTGCTAATGCATATGGGGATTACCGGATTTGTTGCTTGTTATATCAGGCCCCATTTAAATTGTTTAGATAGTATAGTTTTGTTATGCTTCACCTCTTGCCATGCTAACCAACATTTAATATTGTTGAGTACCTAAACGAGAGAGAACTAAATAAGTCATGTGGTGTTTTCTTCAATATGCAACTCCGTGGCATATTGAGCTCCACTTAATTTTGTAGTGTTGTTTGTTGCACTTTGCCATGCCATGCTTCATTAAACCGGACATGCATCATACTTGGTTGTGCATCATGCCATGTTTATGTGATGGTTGTTTACTATATTGCTTGTTTCTTTCCGGGTTGCTTCTCTCGTTAGCTTCGGTTTTGTTCCGGAGTTGTGAGGATCCGTTCGACTACGTCCGTTTGTCTTCTTCATGGACTCGTTCTTCTTCTTTGCGGGATCTCAGGCAAGATGACCATACCCTCAAAATCACTTCTATCTTTGCTTGTTAGTTGCTCGCTCTATTGCTATGCCATGATACCTACCATTTGCTTTATCATGCCTCCCATATTGCCATGTTAAACCTCTAACCCACCTTGTCCTAGCAAACCGTTGTTTGGCTATGTTACCGCTTTGCTCAGCCCCTCTTATAGCGTTGCTAGTTGCAGGTGAAGATTGAAGTTTGTTCCTTGTTGGAACATGGGTTTTGTTGGGATATCATTATTATATCTTGTTTACTTTAATGCATCTATATACTAGGTAAAGGGTGGAAGGCTCGGCCTTATGCCTGGTGTTTTGTTTCACTCTTGCCGCCCTAGTTTCCATCATACCGGCGTTATGTTCCTTGATTTTGCGTTCCTTACGCGGTCAGGTTATAATGGGAACCCCTTGACAGTTTCCCTTGAATAAAACTCCTCCAGCAAGGCCCAACCTTGGTTTTACCATTTGCCTACCTACCACCATATACCTTCCCTTAGGTTCTACAGACTCAAGGGTCATCTTTATTTTAACCACCCCCCCGGGCCAGTGCTCCTCTGAGTGTTGGTCTGAAACGAGTAGACTGCGGGGCCACCTCGGGGCAAGTTGAGGTTTGGTTTTACTCGTAGGATGTCTCATCTGGTGTGCCCTGAGAACGAGATACGTGCGACTCCTATCGGGATTTGTCGGCACATCGGGCGGCTTTGCTGGTCTTGTTTTACCATTGTCGAAATGTCTTGTAACCGGGATTCTGAGTCTGATCGGGTCTTCCTAGGAGAAGGAATATCCTTCGTTGACCGTGAGAGCTTGTGATGGGCTAAGTTGGGACACCCCTGCAGGGTTTTGAACTTTCGAAAGCCGTGCCCGCGGTTATGGGCAGATGGGAATTTATTAATATCCAGTTGTAGAAAACCTGACACTTAACTTAATTAAAATAAATCAACAGCGTGTGTAGCGGTGATGGTCTCTTTTCGGCGGAGTCCGGGAAGTGAACACGGTTCTTGTGTTATGCTTGAATGTAAGTAGTTTCAGGATCACTTCTTGATCACTTCTAGTTTCACGACCGTTGCTTTGCTTCTCTTCTCGCTCTCATTTGCGTAAGTTAGCCACCATATATGCTAGTGCTTGCTGCAGCTCCAACTCACTACCTTTTCCTACCCATAAGCTTAAATAGTCTTGATCGCGAGGTGCCGATGATACCAGTGCAGATGACGCAGCTGAGCTCAAGTGGGAACTCGACGAAGATCGTGTTCGTTGTGTTGATTTGTTTCTAGTTGATCAGTAGTGGAGCCCAGTCGGGGCGATCGGGGATCTAGCATTAGGGGTGGTCTTCTTTTATTTTGGTTCCGTAGTCGGACCTTGATTTATTCTGGATGATGTAATGCTATATTTATGTATTGTGTGAAGTGGCGATTGTAAGCCAACTCTTTATCCCTTTCATATTCAGTACATGGGACGTGTAAAGATTACCCCTCTTGCGACATGCCTACTACGCGGTTATGCCTCTATGTCGTGCTCCGGCACGTGGAAGATATAGCCGCATCGTGGATGTTATACCAACTATCATGCAGCCACCGGCCGCAGGTAGCTAGCTAGCAAGGGCGCGGCCACGACGACCGCCGAGAGAGCGGCGCGGCGCGGCGTAGCGAGATCGAGCGACGCGACGAGGGCGAGCAGCGAGCGACGCGGCGAGGGTGACGACCGGGGCGGAGCAGGGACGGTCAAGCTCGACGGCGAGCGGACCGGAGCAGGGGCGCTCGTGCTCAGCTGCGAGCGGGACGGAGCAGGAACGCATCGAGTAGAATGTGCGTGCGATGAGAGTAGGCCAACTAATAAAAATACAGACAGAGAGGAATGGGTGGGTGACAAGCAGGACAAGGCCGGATGCAGACGGACGGAAGGGACAGAGAAAGCGCTTGCTTTGTGTCCGCCCATGACTTAAATATAACTCAAATTTGGAACGAAAATGGATCCACACGAACACAAAATAGACACATAATAGAAATGAGTCGCTACGTTGGGCCACCATTTTTGTTCGCAACAAGTCAAACAAACACAGTCAGACAAAATGAATCGCTCCATTAAAATTGCTCTAACGGACTGAATAGACCGAAAACAAACAAGGAGAAGCTGCACAAGACCATGGGGCGCTCCACTCATCACTCGCCGGAAAAAGGTCACATCAAAAATCGATCACACCAAGTTCCCGTGCCGCTCCACTCATGGCATCTCGACGTTTCTCCAGGTCACAAGCCCTAAGGCCAACTCCAATGCACGACTTTTAACAGAGGTCCGTTTTACTTGAATTTTATCCGTTTGGGTAGGATAATATAATTATATTCGGGCATGTTCTGAGATACGGTGGTCGTGTATCCACGCGCTGACGCATCATGTTCGCCGCTTTTTTCAAACGTCAATTTTCGAATAAATCACGCCCTAGTTCAAACCAGCGGCCCTAGTTCACGCCGGAACACAGCCAATGGTCCTACACGTCCTCGCCGGCAACACAGCCAGCCTACAAAATAAATAGTTATGTCGCCGATAGCACAGTCAGCGCCGGACAACACAGCCAGCCCCCGAAATGAATAGGTTTCTCGCCGCGCACAACAAGCGGCCGACATCTATGCCAGCCTCCAAAAAAACGGCCACGGCCGAACAGACGACCTAGTTCAGGCCGTCGGCGTCGAACATCTCCTTCTGCCTGGCCTCAAACCAACTCCTCGTCTTTTCGCTCATCTTGCTCATCTTGATCAAGTCTACGCTCATGATCGCTAGGGCCACCTCCTTTGCTTTGGTTGCGGCATTGGTGGCATCGATGTCGAGCTGTCTCTACCTGGCCGTGACATTGGCGGTCTCGATGTCGAGCTGTCTTTGCCGGGACGCCTCCTCCATGTCGATCTTTCTCTTCTTGGCCGCCTCCTCCATCTCAAGTTTCTTCCATTGAAGCTCTAGGTATTGCTTCATTTGCTCGTCCTTAGTTTGTCGTTTTTTCTCGTCCCTCACATCCTTTTGAGACATCATGCCGTGCAAAGTCTCATGCAAGGCCATGGATGACGCATCACGTATGTCGTCCACCTTGGAGTTGGTCTTGCCCCTCAGCCTCTTCAACACCTCACCATCTCCACCTCCGGCCAATGTGGCCGTCTTCTTGTCTCTATTCCTTTGAGGTTCACGGTATTGATCTTTGAACTTAGGGCAATTGTTGATTATCGTCTGTTGACACACGAACACGTCACGTGTACCCTCGACGCCGGGGGTGATGCACCGCAGCTCACGTCGAAGGAGACCCGACCGACAGCGCGATACACAAGACAGTCAGCGGGCGCTTTTGAAAACCCGAAACCCCACACACCCGGGAGGGACCCTGTCAGGGAGTGCGGCGGCTATGGGCTGCCCTAGGTCGATTCGCTCGCCCCTAGAGCCTCATGGATCGCTGCCCTCCAACACGAAGAACGAACGAAGAACGAGAAAGAAAGATACAAGGGTAGGGGATAAAGATAGATGAACACAAAAGAGTAATAGATTGATTGGTTCGATTGGTGTTGTTCAATCGTCCATCACCCCCAACATATATAAGAGGCGGCTGGACTTCCCGTACAAGCAAAGGATTCATCTAGGCTTTCCTTACAAAAAAATTTACATCAATTCACGTCCTAGAGTCCTAATTCTATTCCAACTCGGATTCAGTCTGAATCTGGCCCAACTTCTGTCTTCCTCCTTGCGCGGGCCGCCGAGCTTGCATATGACCTCCGATCAAGATGGCCCAAATATGGAACTTGTGCGCCTCGACGATACGAACAATTCTTATGTTGAACACTTTTCCAAATAAGACCATCTTGAATATTCTACGAAGTCATCTTTAATATCCAGTCGGACTCGGTCATGTAACGGACTGGATTGTCCGAGTCTCGTAGTGAACTTACAGGCCGTATACTATCTCAGATGATAATGACTCCAAAACCAAAGTTCACCGTTTTAACGATGCGCACAACTTCCGTGTTGATCACTTTTCCATCCGAGGTCATCTGGATTACCTTTCGGGCACATCTTCAGTTTCACTCGGATCCGAGCTCATCCACTCGGATATTAGAGTTTTTCGTCCGACTGGACCTTTTCACTCGGATGTTAGAGTCTTTCACTCGGAAGACAATCTTCCACTCGGATGACTATAATTTCACTCGGAAGACAATCTTTCACTCGGATGACTATATTTCACTCGGAAGGCAATATCTTACTCGAACGTCAAGTTTTCATTCCGACGGTAATCTTTTCGCTCGGATAATAATTTCACTCGGATTACTATATTTTCACTCGGAAGCCAATCTTTTACTCGATCGATAAGTTTTCACTTGACCTTTTACTCGATCGGTAGGTTTTCACTCGGATGGTAAACTTTTCACTCGGATTTCCCGACTGAAAACACAGCCTGATCTTGATTTGTCTCTCCAGGTTGCATACGATCTTGGATTGAGACAAATTTTATACGAAAACGATCGGCTCGACGAGACAAAACTTTTTCGTGTTGAAGGTTTTTCGATTCAAGGCCGCCTTGATGGCCGAATTACTCGCGCAACCTATCAGACAAGTGTCTGGCACCTCGCGCCATATTTCTGTTGAGATTCGGTCTGCAGTGTATTGCCTCTAACTTTTGCATATGAACTCGGATTGAGATGATTTATATATCAAAATCGATTGGCTCGACGAGACGAAGACAATTCCTTAAGAGTGCTCCTTCATCCGAGGTCATCTTGAAGACGGGATTGGCCAAAAACCACTCGAAACATTGAATTATGACACTCGGAGTATAGTTTCGGTCCGTAAGATAAGGTCGAATGAATATAACCGAAACATCAAAGTTGTCCACTCGGCGACGTGAATCTTTTCATGCTGAAAACCTGTTCACTCGAGACCATATTCATTGCAATCTATATCTTGTCAAAATCAGGTGTCAACACATGCCCCCCTGTTTTCTGGCAGAGCTTGTGTGCCAGAAAATACCTTGCTTAGGGTAATGTTTAAGCACGATGTCAACACTCCATTGGCTGTGCATGTCGAGTATGATAATTTTAATCATCCATATGCTCATGTTTGTTGCTTCTTCGGTAGAGCCTCTTGGATAATAGTTGTCTGAAAACAACAATTGGATGTCACAAAGGCTTCCACGTAAGTTTCTTATGTCAATTTGGACCTTGCATTTGTCCAGGCATTCCCTGGGAATATTAGAACCCTTCAACGAAGACGGTTGTCGAACGATTATGACCATGCACCTCAAAGGAATACCGTCAACTGTTCGGCGACTCAACTCGTTATCAAAGTACACCATCAAGCCTCCGCCGAACAACGTCTGTCTCTTGACTTGGATCCTGCAAATAAATAACATTTGGAGTCGGGGCTCTTTTATGCACTAGACCCTTGATTAGTGGTCGACTCAATAATTAAGTCGGCCTCGCCAGTATTGGCAAACAATGAGCATCGGCTATAGGAGTAGGAAATCAACCATGGTGAACACCGTTAGCCAGATGCCGGGTTTGTCAACACAATGAATTCTGAGGGCGATATGCAAATATCGACCATGCGTTCTTATCTCAAAAGTGCTCGGGAGTCCGTCCACCAAAGTGTGAATAGCCGAAATAAGTCAGATGTTTCGGCTGAGGATAAATTCCATAGCGTTGATTTTGATGGTATGATTGAAGAATATGGATGAGATGCCTCCTGGAGTCTCCTATATGAAAATTGTCGTCCTCGCCTACGGGCTTTATACTTGTACTCCCTTATTTCTGTTGGCTTCGCAACAGGAGATGTGATGCGGCTCTTGACTCGAGGATTTCCCTTAGGAACCCAGGCCATGTACCTCTTCTCCAGCTCTTTGGCCCTAAGACGTCTTAGTTTCTTCTGTTGCGAATATGGTAAGCCGAGTGGGCGTCCCGGCTGGGACTTTGGTTTATGCACTAGCAAATTCTTCCTGACTTCGGGCATCTCTGGCTTGGCCTGTCCAAACTTGACTATTGGATCCTTGAAATTTACTTGCTTCACTTTCTTGTCCTTAGCAGCCAACATAGGCTCGGCTGGCTTTTTGTCATTTGGAGTCGGATCTAAAATAGCACTCTTGCAGCCATCCTTTTCCTTCTTCACTTTTTTAACACTTGGTGCAATAGAAGGTCGGACATCATTTCTATTTTGACTGCTCCTCTTGGGAACCCATGCCATGTTCTTCTTTCTCAACTCATGTGCACTAAGTGTTTGTAATTCCTTCTCTTGCCAATGTGCTAAGCCGAGTGAGCACGTCGGCTGTGATTTTGTTTCAACCAATGCCAACTCTTTTTTGGCCTTGTGCACTCTCAACTTCTTCCCTTCAGATTTGGCACTTGATTGACTTGCCTCGTTGCCTTTTGTAGCCAATGTCAATACTTTAACTGGCTCTTTGTTATTTGAGAACAAATCTGAAGTAGCACACTTACGACCATCTTTCTTGACCTGGTACACTTGCTTGATCACCTCTTTCTTATTCCTTGAGCTCCGGACCGATTCCTTATGATTGAAACGGTCTTTAACGTGTGATTGTTCATCAAATGTTGATCTTTTTGGACCTGCATAATGTTGGCGAGATGATCTAAAATAAGATGGATAATTTGCCCTTGTATCATACCTGCCCCATGATGGATATGGATTTACATGAGCGTAGGGAGGCATCCACGACATTGGCATTGGCGGCCCAAAAGTAGGATATGAAGTCTGCTTGCTCAACGTCTTCCTTTGCCAATCCAAGTCTTCAGATTTATGCCTTGGGGGTGACTTCGATGCTTTTGCTTCACTCGGCCGATAAGCACTCTTTGCCTCACTTATCTTTTGGTACTTTTCTAATAACTGCACGAAAGTGACTTTCGGTTTTTTGCTTTTTGCTTACCATGGCATTTGCTTTCTTTGGTTGTGCGTGCACCGGTCTTTGAATTCTCTTGTTCCCCCCCCCCCCAGTGCTAGATGTTATCATTGTAGCTTTGATGGAATTTCTGTCTTCAAGATTGTTCTTGATGCACTTTTTAACAATATCCTTGCTCGAAGACTTGACCCCATCATCATTGACGTGTACATGTCCACTTTTAGATAAATCGGCTGAAGATAGCCGAGTCAACATTTGATGGCCGTCAAAATGATCCGACTGTCCAAATGATCGTGCCTCAACAAACTCCAATCGTCCTATCTTGTTCGATTGCTTGACTGGATGGATCATGTTGCAATCTTTGACATTTTGCTTGAACGAACATTGCGTTGGCTCTTGTCTTGACGGCTCGACATCGTGATCAATTATAATAATAAGATTAGTCAGCGATGTACACTCCTGGTCCATTAACGAATATTGTGATACCGGCTTCGATACAAAACAACCGAGCGGTGTCAGTTTAACATCATCCGACTCGTCTATGCATTGATTTTCGTCCTCCTTTCCCGATGCTCTTGAATCGGCTATCCTGGAGAACTTTGAACCTGGCTTTATATTCCTGCAACCAAAATAATTACAGAATATACGTCTCATCTGAATATGAATATAAAGTTCAGTCGGCATGACGGGAACAACTTTGGTTGCGATAAGTTGTCACTATTAGCCTCTATGAATGGTGCCATGTGTTGATCAACATGATTAGTAACAAGGTAATTCGAAACAAACAGATTACTCATCTCGATCGGTCTTTCAAAATTAATTAGAATCTTACTAACGGGTGCATCAACAATATGATTTTGACCGAATCGAAAACTGAGTTAACTCTCGGCTAGGTGTACCTTTGTGAAGTCGTTGGAACGAGAAGATGGTTGCACCACTGGAACAATACCTTGCTCCGCTTCTGAATAATTCTCGAATGCATCTTCCTCTTTTTCTGGATCTCGTGTGTCGGGTGGTAGGTGCGACATATGCCAATGGGTGGCTTATCATTGTGGGAGCCAGTAAGACGTCGCCGGTGCCTGGAAACAGGATGAGGCGAAGACATGCACGCCGACGAATCTTACCCAGCTTCGGGGCTCTCCGTGGAGATAACACCCCTACTGCTGCTCTGCGGGGTCTCCGCATGATCACTAGATGAATAAGTAGCTACACGATGCTCCTTGAGCTGTTTGGGCGAGAGGAGGAAGAAGGGCACGGCTCGCTCTCTTCTCCTCCCTATGTGGTGTCTAAAACTAGCAGGGATCGACCCTTTGCATGGGTGTTCCGGGGGGTTTATATAGGCCTACCCCCCGGGGGTACAATGGTAATCCGGCTGGGCATGGGGCCCAGCCGTCTGTGTCTACACTCGCCGGCTTCTGCGCCGACTGCTGGGGCCCGCCGGTTGGTGGGTCCCGCCGGCTGCCGGCTCCTTGGTTGACAGGCAGGCCCCACTCTCCAGGGCCTTGTCGGGGGCTGGTTACTGTTGCTCAATCTTGGTGACGAGGGCTTCGCCGAGGTAGGCGTGGCTACAGTGCCGCCGTCCGGCGGGTGATCGCTGTAGCCTCACCATGTCTTGTCTCCTTAATGGGGCATCTCCTTCGAGGGAAGTGGCAAGCCGGCTATGGAGATCCGGCTTTGTCTTGGGCCGACTAGGGGAGGCCTGGCCGCCTTCAGGTGTCTCTCTGCCCGAAGGGGCCCACCGCCCGTGGGCCGCGCTGGCAGCCCGTCGTGGATGACATCAGGGTCAACGTGGCAACAGTGCTGCGCCGGACGGGTCATGGCCACCCGTACGGTGCACTGTGTCAGACGTGCTCCGGGATTCGGGGGTGGCAGGCTTCACTGTAGCCACGCCCCGTCACATCGCCGTTATGTGGATGCAGACTTCGAGGGTACGATCTTGACCGCTTTGTGGGAGCCGGCTTCTTGGAGTCGGCCTTCTCGCGGTCGGCTTCTCGGAGCCGGCCCTCCCGCGGCTTTCTTCATGAGGGCTGAAGTCGGGCCGCCTTCGATAGCCGGCCTGGGAGACAGCCGGCAAGGGGAAGGCGACCCCGTGTCTTGGATTCTTGAGGGCCGAATCGGCTCGTAATTTTTTCAGAACGGCCAGGGGGAGCCGGCTAGGCTACCCATGGTTATTTACTCCGACAGTAGTCCCCGAAGCTGGGTCAGCTTCCTATCCGAGGGGCCAGCTTTGCTTGTGCGCGCCGTCTTCGGAAAGCTCCGTTTCTCGTAGGCGGGAACGCGGGCCACGTGGCAAGGAAATCCTGCCAACGCACACGCGCGACGGGCCGCCGCCGCAGGCCCAGGCCCGCCACTCGTAGGCCTCGGCCCGAGCGCGGATCTTCTGCGGCCCACATGGACCGCTCGCCTTCCCGCGGCAGTTTTATTATGCCATCAGGGCACAATAATCGCGGGACGTGGGGGAGTGGGCGGAGTTGATCCCCACGTTCCCCCACGTCGCGCCTCCTTGGCTCCGCCGCGCGGGTCTATAAGTAGGAGGAGGAGGGGGAGCGGCAGAGGCTCGCACGCTCTCCCTCACTCCGCCCCTTCTCGCCCTCCTTCTCTTCGCCGCAGCAACCCTTTGTCGCGCCGTTCCGCCGTCGCTTCGTCTTGCTCCGCATCGCTCCCATGGCGCTGTCGAGCTCGTGGGATGGCTCCAACGTCCATGAGGACCACGTCGAGTTCCTCCGCCGGACGCGGCGCCTGCCGGGCAAGAACTTCGTGCGGGTTCGTCAAGCGCCGGCGAGGGAGATTTCGCCGGCTCCGGAGGAGGGCGAGCGGGCGATCTTCCGCTCGCACTGCCTGCGCGGCTTCGGCCTCCTGGCGAGCGGATTCATTCGAGCCTTCCTCAAATTCTACCACCTCCAGCCGCATCACCTCACGCCCAACGCGGTGATGCTGCTGTCGGCTTTCGTCACCCTGTGCGAGGGCTTTCTTGAGGTTCTCCCCACGCTCGAGCTCTGGGGGGAATTCTTCCAAAGCAAGCTCGGGACCGTCGTCGTGGGCGTGCCCGCCCCCTGCGGAGCCTTCATTGCCATGAGGCGGGCGAGCGAGAACAATCCGTTCCCGTCCATTCCGCTGATCCAGTCGGTGAAGCTCTGGCAGAAGTCCTACTTTTACGTGAAGAACGTCGCCCAGCAAGGCGACTACGTCAACCTGCCGGCTTACGTAGCCGGCCCGCCGGCTGGGAGGCAACCTTCGTGGAGCTACTGGGCCAGGTCGTTGTCCCAGGCCGGGAACGCAGCCATCTCCCGGCTTCGGGTGATGATCCACTCGGAGGGCCTGACCGGTGCCGACTTGGTGGCCGCATTCGTGGAGCGCCGGGTACTTCCGCTCCAAGGCCGGCCTCACATGATTTGCCAGATGAGCGGCCGCTTCGACCCGTGCCGGCTGAGCACCAGGGAGATGCCTCATGCAGAGGTGTCAGCTATGGTGAACTACATCTCCAACTGCAAGCTCGCCGAGGATTGGCGATACGACAAGGAGCCATATTCCCGCGCCAACCCTCCGCCTGTCGTAAGTTTTTTTCTTCTTTTCTTCCTTTTTGTAGCCGGCCTCATGATAGCCGACCCTTGATCAATTGGTTTGCCTTTAGCAGAACCCTCTTCTTCCGCCGACGGCCGGGGCCGCGGGGGTAGAGCGCCAGCTCCTCCCCGACCGCACGGTGGACGACGCCGACGATCCGGACCTGGGAGCGGCCGCCATGGAAGACGCCATCGTGGGGGAAGGCGACGAGGCCGGAGGCGCGGGACCCGGGGCCGGCTTCGAAGACTGGCCGGACGACGACGAGGTCGAAGCCGCCCCGCACCGCCAGCCGGCGCCTGATCATCAAGGCACGGGCTCGTCTGTCGTGCCGGCTGCCCGTGGCGGCGCGCAGAAGCGCCGGGCCGCGTCGACCTTCTTCGGCAGCTGACCGAAGAAATCCAAGGTTTCCACGGCGGCGACCAAGCGGGATGAGGCGGCCGCAAAGGTGGCCCGCTTCCGCAAGGCGGTGAAACAACCGCGGGCGATCTCGGCGTAAGTCGTCGAATGTCTTGCATATATTTTTTTGTTGTCTTTTTCGACCGAAGCTCTTCTAAACCTTTCTTTATTCGCCGGACAGGGCACCGCTTTCCCTTGAGCGGGGTCCTGGCGGCTCCGTAGTCGGGCCGACTGGAGGGTCTTCAGGCTCCCGTCGCGTGGATCCCCGCGCCGACCTTAGGGAGGCCACGGAGCAGAACGCACGGGAGGCGCGGGAGGAGCGGGAGGCGGCGGAACGAAGGACCGCCCAGGCGACGAAGAAGCAAGCCGACGCGGCGGCCAAGGCCCAGGCGAAGGCGGCAGCCGCGGAGACGGAGGCGGAGGCCTCGCACAACCAGCCTTCGTTGCTCGTCGTTCCCCTCCGCGCCGTGGCCCCCGACATTCCCGTGCCCCCGTCGGAGGAGGTCGACCAAGGCCCGCCGGTGATGGAGAGGAGGGAGGACCACGTGATCTTCGTGGAGGGGGCGCCGCAGACGGCGCCGACTGGAGCGGGCCAAAGCGGCCAATCATCTGCGGCGCCAGAGCAGCCGTCCGGGGGAGAGCCGGAGGCAGGGGCCGGCCTCGAGGTGCAGTCGGCATTGCGCCGGCGCGCAGGGGGTGGCGCCTCCGCGCCGGAACCGCACCGAGCAGCGGGCGCTAGCCAGACGGCGGAGGCCCTGGAGGCGGCCAGCGCCAGCACGTCCGAGTGGACTCCCAGCGGGGGGACGGGTGAGCTGAACGCGGCGGCCCAGGAGGTCCGGAACCGGCTTCAAGCTCAGGCCGCCTCGCTGCAGCGATACACCTAAGAGTTCCTCGCGACGCGGGCCGTCATCCGGGTGAGTCTTCTGGCCTTGGTTATTTTGCTCTTTTGATTTCTTCCGTGGGGGCGCGTCAGCGCACCCACTGGGTGTAGTCCCCGAGTTCCGAGTCGGCTGCTGCGCAGGCGGCTTGGAACTTACTAGGTTCTGACAACTTAACTCATCCTCGCCTCCTGTATAATCTTCCAGGAGTATCATAACCTCCACGCAGCCGCCTTCAACTCCCAGGCTCAGGAGCTGGGCCGGAGAACCGAGGACCTGACCAGCAGCCGGAGTGCGTGTTTGTCTCGTTCATCTCCTGTGGGGGCGCGTCAGCGCACCCACTGGGTGTAGTCCCCGAGATTCGGGCCGACTGCTGAGCAGCCGGGTCGGATCTTCCTTGACGACTTCTTCCTTATTAATTTTTCCTTTGTCTTCATGCTTGCAGGAGCCAATGCCGACTTGAGGGGGCAGCTCAGCGGGGCCCAGGCCGCCCTTCGCGCCAAGGAAGCCGAGTACAACTCCTTGGTCCTGGAGCGTGACCGCCTGGCCAAGAAGTTGGCCGACCAGGAGGAGAGCCACAAGGTGGCCCTGAAGAAGGCGCAGGACAGCAAGGACGCCCTGAAGGCCGAGTTCGAGACCGAAGCGGCGGGCTGGGCTGAAGCGAAGCAGGCGCTGAGCGAGGGCTTCAGTCGTATCGAGGATCTGATCGACGGTAAGCCGCCTTCTTCACTCCCTGCTTGCCCCTTGATCCCTGATTTGTGTTCTGACTTGTGCTTCTTTTTGTTCTCTGTGCAGACTACTTTCCCGGCTACTCCGTCTTCGCCACCCAATCCATCGAGGCCCATCGCGAGGCGCGCCGGCAGGCGTGGGCTGAAATCGCGCCGGACGCGAGCCGGACGCTTGAGGAGCAACTCTTGGCGGTCCAAGCCCGGCTGCAGCCGGCTCACCGTATGCTCCGCCACCTCCAGCGCGCCAGGGCGCAGGTGTTGGCCGCCCTCTGGCCAAGCGAGACGATTCCCCGCACCCCGAGTCGGACTGTCGACTGGCTGGAGGTTGCGGTTGGCCGCTTCGAGGCCTGGAAGGCATCGGCAGCCCGGCTTGGGGCTGGGCGGGCGCTGGAGTTCGTCCGAGCCTGGTATCCGGGGCTAAACCTGGACCAGCTGCGCACCTGGCGGCTGGAGGCCGATGAAAAGATGGAGGAGGTGCGGCCGGCTATCGCTCAGCGCGCTTCGACGATCGCCGAGTGCACTGTCATCAGCGTCTTCGCTCCTGAAATTAATGACGACGGCGTTGCCCAGCCGGAGGAGTGGTTCGGGCTGGACCCAGCAGCGGGTGAAGACTCGGCAGAGGAGATCGCCTCCAGCGATGAAGGCGAAGACGACGAAGGAGAGGAAGGCGAAGACGTTGAGCCGACCGGTGAAGCGGCCAGCCAGCCTCAGCCTGATCGTGCCTCCGGCAACAAGGCGCGTGCTAGCGCGCCCTCTGCGGGAGGCGGTGATCATGCCGAGGTTCGCCAGCCGGCCACTCCTCCAGTCGGCACTGCCATCTCCACCGACCTGCCCGACTCGCCAGTCGCTCCCTTGGCTTAATCTGTCGTCCTTGTTTTTTCCTGCTTGTTGCCTTTTGAACAATTTTATTAAACTTGCGCAGTTCCACCCACTGGGGGTGTATTCGAACTATGTTGAATGCTGGCCTTTTGAAGGTCTTTTATGTAAATATTATTGTGTGTTTGGTTTCCATTCGTGTATGCTTTTTATCCTTAGGCTGTTTCCTTTGCCTCCTTCCCCTTTTAAGTACTCGAGCTTTCTTAGATTGAAGCGAGGTGAATGGAAGCCGGCCGGCCGGCTACTTTGGTAGTCGGTCGGTGGTGGGAGAAAAACCGGTTTTTGTTATATTAGTCCGTTAGTCCCTAGCCGTTTTTCATGTGGGCGTCCTTTCCTGCCTTTAACTCTTGCCAGCCGGATAGCCGGTTCTTCGATCTGCGACTTTTGGCAAGAGAAGACTTGGGAGCCGGCACACTACTTGTCTGACTGCGGGTAGGACTTCTAATATAACTCCAGGCGGCCAGTCCCCGGGCCGACTAGTCGAACCCGGTGCCGGACGGAAAAAGTGAATGTAATGACAAGGTCATAAGCCTGATACTTTTCATCCATAGATAAAAGATGGCAGTCCCTGAGCTCTCCTCGGGGGGCCTATTGTCTCGTACTTAGTACAAAAGTTAGCGTGATACATACTGCATTTCAACTGCAAAATCTTCGGAGGAGGTTGGCGTTCCATGGTCGTTCCGACTCCTTGCCGGAGTCGTCTCTCTTTCGTGCCTTCGTCTTCTGCACGTCGATCAGGTAGTAGGAGTCGTTGCCTAAGGCTCTGCTGATGACGAAGGGGCCCTCCCAATGGGCCGAGAGCTTGTGCTGGCCGGCTGTTCGCTGGATCAGCCGGAGCACAAGATCACCCTCTTGGAAGGATCTTGGCTTGACCTTCCGGCTGTGGTAGCGGCGCAGGCCCTGCTGATAGATGGCGGACCGGCTGAGGGCTAACAGCCGGCCTTCTTCCAGCAGGTCGACGCCGTCTTCGCGTGCTTCCTTGGCCTCCTCTTCCGTGTACATGGTTACCCGAGGCGAGTCAAACTCGATGTCAGTTGGGATGACCGCCTCGGCACCATACACGAGGAAGAAAGGAGTGAAGCCGGTTGACTTGTTTGGTGTAGTGCGCAGACTCCAGAGGACGACCGGCAGCTCATCGAGCCAACAGCCGGCTGAAGGCTCCAGTGGTACGACCAGTCGGGGCTTGATGCCGGAAAGGATGAGGCCGTTGGCTCGCTCGACCTGGCCGTTTGACTGCGGGTGGGCAACGGACGCTAGGTCCAACCGGATGCCTTGCGTCGCGCAGAAACGTGCCAAGGCTCCCTTGGCGAAATTCGTGCCATTGTCGGTGATGATGCTGTGTGGCACGCCATACCGAGTTGTTATATCTGCGATAAATGTCACGGCAGTCGGCCCATTCAGCTTCTTGATCGGCTTTGCCTCAATCCATTTGGTGAATTTTTCCACGGCGACAAGCAGATGTGTCATGCCGCCGCGCGCCGTCTTGAATGGGCCCACCATGTCCAGTCCCCAAACAGCGAAGGGCCAAGTGAGGGGAATGGTCTTGAGTGCTGAAGCCGGCATGTGTTGCTTGGAGCTGAAGAGTTGGCATCCTTTGCAATGTTTAACTAACCCCTTGGCATCATCCAAAGCAGTCGGCCAAAAGAAACCATGGCGGAAGGCTTTGGCGACGAGTGATCTTGAGGCCGCATGGTGGCCGCATTCTCCTTGGTGGATGTCTCTGAGGATTGCAATGCCCTTCTCTTGCTCGACGCATCGCTGGAGGACTCCAGTGACACTGCGCTTGACGAGTTCTCTGTTGACGATTGTGTATGCTCCGGCTCGGCGTTGGACTTGTCTTGCCTCTGTTTCGTCAGCCGACAGATCTTGGTTTATTAGGAAGTTGAGGATGGATTGAGCCCAAGATGGAGGTGCGACTTCTTCTATTGCCAACACGGCTACTACGACCTGGGCGGGCGGGCTGGGTGGTGAAATGCTGGAGTCGGCCGCCGCCTGTTGTGTTGGTGCAGTCTCCGGGCCGACTACCACAGTCCCCGAGCCGGGTGTGGCAGTCCCCGGGTCGGGCGTAACTACGGAAGTCCCCGAGCCACCTGCTGATGTCCCCTGGCCGACTATCGAAGTCCCCGGGTCACCTGCTTGGTTCTTCGAGCCGGTCGCGTCGGGGTCAGGCGGCACGAAGATGGAATCGGACTCTGGAGACGGCTTGATAGATGGCTTGAGGAGGCGTTATAGAGAGACGCCGGTTGGTATTGCTTGCCGAGTGGAGCCTATTCGAGCCAGGGCGTCAGCTGGCTCGTTGTCGGCTCGTGGTACGTGGAGGAACTCGCATCCTTCAAAATACTCACTGATCTGCTGAACGAGGAAGCGGTAGCTTGCCATATTTGCGTCCTTGGCATCCCAGTCGCCGGATGATTGCTGGACCACCAAGTCCGAGTCGCCATAACATAGGATCCGGCGAATGCCGAGTTCTTTGGCAAGCCGGAGCCCGTGTATGAGCGCCTCGTACTCGTCCACGTTGTTGGAGGCGGAAAAGTGAATTTGCAGCGTGTATCTGAGCTTGTCGCCTTTGGGAGAGGTGAGGATGACGCCGGCTCCCAAGCCGGTGCGCATCTTGGATCCATCAAAGTGCATGCGCCAATGGGTGGAGTCGGGAGCTGGCGGTAGGTACTGGGTCTCGGCCCAGTCGACGAGGAAGTCGGCCAATGCTTGGGACTTGATGGCAGTGCGAGGCTGGTAGAAGATCGTGTAGGGGGCCAGCTCGATGGCCCATTTCGCGACCCGGCCGGATGCATCCCGGCTGCCTATGATCTCGGCCAACGGGGCGGTGCATACGACCGTGATGGGATGCTCTTGGAAGTAGGGCTTCAGCTTCTTGGCGGCGAAGTACACGCCGTAGCACATCTTCTGGTAGTGCGGGTAGTTCTGCTTCGAGGTAGACAGCACCTCGCTCAAATAGTACACCGGCCTCTGGACCGGCTGGGCTCGGCCCTCTTCTAGGCATTGGACTACGATGACGGTGCTGACCACTCGGCTGGTTGCGGCAATGTAGAGGAGCATGGGCTCTTTCTCAGTCGACGCCGCCAGGACAGGCGGCGTGGCCAGCATCTTCTTCAGCTCGTGAAAAGCTTGGTCGGCTTGGTCATTCCACTCGAAGTGGTTGGTCTTCTTCATGAGGCGGTAGAGAGGAAGAGCTTTCTCTTCGAGCCGGCTGATGAAGCGGTTCAGGGAGGCCAAGCATCCGGTAAACTTCTGGACGTCTCGAAGTTTGGTGGGAATCGCCATTCTCTCAATGGCCTTGATCTTTACTGGGTTGCATTCGATGCCCCGTTCGGAGACCAGGAAGCCTAGGAGCTGGCCGGCTGGCACTCCGAACACGCATTTCTTGGGGTTGAGCTTGATTTGGAACCGGCGTAGGTTCTCAAATGTTTCCTTGAGGTCTTCCAGCAAGGTGCCACGCTTCTCCGTCTTCACCACAATGTCGTCTACGTAGACGTGGGCATTTCTGCCGAGCTTCTTGAGGAGGCACTTCTGCATGCAACGCTGAAAAGTGGCACCGGCATTTCTCAAGCCGAATGTCATAGTCAGGTAGCAGAAGGCTCCGAATGGCGTGATGAAGGTGGTCTTCAGGCGGTCTGCCGGATCTAACTTTATCTGGTGGTATCCTGAGTAAGCATCCAAGAAACTCAACAGCTCGCATCCGGCCGTGGAGTCTATCACTTGGTCAATCCTTGGCAGAGCAAAGGGATCTTTGGGGCAGGCCTTGTTGAGGCTCGTGTAGTCTATGCACATGCGCCACTTGTTGTTCTTCTTTAGCACGAGGACCGGGTTGGCGAGCCACTCTGGAAAGAAAACTTCCATAATGAAGCCGGCTGCCAGAAGCCGGGCTATCTCCTCTCCTACAATCCTTCTCTTTTCCTCCGACAGTCGGCGGAGGGGTTGTTTGACTGGTTTTGTGTCTTCTCAGACGTGTAGTTTGTGCTCGGCGAATTCCTTCGGAACACCCGGCATGTCCTTGGGGGACCATGCAAAGATGTCCCGATTCTCACGGAGGAAATCGGCGAGCTCGCCTTCCTATTTGCTGTTTAGGTTTTCCCCAATGACGGCAAACCTCTCTGGGTGCTCGGGGTCAAGAGGTATCTTCTTCGTCTCCTTGGCCGGCTGGAAAGATCCTTGAGCATCATGCTCCTTGGGATCGGGGGACAAGGCCGACTGTTTGCCGGCCATGGCCATGACTCGGTCCAACATCTTCTTTTCTTCGGCAATCACAAGGGACTCGGCCAGCCGGCTGCTGGCTGCTGCGCACTCGGAGGACTTCTTGTAATCGCCGGCTATGGTGATGACGCCCTTGGTGCTCGGCATCTTTATCTTGAGGTATGCATAGTGGAGAACTGCCATGAACCTGGCCAAGGCAGGTCGGCCAAGCAATGCATGGTAGGGGCTCTCCAGGTCCACCACTTCAAACCAGATCGCTTCCCGGCGGAAATGCTCCTTGTCCCCAAAGAGTACATCAATCTTGATCTTGCCAATGGGGGCGCAGGACAGGCCGGGTACGATGCCATGGAACACAGTCCGAGTAGGCATGAGTTGCTTCGTCTTGACATTCAGCTTCTCCAGGGTGTCACGGTACAGGATGTTGATGCTGCTCCCGCCGTCTATCAGCACGCGGGAGAAATGGGCGGCGCGTCTATCCGTTGCAAGGGTGGCATCCAAAACCAACGCATAAGAGCTGGGAGACGGCATCACCTCTGGGTGGTCGGCCCGGCTCCAGCTGATAGGTTTTTCTAACCAGTGCATGTGCTCAGTGGGGTTGGCAGCGACAATGCTGACTTCTTGGTGCTCTCAGCGTTTGCTGCGCCGGTCTTCGGGCTGGCTTGTAAAGATGACATAGGCGGCATGCTCGTCGGGGAACTCATCGTGCATGGCTCCGACTGCGGGCCAAGCAATCGGTGGCTGCGGAGCCGGAGGCGGCGGACCGGCAGGCGGAGGCGGCGTGAGCCCTTCGCCTTTGGAGATTCGGGTAAGCCAGTGGCACTTCCGGGTCGTGTGGTTGGATGGCTTCGCGCCGCTGTGGAACTTGCATGGGGCGTCGAGAGTCTGCTCGTAGGAGAAGGCCGGCTGCCAAGCCGGCTTGCCGCCCCTCTGCTTCTTGGGTGCGGGCCGCCCTTCAGGATGCTCGTCTTCGACTGTGGCCACCTGCCGACTGGTGGAGGGCGGCACGGGGCCCTTGCGCTTGTGGTCGTTCTGGTGTGGGCGTCGGCTGGAGTCCCCAGCCGGCGTCTTGGGCGCCGGGTTGAGTACCTTCCCGGACGCGTCTACCCGGAGTTCGGTCTTCATTGAGGAGTCGGCGGTGGCGTACTTGTCCGCTATGACCAGAAGCTCGTCGAGGGTAGTCGGCTCGTCACAGAGGAGCTTGTGCTTGAGGAGGGTGCCTTCTCGGCACCCGGCAATGAAGTATTCTATGGCTTGCACCTCGTGCACCCCTTCGCAAGAGTTGCGGAGCTTGGCCCAACGCGTGAGGTAGTCGCGAGTGGACTCGGCGGGGCCTTGTACGCACAAGGAGAGCTGTCTGGGCTTGGGAGCCCGCTTGTAGGTGCTGGTGAAGTTGCGGACTAAGGCTTCTGTGAAGTCTAGCCAGCTGTTGATGCTGTATGGCTTGAGGCTGTTGAGCCAGGTCCGCGCCGTGCCTTGCAGCATGAGGGGCACGTACTTCACGGCAACGCGCCTGTTGCCGTTGGCTATGCTGACCGCCGTGGAGTAGTCGATCAACCAATCTTCCGGCTTCACGGAGCCGTTGTACTTGCGCGTGTCTCTTGGGAGCGAGAACCCTTTGGGGAAAGGCTCGTTGCGGATGCGGGGGCCAAAGCAAGGCGGGCCGACATCGTCTTCTTCTTCCAGCGCCAGGGATCGCGCCAGGCGGTCGATCCGATGGCGGGCGTCATTCTCGCTGACTCCTTCACGGTGACCTAGCCGGCCGCTGAGAGTCGGATGCGCAACAGGCGGTGGGGTGGGATATCTCTCTCCACGGGGCCGAGGCGGAGGCGGGTTGCCCCGCCACTCCACGGCCCGGGGGTGGCCTTCTGCGTCTCGCTCGATGGAGATTCGGGTTCGGCTTCGGCTGGCAGCCGGCTCTTTCTCGCGCCGCGCACGGGTTTTACCCGTAGTCGGCGTCCGGGACGTCGCGCCGTGATCTCGGCGCGGGGGAGGGCTTTCCGCGCGGGCGTCGGCTTCGTGCCGCTGCGCGGCTGCATCGATTAGCTGCTGGATGCGTCGGGTCATGTGGGGGAGTTCTTCGGCCCCCAGTCCGTCTAGCTCGTCTATGGCCGCCTGGGCGGCGCGCAGGTTCTCGAGTGGAGTGGCGTAGACTGGGCGGTCGACTCCTAGCGTATCGGCGACGACAGCGCCGCGCTGTCTGACAACGCCGGCCCGGCTGGGCCCGCCTGGGGGCGGCGTGCCAAAGGCGGCGCGGTCGGCCTCGCGTCGGTGGGCCTCAGCGAGGCGTATCATGGAAACCAACTTCCGGCCCTCCGCGAGGAGGGCGAGGCGGCGAGCCTCCAGTGCTTCAGCGTCGGCATCGGCCAGGAGGGGGATGGACAAGTCGTGGACCGCTGCGTGCAGGGCGTCGTGGGCGCTCTCGTCAGAAGCGCCGCCGTGGCCGATGACCATCACCTCGGTGGTGACAGCGTCGCAGCCATCGGCCCGGGGAAGCGGGTCGTTGTAGATCGTGACGTCGGTGGGGAAAGTGTCGAGTGAGGCCGTGTCGGAGTCGACAGGCATCGGATAGGTGGAGCCAACCGACTCCAAGTCCACAGCAGGCTCGCCGGAGACATGGAGCTGGCCGAGGAGGTTGACAAGGTGGTCGGTGCCCGCGTCGGAGGCGAGCTCGTCGGAGATGAGGGTCTTGTCAAGGAGATCGGCGAGGCCGCTCGCCGCATAGGCGTTGGTGACGCCTTGCAGCACGTCGTGGCAAGCGCCATCGGGCGTGCCGGGCTGGCTACGCTCGCGGGGGAGGAAGAGGGTTCCCGTCCAGAACAGGTCTCCGGACGACGGTGCACCTGGCCCCACGGTGGGCGCCAAATGTCGGGTGGTAGGTGCGACATATGCCAACGGGTGGCTTATCATTGTGGGAGCCAGTAAGACGTCGTCGGTGCCTGGAAACGGGATGAGGCGAAGACATGCACGCCGGCGAATCTTACCCAGCTTCGGGGCTCTCCGTGGAGATAACACCCCTACTGCTGCTCTGCGGGGTCTCCGCATGATCACTAGATGAATAAGTAGCTACACGATGCTCCTTGAGCTGTTTGGGCGAGAGGAGGAAGAAGGGCACGGCTCGCTCTCTTCTCCTCCCTATGTGGTGTCTAAAACTAGCAGGGATCGACCCTTTGCATGGGTGTCCCGGGGGGTTTATATAGGCCTACCCCCCGGGGGTACAATGGTAATCCGGCTGGGCGTGGGGCCCAGCCGTCTGTGTCTACACTTGTCGGCTTCTGCGCCGACTGCTGGGGCCCGCCGGCTGGTGGGTCCCGCCGGCTGCCGGCTCCTTGGTTGACAGGCAGGCCCCACTCTCCAGGGCCTTGTCGGGGGCTGGTTACTGTTGCTCAATCTTGGTGACGAGGGCTTCGCCGAGGTGGGCGTGGCTACAGTGCCGCCGTCCGGCGGGTGATCGCTGTAGCCTCACTGTGTCTTGTCTCCTTAATGGGGCGTCTCCTTCGAGGGAAGTGGCAAGCCGGCTATGGAGAGCCGGCTTTGTCTTGGGCCGACTAGGGGAGGCCTGGCCGCCTTCAGGTGTCTCTCTGCCCGAAGGGGCCCACCGCCCGTGGGCCGCGCTGGCAGCCCGTCGTGGATGACATCAGGGTCAACGTGGCAACAGTGCTGCGCCGGACGGGTCATGGCCACCCGTACGGCGCACTGTGTCAGACGTGCTCCGGGATTCGGGGGTGGCAGGCTTCACTGTAGCCACGCCCCGTCACATCGCCGTTATGTGGATGCAGACTTCGAGGGTACGATCTTGACCGCTTTGTGGGAGCCGGCTTCTTGGAGTCGGCCTTCTCGCGGCCGGCTTCTCGGAGCCGGCCCTCCCGCGGCTTTCTTCATGAGGGCTGAAGTCGGGCTACCTTCCGATAGCCGGCCTGGGAGACAGCCGGCAAGGGGAAGGCGGCCCCGTGTTTTGGATTCGTGAGGGCCGAATCGGCTCGTAATTTTTTCAGAAGGGCCAGGGGGAGCCGGCTAGGCTACCCATGGTTATTTACTCCGACATCGTGCCTCATCACTCGGATTGCCTGAATAGATTTGACTTGGATTTCCCGAGTAGATTTCACTCGGATTACCCGAATGGATTCCACTCGGCCGCTCCTCGTCAGCTATACTTCGTTCAGCTGCATGCTCTGGTTCTTGGTCTTCGTCACTAGTCAAACTTTCTTTGGCCATATAACTTTGCTCTTGATGCTCATCAATTTCTTTGGCACGGAACTCATAGGGCAGCATGTAAGCTCCCTCACATCCATAAAAATCGAGCACGGCCAATTTGTTGCGTTTACCGTTCTTTTGCTTGGTGAAGCTTGCATCTTCTATTTTGGTACACGCAGCAATAACTGGCTTGATGCACTCGGCTCCAGCGGCTTTAGCCAGTGATGCACTCGGCTGACACGATGCACTCGGCTGGCTCGATGCAACGCACTCGGCCTTAAATGTCTCAGTGGTCAATTTGGTTTCAATTGAATCCACCATTGTCTTCTCACAAAAGGAACTGTTCAACTCAGCTGTAGACGACTTAGTCATATTTGACTCAGTTTCAACCGTATTAGCCGAGTGAACCCTTTCTTGACGATTTTCTTGCAAATATTCCACTCCACGTTTCTTCTTGAGTGCTTCATAAGCATGTTGATATTCTGCTGGTAATTCCTCAAGAGTTGGCGTAGTAAATTCGTTGACGCTATTCCCTCTGAGCTTTGGCTTGATCTTGTCCACTTGGGCCACATGTTTTTCTTTAAACTCAGCCCTGCTTGGATCAGCTTGCCCCCCAGTACTTTTAGGATCTTTCGGCAATGAATTGATGTTGCCGAAATTTTGCGATTGTATAGGGGTGTATAACATGCTGCAATGATAGGTGAAGACATGTGCACTGTTGTTGAATATTTTCTCATGCCAATTTGATCAATCGGTAACACTTCATCTTCTTTCAAAACCCTAGCTTTTATTGCCTCATAATCAGGAACCAAACCTTTATCATGTTGCTCAAGGCAAAGAGTGGTAATCTTCTTATTTTGCGCTAAGATTTTTAACGCAGCCAAAGTCACCTCATCTCCTGCAATATTAGACACATACACTCCTGTAGAATCTCCATTCACTCGGCCATAAAAGTGAGCCGAGTCATGAATACTTTTAGTTGCATATGATGCTGAACAATTAATATTATGAGGTGTATTATATGATGACTGAGGATAACCGTCCAAATAGCTAATGGAAGCATGGCCGATTGCCTCATTCATCGGCATGTTTGGGGATAAACCCGCATATTGCGAGTTGGCTGCCGATGGATAAAACTGTGAGATGCCCTCCTGCACATGAGGTGTCATATATTGATCACTCGAACAAATTGTGTTGTTCATCGGCATATTGAAAGATGTTGTCGATGCACGAAAGTTTAGATTCATAAGTTGCATGTCGCGATTATGTAAATTCCAAGTTTCTCCAACGGAATAACTAGTCCGCCTTTGCTCGTTAGGGCTAGCCGACATGACATGTCCATTGAAAGATCTAGCAACATCAACATAATGGCTATTTGCATCTACGTAAGGAGATTGATGATACATGTTACCATTGTAGATTGCAGCCGCTCGATGACGCTCTCCTCGTAGCAAGAACAGGCTGGAGACTGTTCAAAGCTTCGTCCCCAGTGGAGTCGCCAAAAAGTGTGTTGACACACGAACACTTCACGTGTACCCTCGACGCCTGGGGTGATGCACCGCAGCTCACGTCGAAGGAGACCCGACCGACAGCGCGATACGCAAGACAGTCAGCGGGCGCTTTTGAAAACCCGAAACCCCACACGCCCGGGAGGGACCCGTTCAGGGAGTGCGGCGGCTATGGGCTGCCCTAGGTCGATTCGCTCGCCCCTAGAGCCTCGTGGATCGCTGCCCTCCAACGCGAAGAACGAACGAAGAACGAGAAAGAAAGATACAAGGGTAGGGGATAAAGATAGATGAACACAAAAGTGTAATAGATTGATTGGTTCGATTGGTGTTGTTCAATCGGTCATCACCCCCAACATATATAAGAGGCGGATGGACTTCCCGTACAAGCAAAGGATTCATCTAGGCTTTCCTTACAAAAAAAATTACATCAATTCACGTCCTAGAGTCCTAGTTCTATTCCAACTCGGATTCAGTCTGAACCTGGCCCAACTTCTGTCTTCCTCCTTGCGTGAACCGCCGAGCTTGCATATGACCTCCGATCAAGACGGCCCAAATATGAAACTTGTGCGCCTCGACGAGACTAACAATTCTTATGTTGAACACTTTTCCAAATAAGACCATCTTGAATATTCTACGAAGTCATCTTTAATATCCAGTCGGACTCGGTCATGTAACGGACTGGATTGTCCGAGTCTCGTAGTGAACTTACAGGCCGTATACTATCTCAGATGATAATGACTCCAAAACCAAAGTTCACCGTTTTAACGATGCGCACAGCTTCCGTGTTGATCACTTTTCCATCCGAGGTCATCTGGATTACCTTTCGGGCACATCTTCAGTTTCACTCGGATCCGAGCTCATCCACTCGGATATTAGAGTTTTTCGTCCGACTGGACCTTTTCACTCGGATGTTAGAGTCTTTCACTCGGAAGACAATCTTTCACTCGGATGACTATAATTTCACTCGGAAGACAATCTTTCACTCGGATGACTATATTTCACTCGAAAGGCGATATCTTACTCGAACGTCAAGTTTTCATTCCGACGGTAATCTTTTCACTCGGAATAACTTTACTCAGATAATAATTTCACTCGGATTACTATATTTTCACTTGGAAGCCAATCTTTTACTCGGTCGATAAGTTTTCACTCGATCTTTTACTCGATCGGTAGGTTTTCACTCGGATGGTAAACTTTTCACTCGGATTTCCCGACTGAAAACACGGCCTGATCTTGATTTGCCTCTCCAGGTTGCATACGATCTCGGATTGAGACAAATTTTATATGAAAAACGATCGGCTCGACGAGACAAAACTTTTTCGTATTGAAGGTTTTTCGATTCAAGGCCGCCTTGATGGCCGAATTACTCGCGCAACCTATCAGACAAGTGTCTGGCACCTCGCGCCATATTTCCGTTGAGATTCGGTCTGCAGTGTATTGCCTCTAACTTTTGCATATGAACTCGGATTGAGATGATTTATATATCAAAATCGATTGGCTCGACGAGACGAAGATAATTCCTTAAGAGTGCTCCTTCATCCGAGGTCATCTTGAAGACGGGATTGGCCAAAAACCACTCGAAACATTGAATTATGACCCTCGGAGTATAGTTTCGGTCCGTAAGATAACGTCGAATGAATATAACCGAAACATCAAAGTTGTCCCACTCGGCGACGTGAATCTTTTCATGCTGAAAACCCGTTCACTCGAGACCATCTTCATTGCAATCTATATCTTGCCAAAATCAGGTGTCAACATCGTCCAACAATGCGCAAGAGTCAATTGTGATAGCCTGGCTTATTAGGGATGATAGACTACTCATATCGATAAGGAATTCCTTCTTTTCCGGGAGCCCATTCGGAAAAACTCCAAAGTTAAGCGTGCTCAGCTTGGAGTAATTTCAGGATGGATGACCGACCGGGAAGTTGCTTCCGGGTGCGCACGAGTGAGGACAAAATGTGCAGAAAAGACAAGTATTAATATGTGGGGCCAGTCTAGATACCGCTAGGAGTAACGACCACCGGCGGATGTGTCCGGGGCGTTACATGAATGGCTTGTCATTGTGCCGGGCCTTGAATGCTTTCAAAGATTGAAATGCCTACACAACCAACAACAATTAAACATGCAAACATATAGAAGGCTGAAGTGTCGTGGCCGTAGCAACGAAAGAACTAGGATGAGGAGAGCATACCATGTCCCTAATGCCGAGACCACTCACGAGCCGTGCTTCAACGCTCTTAAGTGCGGCACAATACTTGTTGCATTCTTGTTGGATGAACAACCACCTCTTTTGAATGGATGTGATGCCATGATCGCTCGTGAATTGGTAGGACACAAACAAATTTCTTTCATGAAATGTTTTGTGAACTCTTGTCCAAAAAACAAGTCCCTTTTGTTGCGCACCGGTCCTCGGATCTTGACTAATATCGATCCAACTTTGGCAAATCAACTTGTCCTCTTCTTGCGAGTATGAACCCGTATGAATGCACTTCTTCCTCTTTTGTGCTTCCGCTCTTTGGGTGAGCTCACCGATGAACAATGGCTCACCCCCAATAGCAATGTCTTCTTCTTCATCATCATCACCTTCGCAATAGATGTCATCATCTTCATGCCACGAGTCACCATGGTCGTAGTCAGCATGGTCGTGGGCCTCATTGTCTTCATCGGTAACGTACTGGGCGTGGCCATCCTGACTTTTGGTCTCGTCGGGATCGTAGGCACCGCCATGTCCACCCTCGTAGATGACATCCTCCATGACCTGGTTGTAGAAGGGGTCGTCGACCATTGGCGTTGGTGTTGGCATTTCGTCGAACAGGACGCGGGGCGACGACATGGTGCCCGTAGACGGCGGCCGTGCTTGCTTTCTTTGCATCTCGACGGGCGGCCGACCGCCGCTGCTGGACCCCGGCGTGACATTGAGGTCGATGACGGCTGAGTGGCGCGGGGTGGACGACGCGATCACACCAACGTCCGGCGACCCCGAAAAACGGGTCTGGCCATCGTGCCTTGGCGGAGGAAAACCGGGCAAGACCTGCGTGGTCCGCGACGTCGGTGAGGGGCAGTGCGGAGGCCTGGCGACCGACGAGCCTGTGCTCGCCGGGCCTACGGCCGCTGCAGAGAAACCCGTCGGATGGCAAATCCCAAGCATGAAGAGGGCGTGCGCGATGTCCTCCTTCTCGTCGACCTCGGCCTTGCGACGTGCGGCCTCCACCGGTTCGCGCTCGGCGGCGAACTTGGCCGCGGCATTCTTGCCCTTGACGACCGCCCTCCGGTTCCTCCTCTTCGCCGATTCCACGTCCATCTTTGCGAGCTCCGTCGGCGTGCATTCCGCCCGCGGCTTTCTTGGACCCTTGGCCATCTTCTTCTTCACCTTTCTGGGCGGGGTCGAAGGCCAGGCCGCTGAAATTCGGCGGGGCATCGGCCATGGACGGGGGAGGGTGGTGGGCGGGACGTGGGAGGTTTTGCGGAGAAATGGCGCAAAATGGGGCGCCGGGTAGTGTTTTTTGCCACCGACAGGCGGGCCAGGGGAGGACAAGCGCGCGCGTGCCGATTGTCCATGCGTTGTCCGTTTAACCCAAAAACGGCCTAAAATTGGACCATGGATTGGTCGAAAAGAACATAAAACGGATAAAAGTCCATTCACGCCCGCGCGTTGAGCCGTCTGGTACAAACGCATCCGGACAGAGTGGGGTCGCGCGCCGGAGTTGGCCTAATAACCCAGGCAACGAACGAGCGGCACGATGCACCCAGTACCGTATGTTTGGGCGTGCCAGTCATGGCGTTGCGGATCAGGCTGAGCTGATGGCAGACCGCGCACGCACGCGCGTACGGCTGAGGCCCAGACGGACACCAGGTCCCAGTACCAGGAGAGGACCGTATGGCTGCCCGGAGATCAACCTGGCATGAGCAGGAGAGGGAAATCGAGCCAGGAACAACTCGTACGTTCAGGGACGTCATGGAGCGGTGCACGGCGCGCCGGGCGGACCCGCACCCGCGCGAGCGAACTCGTAGGCAGGCGGCACGGAGACGAGAAATGGAGCTTGAAGGAATCGGCATCAGCTCAACCACAATCGTCTTCCTTCTCGCCCGCCGTGACACGGACGGATCCTTGATTCTTCTTGTCTTCTGCTCACATCAGACGATAGGAGAGGGATCGAAGGGAAGAACAAACTCAAAGGCCATGTCTTGCCGATAAGCAGGCCCGGGTTCGTTCCCTCGAGTGGCCTGTTGATGCAACACAAAATCAAAAATATGGCCCCGTGACCACAGCCTCAGTTCGCCGGCGCTTTGCCCGAAGCGGACAGCAAAGAACACGGTGCCAATCTTGCTCCGGCAGCAATGTTTGTTCAGGGGAAAACCCTAGCAGGAGGTGTAGGTATTTTCTTCAAGCAACGAGCTGACTTTGCATTAACACAAGGAGGACAACACGGTGCACCGCTCTGAACAGATTGAAACGAAAGACAGTAGAAACACAACATTTTATTAAATCATTTTATTTAAAAAAAATCATCATCATCGACATTCCAAGACCATTAAATGACCACTACTGCCGTCAGAACGAGCCGTTGATGCACCGTTGTTGCCGCTCCCTTACCGGAGTTGGCTTGGCCTTGTGATGACAGCCGGAAAGTCCTCATGCACGTGCCCCCAAGGACCAGCGCCTTGAAGCCGCAGTCGGCGTTGTTGAGCCCTTGCATAAATCTAAAGCACCTGACACGAAATCTCACAACATGACGAGAAAGCCTAACCTCACCGTCTCAAGGAGACGACAGGAATCATTCCGGCCAAAGCTCCGTCGACTACATCTAGACAGACGAATTCAAAGAAAAGCGCTGCCATCCGTCCGAGCACCGCACTTGCGATGACTAAAAAAAACCCTAAACTAAACTATTAACCAAAGCGGAGGCACCAGGAGTCTGCCGGATCGGCAGGCAAAGAGAACACGAATCCACGAGCTTGCCGGTGAAGCTTGAAGAGAAGAATTTGCCTTAACCGTTTAGGGTCAGGGAAGAAAAAACAAGATGATCTTCGTGGCATAGCACATGCATTTTGTATCAAAGATGACAAATTTATTAGATAGCCCAAAAGATAAGGAAATCGAATATGCATGAAAACGAAAACCAACATTCGAAGGAAACCGATGAAAACCATTAGAAAAAGATGTTTTGAAGTTTCGGAAAAACCTGGAAAAAAAATACGGGACATTAAGAGGATGATGTTTTATTTCCACACAAAATTTCAAGTTGAAACAAATTATAATATGTGAGCTACGAAAAAGACAAAATCGGCGTTGAATAGCGCCGAACAATAATGTGACTATTCAGGATAGAATTTTTCTTTTTCATAGCTTACATCTCGTAATATGTTTCAATTTAAAATTTTGTGTGGCAAAAAAAATCACCCTTTTAACATCCCGTATTTTTTTTGGATTTTTTTGAAACTTCAAAATATGGTTTCTAGAAAGTTCTTATTGAATTGGTTTTCGTATGGCATTCTCCCATGAAGTGTGATATTCTCCCATGAATGTCCACGTAGAGGATCTTTCTACCATACCGTGTCTCTACTCTGCTTCACCTTTGAGCACACGAAGCAGCCACGACCACCTTTGCCGCCCCGGCGGTTCTACTGGTCAGCTTGCTTGCTCGGCCGCATAAAAACACGTGTTTTGTCACACACGACAACAACCTCCGCTTGAGCCTTCCCGCACGGCTCACCCAAATAGCCTGGACTCATCCCCCGAGCGCCTTGCGAGCCACCGCCAGGAGAGGACCAAGAAGCCACCCACTCCGAGAAGCCCGCTCAGCTCAAAAGCGCCGCCCGCCCGGGGAGCTCCCCCGCACGCAATGAGCGGCGCACTGCCCGCACCACACCGGCCAACGACGACCAGCAGGTGGAGATGCTGCTAGCCGCGACGGCCTGCTGCTTCCTCGCCGACGAGGCCAAGAAGAGCCAGGACGGGGGGGGGGGGGGGGGGGGGGGGGGGGGGGGGGAGGAGGAGGGCTGGGGATTAGCCCGGTGGTCCTGGTCGTGGTGCTGGTGCTGGCGGCGCTCGTGTTCGTCTCCGGCCTGCTGCACCTGCTGGTCCGGTTCCTGCGGTGGCGCGCCCGCGCGCGCACCGGGGCGACGGAGGATGGGGGCAGCGAGGTGGACGGAGGAGGCGGAGGCCGGGGGGCTGGGGAGGAGTCGGCGCTGCAGCGGCAGCTGCAGCAGCTGTTCCACCTGCACGACTCCGGGCTGGACCAGGCCGTCATCGACGCGCTGCCGGTGTTCCTCTACGGGGAGGTGGTGGTCGGCGCGGGCGCCAAGGAGCCGTTCGACTGCGCGGTGTGCCTGTGCGAGTTCGCCGGCGACGACCGGCTGCGGCTGCTGCCGCTGTGCGGCCACGCGTTCCACATCGACTGCATCGACACCTGGCTGCTCTCCAACTCCACCTGCCCGCTCTGCCGCCGCGTGCTCGCGGCCGACGACGGCGGCGGCGACGCGGCCCTCCTGCTCGACGAGGGGTGGGGGCGGGAGGGGGAGGGCGCGGTGTTCCCCGTCCGCCTCGGCAAGTTCAAGAGCACGGCCAGGGCGGCCGGCCACGTCCAGCACGACGGCGGCGGCATTGTGGCGGCGGAGGAGGGCGACGCGGGCAGCAGCAGCAGCAGCCTGGACGCCAGGCGGTGCTACTCCATGGGCTCCTACCAGTACGTGCTCGCCGAGGCCAGCCTGCAGGTGTCCGTCCACCGGCGGCACGGCGACGGCGGCGCCGCGGAGAGGATGAGGGGCCCGAGAGGGGTCGTCGCGAACCCGGCCGGCCTTGGCGGCGGGGGCGGCGGCGAGGGGAAGAGGATCGGGGCCGGCCGCAAGGGCGACAGCTTCTCGGTGTCCAAGATCTGGCAGTGGCCGCGCAACGGCAAGGGGAAGCTCCCCGTGCTCGCGTCCGACGGCTCGCCGCCGGTGGACGGCGCGCTGCAGTGGCCGAGGAGGAGCGTCGGGGAGTCGTGACACAATGAATGAAAAGAAGAAGAAAAAAATGCTGTTTTTTTGTTTTCTTGGTACGGTGCACCGCGTTCGTACTTGGTTGCGACTTGCAAACTCTCTAGAGCTAATTTCTAGTACTAGAAGTACGAGTGTTTTTGACTGCTCTTGAATCTGCTGATGATCACCATTAGTACGTATGTGCTTGCAAAACTACTGTGCTGCCGGTTTTAGAAATTCAGGGTGGCCTTCTAGGTTCATGATGAACTCTACTCATTTCTTCTCTTCTTTCTTTTTTGATTTTTTGAGGGAAACAATTTCTTCTGGTTAGAACTGCAAGTAAATCTCCCTCTAGAATTGCCATTGGAAGTACCTGTACCGAAATCACCAGGCCGTATTAGGTAGTGCTCACGCCCTTTTCGAAATGCAAGGTGCGCTTGATTTTACACGGTTTTATTTGTAGATGGAACATGTATAAACGGTGTTGTCGTATTTCTATCGCAAAGAATTTTATTTTATTTTTAGAACTAATTTTATATACATAAAAGAGTGAAAACCGTAACCTACAGTCATGTAATGAAGACCAGAAAAAGTTCATGGTGCCTTGCAGAAAAGGAGGGAATGCTGCTAGTACCATGCTTGCTAGCCATAATAAAGCGACAACGATAACTGGCGACGTTAGCTGGGAGGGGATGGCAAGCGAACGTTAATTTTATTTTTTGCCAATTTTATCTGCAAAATTTCCCTTCTTTCTAAAATTTGCCATGCATTTCTGAAGGAACTGCCAACCTCGCACAACTAATAAACTTGTCTCATCTACTAAAATGTCCATCAAATAGGTATGCTTGCGTAGTTGCACTGGTATAGAAACTGCTGACTACCCCATCAAATACTCCCACAAGAGCGACTTTCAAAGTGCCGGTTACCTACTTCCAAATTTTCAGTACCCCATCAAATACTCCCAACTCTCAGGCAGTACGATTTTGTTTAGTGGGAGTACGTTCGACTTAGGCAAGCAAATCGCGTGCACACGGGCGTTGCTTCACCTGGAAGCTCTTCCTTTTTCTTGCAAGACTCCTTTTTTTCGAAACTTTTTCTTGCAAGACTCTGATGAGAACGGAAGCGATGAGCCTGCACGCATGGCACAAGTGCACAGCCTTCACTCTAAATCACCCTCAATCTCGCGGGTGAGTGGTAATGCGACGCTACTGGATGTTATATGTTCTTGTTTTCTAAGTGAATGAGATCAAATTATATCTCATCTGGATGACTTCTAGGTACTCCCATAGTTAATGGCTGCGTCGACAGGTATGGTATGGTGGGCGCATCGCATCGGCCAAAACCGCGCGCCGATTCTGCCGCTGAGGACACGCTCGTAAAGCTGGCAGCTGCAGCTGCAAGAGACCGTAAATTAACTACAGTTTGCGGCTCGGCCCATCGCTTGGACTGCAGCGCTTATCGCGTAGTGGTAGCCTCATGTGACGACGCGCGGGGCCTCGTTTGGTCGTGCGTCCGTATCCGCCGTTAAATGAATCATACTAATACTGAGATTCAGTGAGGTGGCGGGATACATCCATCGGCGTCAATGCCATCTTTCCTTTTAGCTGGTTTTGGTAGGCGATGCTGCGAGGGCCAGAAAGCTGGGTTTTGCCCTAGAGATGCAATGCAACTTACTGTGCTGTCCAAGATGGATGGACCCGATTTTATTTTACTCCTACTTTGTAATAATTTCCCAACAGGCGGCATCTTCCCAACCCGGGCACGCTGCTCGCTCTGGCCGAAATCAGCGTGCGTGTCCGGATGTGTGCAAAGAGTTAATGGAGAACAGCGAGGTGAGGCCATATCCACCGCGCGACCCAAAATCGTCCGGGTCTGTCCGTTTGGCGCGGCCGAGCTTGCGGCAGGGCTGCTGCTGGTGGTGGCAAGGCGGCGGCGAGTGGCGAGGCGGCGCAGGCTCTGGGCGCGGCAGGCGCGTGACCGGGGCGAGGACATGGTGGGCGTAGTGGAGGCAGACAAATTGGGGTCGCCTGCAGCGTTGGGCGCCTGCAACTTTAGCCGGACACGCATGTCTATCTTGACACTCATTGCTATCCCAAACGGACGAAATCCGGACAAAGCGGACGTCCGGATAGGGTCTTGTGCTGGAATTGGCCTGACAAACGCACCGCTGCACAGCACCATTGCATACGGGCAGACAGGCAAAGATGGAAATGCGAGGTGACGAGCCGAGGGTGAAGGGCTCCTGCCTCTCCTGAACGCCCGGTAGGAGTACTGGCGGAAGCAGCTGGTATCCCGGAGTGGCGCTGAACGGAACTGAATGCTGATGCGATCAATCGATCGCATTGAAGCATGCAACCGGCCTGACACTGACGTTGATGGAGGCATCATGCATTCATAGATGGCCCGGACGCGGCACCAACTTTCACAGGAAGGGATGTACGTACCCCGCCCGGAACAATCAAGTGCTGCCCTCACCCGATCAGATCACATTTATGGAGCGCACCCAGCCACACACACTTTTTTCATATGGGTCGTATGTGCAAAGCTAGGGCTGTTGCCCGTTCCAGATGCTCACATGGTCAAGGGCAAGGATTTTCGTAACAATAATCATGATGATGATGAAAAAGTCTGTAATAAAGGTGTAAGATGCACCTGAATAGCTATGCACCGTACCAACCTGGCTTCCACCGAACAAACCGGTCGGGTTTCGAATTTCAAATGGGGTTGGCAAATGCTGTGCAAATGTAAAATCCTCCCTGACAGACGGTTGGGTGAAGGGCCATGTATCATGTATGCAAGATATTCTGAACCCATGAGTTCGGTTAGACGAAAACAGGTAATTACATTGAAGAACAAACATCATGGTGTAAATACAAGACACTGGTCTGCTGCCGACTGTGAATGAGCGGGAGGCCGGAAATTTTGGTTATCCTCCGACTGTGAATGATATACAGCTTTGTATGAATACATTTTGCCAAAACTGGAGGTGTGTTGTCATTAATCGCTGCAAGCTACTATACAGTATAGGTAAAGGGTAAATAGCAAAAACCAGCTACTAGTGTACATAACTTACTAGTGATCGGAAAAAAGCAGCACAAGGGGAAGAAATGATGATGGGAGGGCTAGAAAAGGAAAACTCGCCTTTGCCAGCAGAGCAGCACACTCAAAGCGAAAGAGCTACTATCACAACATTATAGACACAGGTGGCACTACAACCCCGCGGGGAAATTGCTGATTTGCCCTTGCTCCAGCCTCTCCTCGCCGTTCACTTTGTACGAAATCCGGATCCGCATCGCAAGTGGTTTCTGTGAGGCAGGCAATTCAAAACCACGCATTATATAAATCGCAAGGAAACAAAAGATAACCACAAACTCGCAAGTTCACAACATAATTCAAGTCTGCAGAAAGAATCATTAGGCTGACTATAGGACGCTCTAGTAATGGATCGAGTAGGATTAGCAAGTTCCAATAAAACTGATGGATCATCCAGAGATGCAAGAATATTCTAACTGACAACTACCCATATGTGGTGTGCAAATCAGCAAATGACCCATGTGGCCATTTATGAATTCAGGGACACAGCATGCTGCACCTAGCATTATCTCCATATATTTTGTTTTCCTTTTTGAACAAATCTATGTTTCACTGTTGATAGACGCATGATGGAATGAACATTAATCAGTAGGTGTAGAAAATCTTCTTTAAGAACTGAAGTATAACCAAATGACAGATCAGTGGCTGTACGGGATACACCATATAAGTGGGAAACATGTTAGAAGCAGTTATCTTTGGCACACGGATGAGATCTATAATACTTTCAGGACCATGCAAAAAATGAGTTAAAATTACTTAGGGTCTTTCAAGCTTATAAAGAAACTACCAGTAGTCAAAGAAAACCAGAAAATAAGTCATATTCCCCTCTGACAGGCATACTGTCAAATACCTGCCCATGTTGATTATTAGTGACACTGAGGCTTTGCGTAATTGAACCATTTCCACTGGCCGGAAGGGTGCTGCTGCTTGCTGGGTCCAAGCGCAACTGGATGAACTGAAAATACAGATTTGCACAGGCGGATGGACTGTCAATCTCTAGCATGTGATCAATAACCAGTAATGCAGACTACACCGCTGTTCACAAATACCAATAGAATTAAAAGCGTCCTATCACCCACTTGTCATTTGCAAACAAATTTCAGCACACATTTTAATTAGTGATCTTAAAGGAACACGAAAAAAAACTGAACTGCATATCAACCAGGATGCCGATGCCTGAGAATTTGAGAGTAGATACAGAAGTAATTTGTTTTATGACAGAGCTTTATCTGAGAAAGAAAAGATAAATTAATGACCAATTACTATATGGCGTTTGACCAAACAAACAAGTTAGTAATTATATATTTACCACAGAAACCAAACTAGACAAATCATATAGTTAGTTCTTAAGTGCAAGTGTGCGTCAACATATTTTTTTTAATGAGAAGATCCGCTGCTGGGAAGGATTAGTAGCAGAGGGACAACATTTCAAACTTCATAGGTACTACCTTTGGTACAGCTGCCTGAAACATGAAATTGGTCAATGTAACAGATGTCAAATTTGTAAAGCTGGCATGCATTGTAGTCTCTTGAGGCTTTCCAGGCTGCTTTTTAAAATTGAAGGTCATCTTCAAAGTTGCACTCTGGAAAGCTGTGATTGAAGGGTAAGCTGCATTCACATCTGGTGATCAAACACAAGTAGAGTAATGGTTAGTTTCCTAATGACTAGGAACGCTGCTAGATAATCAAGTGACAGGGGCGGACCAGGAAGTGGTGTACTTGGGGACAAACCATCAAGAAGATCGATAACTTGAGGTGTTCCAGGAGCATGTTTAGTCACTGCTGCACGGTGCTACATAAATTAAGTATGGATGACAGACAGGGCAGAAATATGCAAAATATTATCAATACAGTTACTTTACCTTGGCCAGGAGAGCTTATGTTTGATGTTGCCAGCGGACCATTTTGTACAGGATATGAACCAATAGATAGAAGATCCATCAGAATATCTGTACTTGCAGACGGCGCTCCACCTGACATAAACCAGGAATGACATCATAAGGAAGACTCAAACCAGCAATGTACACTACAAACAGTACACATATACAGCTAAGAATCAACACGAGGGCCTGTTTAGGACAGCTCAACATATCTCAGAACTGGCACAATACCGAGCGTTCCAAAACAAGACATTGTTCAAGCAATAATCCCTCGTCAAATATGCATTACTGACAAATCAGTACCAAATTTCAGAAACCAGAATCACTAACCAGGTGATAGAACATCACTTGCTTCATTTGTGCTAAAAGAGAGACGTCAGAAGTAAATTTATGTGAAATAAAAAGAATAGAGTCAAAACCTGCGGTAGATGTATCAATCAAGCCGATGCCCAAAAGATCCTGTAGGAAATCATTAGGTGCGGTACTAGGGGCAGAAGTAGTCACGGGAGCATCATCCGAACTTAGATCAAGTAAGTCAGCCAACGGAGCTGGTGGTGGTTTCACTGCACCATTTGGAACCTTAAGTGAGCCTCCAGAAGCAGCGGATGGAGCAGACTTAGTTAATGAAACAGTTGCTTGTGAAGAAGCGGCTCTCTTCAACAAATAACTAGCTTCATCTAATACAGGCATTCGCTCAAGCAAAGATGATCTGCACGCCAACCAACATTCACAAGATTACTATTTTTCATGAAGAGCTATGATACTAGTGCATATTCTGAGCAATAATGACTAGTAGCTGTCACCTACTTTATAGACTGATGCCTTTGTATAATGGAATTAAATTCGATTGATCTTTGCTGCAGCTCAAGCACAGTATTCCCTTTATTCTGCACAACAATTGCTTGTATCCTCCTGCAATAATAACAGGAAGGTGACAAAATCACTTTAGTAATAGATAACATAAACCACATACTCCAAGTCCAAGGCATACACAAAAAAGATAGCATAAACAGAAATTTGGAAAAAAAAAGGCTAGCAAATGAGGCTTCCAGCAAACTGAAGCTCCAGCATTAACATTGTCAGCGTGCCTACCATCGTAGAACCGAATGAACAGAATGATACACTTAGTTTTGTCACGTCGCCAGGAAACTACATTGTAAGTGTCGTAGTTAATTAGTCACGTCACCAACACTTATTTTATTTAGTATAGGCTCATGAAAAAGAAACCAATTCATGAGAAATTGATGCACCATGATAACAAGACAACAAAGATAAAAAATGTAAGCTTGCAACATTTTCAACTTATATTTGTCATAAATCGCATCGTCTTCATAGTAAACATGTATAATCGGTAAGCACAGATAGCTCATGCGCATGTGTAAGTGGAACATAGAGATGAGAATTGGTAAGTAGATGACCCAATTAACTCCGCCTATGTCTTCTAGGCATAGCCGGTCCCAAGCCCGGGTAAAGGAGGAGGGTTGTGATAGGCTTGGCGAGCCAACGTAAAAACTAGCCAGTCCCATGGGTATGAAACCTAGTACTAGGATGGGTGACCTCCTGGGAAGTCCTCGTGAAAGGGTTTCATATCTAAGGGTTGTGATAGGCTTGGCGAGCCAACGTAAAAACTAGCCAGTCCTTTGGGTATGAAACCCATTTGGGCGAGAGTAGTACTAGGATGGGTGACCTCCTGGGAAGTCCTCGTGAAAGGGTTTTATATCTAGCCTGCCCCAACTTGTTTGGGACAAAAGGCTTAGTAAATGAATGTAAATGAAATGACCCAATTATCATAGCCGGCGGTATTGTCTACAAAGTAGAACCATGAAACAAGGCAACTTAATTCATGGGGCTTCGCCAGTTTTTGCTAAAAGCCAAGTCGCATTTGAATAATGCAGTAGGTTATCCAACAACAATGCAAGGTCAAGTTGAGTAATAGCTTACTTTGAAGTTTGCGGAAATCGTGAGGAAAGCTTCAAAAGAGCAACGAGACACATAGCCCGTGTTGTAACATCCACAGAGTAGCGCTTAAGAGCTAGCTCTAGAGCATCCACAGCTTCAGATTCTGTTACCTGAACAAGTTCAGGCATTGGCCAAACCATTTGACAATAGTAGAACTGAAGCGCACTACTATTAAATGAAATACAGAGAAATGACAGCATCCACTGGGAAAACATTGAACTAATGAACTGAACTAACACTCTAAAAAAAAGTCATCATTCAGCACTGAAACATTTATGCAGACGTGTGGCGAAATGAATGATTAAGTAACTTTTCTGGTGACAACCGCTACAGCTAATATAGGTGATCATGAAGATGATGTGAGGAACAGACAAGTAAATCCATGAGCTACTCCTTAACAGCCTTAAATATGGACTAAATCAGCAGTTCAAGCACATTGGATGCACATTGTGTGTGTAGAAAGTAAACAAGAATATGTAGTACTACAAAAGGAAGTTCTCATCACATGGTGAGTAGTGGTGTTTCAACAGAAAGGCATCAGCCAATTACTATGGCTGGTAAAAAAAATCAACTCACCGTGATTGGTTCCTCCACATCCAGCATACTAATATTGTTGACCAGCATCTCACCATATTCACCAATGCACCAAACAGCTACCCTGACTAAGCTTTCCTACACAGTTCAAAGTAGAAGAGATACATGCGCTTCAGATAGGGTGAAAATTGATCCCATGGTTTACCAAGAATACAAATTATGCCTCCATACCTGTGTACCAGATGCTTGCAATGCTTTGTATAATGATCTGACCGAGTATCCTTGAAGTTCAGGCGCATTGCTTATCAGAACTATAAGAGCATGCCATACATCATCCTTCACAAAGTTTCCAGTCTGTGGATAGACAAGGGTATATTCTAAATTTGCATATCCATGACCCATGGAGAGAAAAATGGCTGAAAAATGTATTTATGCACGTACCAGCGTTAAAACCTTGAACATCTGGTCTAAGTACCATAGCTTATCTTGAGAAAACCTGTTAGAATTACAAAACTGTTATTATTTTGTAATCAACATGTTATAAGAAAGTTGTAAATCAAACAGGATAGGTATGGATCTAAAAGCAAGTTGACAATTAACATGTGATGCAATTAAGCAATAGTAAGGGGGTAAGGGAATGAATCACAGCTTCATGTGATTGTCAAAATTGAATAAAAGGCATGAAAAAGACCCAAGGATATATTTCTGAACTATTTTTATTTTATGTTATAGCCTGTAAAAGATAGCATGAAATGACAGAAAATTTGTTAGAAGATGCTATCTTATAGTATATCCAACATGACACCTAGAGTTAGGTTCACATCATGATATTCTCCCCAGTGCTTAAAGCCTTCTGCTATATTCCAACATGCAAAAGAACGAGCAGTTGAAAAGACAAGGACTAAAAATACCAAATGAAATAAAGAAACTGCCCCCTCTTGTTAACCTGATTTGTATACCCTTAGTTTAACTTCCATTGTCACCCTATGGGGAGGAGAACAAATTACAGTACAACAAGAAAATTCCATCATTTATTTCATTAGGTGAACAAAAATTTAATTGTTCCAAGACATATGTAACAACAGTGATGTACAACCAATCTTTGGAGCAACTAGGGTAGCAAATCAGATGTTCTTCCAAAAGCCAGTAGAGATGATGAATGTGTCAAGACTTACTTTTCAACTATTGAGCATATTTTTGCCGTGAGGTCTTCCTTGAAGTCATCATCACTTACTTCTAGGTAATCAACAAGCTCCTTAGTCAAAGGCTTTACATTCGTGTCATTGACGAGTAGGTAAACAAGTTCAAGGGCCCTTTTGCGAATAGAGACATCTGCATCCTGAGAGTGCATACGTGATTGCAAATTTTTAAGGGGAAGAAAAAGGAATCCCCAGAAGAAAAACAATAAGCCTAAAGCATATTACACCATAGAACTGTATGATTGATTACCTTGACACACTCCAATATTGTTACCCTGTGCCTCTGCACTGCTAGTGTGTCCACTGCCATGGCCTTCATTAGCATATTCAGAGCAACGTATCTGAAAACACAGTGTCCATAGTAAGTAAAGTATCTATTATCTATTAAGCTTTTAAAGCAGCAGAAAAAGATCCCCCAACATTCGTCCACATGGGCCAAAAAATATGGTCCACAGATTGTAGTGGGTCCAGATTATAATGGCGGAGAATTAAGAGATAAGGGAGATCTTTAAGATGGAATCATCTTGGGCCTCCAGAATTGACATTAACTCTAAGTTTTTGACCTATGGGAAAACAAACAGCTGAACTAATACCAGATATGATTATACAGATCAAATCTAGCCCTGCAAATGAGTACCGCATGGGTCACTCTCCTAATTACATTTACGGGAGATTGTAGAATATTTTAAAACAACTTGATGGTGCAAGTGCTCTATTCATTTCTGAAATTCGAGAACAATTGTATTCATATAACCAGCAAGTAATAGTGGTTGGAACTATGCTCGTCTGCTACAGAGACAAGTCAGAACTCCAGACCCAAAAATAGCCCAAAAAACCACAAATAATTAACCTCTTTGTTACGATGGGTATCAGTTATCCAAGAGCGAGAGGAAATTTACCTTATATTGTTATCACGGTTGGACAAGAATCTACCCAAAATATTAATTGCCAGCACACGCAGACCACTAGTAGCTTCAATGCCCATTATGGTCTCAACACATTCATATAAAATAGCGTTTCCAGCATTTTTGTTTGACTCAGTTTTCGTTGCAACCTGGAAATCCAGTACATGTGTTAACTATGAACTACCAGTATAAGATACACAGGGGGCAAGTGTAACGGATAACCAAGAAACAAGCTATTAAAAATAATAACACAGCAAAGGCAAAAAAAAAGTCATGCTACCAGGTTTCATAGTCCATGTATAACAGTACTCTTAGCAAGACCTAAGTGGAAGAATGCCTAAAAGAAGTTATAAATTGCTAGTAGTAGTTTCATTACAGGGGAGAGATCATTTTGCTGTACAGCATGTGACTAATGTTCATATGTAGCTTGTAACAACAAATATCTAGTTCACTAATTTGATGGGAGCTTATGGACTCTGAATTGAAATTTTGTTTCGTGTAAAACCAAGGATGAACAAATTACCTGGGCAAGAATATCATTCACATGCTCGCTGCAGTCTGCATCCCCTTGACCCAATGTCCGCATGAGTCTAAGAACTCGGATGTGCAAGAATGGATCTGTGATGCCAGCAATGTCATATTCAGGAGCATATGAACTGTTGGACACGTCTCTCAGTATCCGGACCAACCCTTCGACGGAGTGCTGAAACAGCAAGATTTTGTCAGAATGCTAAATAATTATTGTCAAAAATATATATAAATATTTGCAATAGTCTTGCATGTACTACTCTGTACCAAAATATAAGACGTTTTGTAGGCTAAACTAGCCTACAAAAACGTCTTATTTTTTGATACAGAGGGAGTACAATCTAACAAGAATTTTATGAATATAGTTATAGACAAGAACACAGAAATGTTTTTGCTTCTTTTGGTGAACACAACATTGGAAACGAACATTTACCAAATAATGATGAAAATATTATAGCAATGATGTAAAATGACATTGTTGCATCAATGCATCACCGAATGAACAATCTGAAGGAGCAGGGACTGGGACCGATGCTAATGGTTTCCGCTATGGTCCATAAAATAGTGCTGTTACCTTTCTCAAGTACTCCAATGCTTCTCTGCTTGCTTTACAGAGTTCTGTACAGAGCTGGACAACAGATATCAGAACCCCGTGATGTTTTTCCTTGAGTAAGGATGCAGCAGAACCCATGAAGTTCTCTGCCAAATCTGGAACTTTTCTTACAATCCGTATAGAGCACAAGGCAGCCTACAAACAGGAGTGGTATATAATCAATAATAGTTGTCCAAAAAATATTCTAAGACTACCCAAAACGAGCAACACCTACGCAGAATGAAAACAACAAGACAAGAAATGCGCAGAATGTAAGCTTCGAAAAAATGATGGTATTGATTAGAACACCCCAGAAGTAACGAGTTGGTGTTTGAGTGCAAAATTACTGATGCTAAACTACCTATAGCATACAGGTACACTATCATGTAGGCCTTCGCAGTTCTTATGCAAGGGATGGAAGGAGCATTGCAGGTTTGAAGCATACAAATAATAACTAGTATCAGACTACTGCCATGGTGCTCAAAACAGTCTTTAGAAGGGACTGAAGTATCATGATAAAAAGATGGGCACCTTCTTCTTCGTGTTTGGGTCCCTAGTTTGCAACAGCCTCTCCACCTCGGGCGCCAAGTCGCGCGCCATTTCGGCGGAACAAATGTTCCCCAGGGCACAGAGCGCAAGGCCCACGATGAACTGGTTGGAGTGGTTAAGATCTCTGCCCACGTTAAGTACTAGCAATTACTCAAAGATCAGCATGGCATTGTATAACAATATCGACGAACAAGCGGCGGCAAATGTAAGCAAGCATAGGCGGGCGAGTCGGATACTGCTTGAGGGAGTTGGTGACGAGCATGAGGACCTCCTGCCGCTCGTCGAGCAGCAGCGTGAGGCCGAGGTAGCCGATGCGCTTCTCGGGGAAGCCCGAGGCGGCGATGAGCTTGAGGCACTCCATCTGGCCGAAATGCGTGGGGTAGCCGAGCATGTGGATGAACATGAGCTTGGCCATGTTGCGGTGGCGGTAGTCCTGGTCGTTGTCGCTGATGGCCGCCCTGATGGCCGCGCACTCGCGCCGCACCACCGCGCGCTCCTCGGCGGCCGTCTTGGAGGCGCGTATCGCGCGTATCATGTCCCTGCAGAGACGCCACGGGGCGATGTTACACGACGCGACGGATCTAAGGGGGGCGCTGGGCGGGCGGACGGGCGCGATCCGAGGAGGCTCACCGGAGACGCGTGCCGGAGGAGAAGGGGTTGAGGGAGAGGTCCATGGCGACGTCGTCGACGATCCTCTCGACGGAGTCCGGAGGGGAGTCTCGCCGTCGGGGGGCGGGGCGGGGCGGAGGAGGAAGACCACGGCGACGGCCGGGTGGATCTGGACGTGGGCGGTGGACCGGTGGTGCGAATTGCGAAGAGGCCCCTGGCTTTGTTATTTTAGTCCATCTGGGGAATAGTTGGGCATTTGGGATCAAATCTCGCCGTGCTGATCTCACTGGCCACTAAATTCCTAGTGTTAGTGCTCAGCATCACGGTTGATTTTTTTATTTAATCGGTGACAAATTACCCACTTGCTTGGTTTTTGCGGTCACATGGTGGACAATCAATTCTTGAGACATGGTAATAGTATATAAATCTAAATGCAGCATAAAAATAACAGTTAGGGATGAAAACGAAGCGGAAACGGACGGAAATGAGTGCTACCTTCACATATTATTGCAGAAGCGGCAACAAATACAGAAACCGCGGAATGAATAGGAAAAAGATACTACTGGAAACAGACACGGAGCGAATACAAAGCGGACACGGAATCAAAAGTGGGCATTGACCGGAACTTAACAACCCATCATAGAGAAATACACACAAAAACAAACAAATTTAATGAATTATTAACGTGGCTATAAAATAATATCATTATGTTAGCAGCTTAACATGGTATTGTAGTAGTATTGGACAACTGCATATAAGGTCAAGCTCGGTACACGTGTGTTAGTAGAAGTTCTGTCTCAAATGATCTATTCTACTAACTGTGTCATTGTGTGTTAGTTTGATGGTTGGGCTAGAAAGCAGCCATAGGTCTATAGTAAAAACAGAAATTTCATATTCACGGAAACGGGAAGTTCAATTTCCACGTCTGTTCCACCGGAAAACACCGTTCCGTTTTTGTTTTCGTTTTCACGTAAAAAAATTCATTTCCACTTTCATTTTGCAAATTTCCGTTTTCATATTCGTATTTGCCCTTCGTTTTCATTTTTCCTCCGGAAAAGCGAAAAGTTTCCACTTCATTTTTAGAAACACCTAAGATCCAAGAAAATACAAAGTAACTCCTATGACTAATAATTACAATGAAATCTTTTGAAATCATCTTCTTCGTGGTAGCAATCTCTGCTCGAAGAAATACTCCAAAAACTTTGATAAAGAAGCTGCAATTGGGTTGGAGCAACGATGTTGTCACTCTTTCACCCGCACGAACATTATCAATAATGGTTTTTGAAAGCGCTTGAGTCGCCCATCCAAAAAGATGGGAAGTCTTGACCGATGAACGTACTTGGGACGGGGATGATCCCCTAGAAGTGCAGACCAACAAATCAATATATCGTCATCATGGTGTCGATGCAAGATTTCACCTCGACAAAGAATCAGACCAACAAAAAAAGCTTGACACAGCAACATAAACTCATTAGATCTGAATAATCGGATCTGCGAGGACAGAAAACTCTCAAACCTCATGGCAACGCCAAAAGGATAAGAGGAAATTTATTCTCACAAAACTATAATGTTCACTGGACGTTGACGAAAAATATAAAGATCTTAAAGATCCGAGGTCCCGCCACCTCTGAGTGCCAAGATGGCAGCCAGAGGCGAGGGGACCTAAATTTCTCATATGGCGGCGAAGACGGCGGCACGTGAAAACCCTAGCAGATGTTGATATCAAGGATCTTTGATACTGAAATATGTTATATATGGAACACATGTATATTTTGCTTTGTGTAGACATACGAGGGCTTTATAACCATTAAACTAACAAGTTGCGTCTATTGTGTGGTTACCTAAAATATGTTTTGCGTGGTTTGTGTACATAATAACTCATCTATCAGGAAATAAAAGATGCACTTGAAAACAAAACATCCAATTCACTTTGTAGACTCGTGAAACCCTCGACATCTCTGTAGAAATACCATGTCCATGCTACTGAGATTATCCACATGTTAAGGTCACCTCCTCCAAGTCCTCTTGTAACAAAAAAATCTCACACATAACATGGATTTATTTTGTAATTCCTGGGAGTTATGATTCACTAGTCAATCGTCGAATTCTTAGATATTGTGATCAAAAGTTGATCACAAGAACGATTGCATACTGTTGCAAGTAGATATAAGAACTACCACAACATAAACGACTAGCTGGTAATGAGGTTTACATACGTGTTGGGAACATAGTAAAAGCTACTATACTTACCATCATCGTATTACCTTTGTGTTTATCTTCATACTTTACTTTATAATTTAGTAAATTGTTCTATACTCTAGCCTATTTGCATCATGTTTGTTGCAAGGAGGTTGTTCATAAAACAACAACTATTGTTCGGTGTTATGAATAACACAAGGGACATACTCCCATTCCAAATGGGGCGCATGTTATAAATATGTATGATAATACTAAACATTCATAGCACTGGTGCTAAATGTTGCAAGGCTAAAAAGATTACTACACATGTGTGGCACTGCATTCAGTCACATAGGAGAAACCCGTGTGGAGAAATTCCATAGTGATGGGTTTGTTTAAGTCATTTAATTAAGAATTATTTTACAATTGCAACTTTTGTTCAAAAGTAAAGTGACTAAAATACCGTTCACAAGCCATAAGTAACAAACGACAAACTTATTGATAAAATACATACAGACGTGCATAGTTTGATAACTGCTACCTCTTGAGCTTGTGTTGGTTTTTCCCTTGAAGACGAAAGGGTGATGCAGCAAAGTAGCGTAAGTATTTCCCTCAGTTTTGAGAACCAATGTATCAATCCAGTAGGAGACAATGCGACAAGCCACCGAATACCTGCACAAACAAACACCAACTTGCAACCAACGCGACAATGGGGTTGTCAATCCCTTCATGGTTATTCGTAAAGTGAGATCTGATAGAGATGGATAAATGGTAAAGTAATATTTTTGGTATTTTTGGTTTATGAAACGGAAAGTAAAAGATTGCAAAAAAAGTAAATCGGAAACTAAAATTGTAGATCGAAAACTTATATGATGGAAAATATACCCAAGGGCCATAGGTTTCACTAGAGGCTTCTCTCAAGAAAGGAATTATTACGGTGGGTGAACAAATTACTGCCGAGCAATTGATAAAAAAACGCAAAGTTATGACGATATCTAAGGCAATGATCATGAATATAGGCATCACGTCTGTGTCAAGTAGACCGAAACGATTCTACATCTACTATTATTACTCCACACATCAATCGCTATCCAGCATGTATCTAGAGTATTAAGTTCATAAAGAACGGAGTACACATTAAGCAAGACAACATGATGTAGAGGAATTAGAGCAACTCTAGCAGACCCCAAAAAATACGACCCGCAAAACGCGTTTGCGGTTTGACGAAGATCGCGTTTGCGGGTCAAAAACATGCGTGGCCGAGCAGAACCCGTATCTAAACCTGCATAATTTGAAAAAAATACTTTCGCGGGAGAAATTGCACAAACATAGTTCATCACATACTACATAGTTCATCACATGATCAACAAACTACAAGCATAGCTATACTACCGATAACCCACAAGTATAGGGGATCGCAACAGTTTTCGAAGGTAGAGTATTCAACCCAAATTTTTGATTCGACACAAGGGGAGCCAAAGAATATTCTCAAGTATTTAGCAGCTGAGTTGTCAATTCAACCACACCTGGAAACTTAATATCTGCAGCAGAGTATTTAGTAGCAAAGTAATATGATAGTAGTGTTTTTGGTATTTTGTAGTGGTGATAGTAATAGCAACGGAAAAGTAAATAAGCGAAGAACAGTATATGAAAAGCTCGTAGGCAATGGATCGGTGATGGAGAATTATGCCGGATGCGGTTCATCATGTAACAATCATAACATAGGGTGACACAGAACTAGCTCCAATTCATCAATGTAATGTAGGCATGTATTCCGAATATAGTCATACGTGCTTATGGAAAAGAACTTGCATGACATCTTTTGTCCTACCCTCCAGTGGCAACGGGGTCCTAATGGAAACTAAGGGATATTAAGGCCTCCTTTTAATAAAGTACCAGAATAAAGCATTAGCACATAGTGAATACATGAACTCCTCAAACTATGGTCATCACCGGTAAGTATCCCGATTATTGTCACTTCGGGGTTAACGGATCATAACACATAATAGGTGACTATAGACTTGCAAGATAGGATCAAGAACTCTCATATATTGATGAAAACATAATAGGTTCAGATCTGAAATCATGGCACTCGGGCCCTAGTGACAAGCATTAAGCATAGCAAAGTCATAGCAACATCAATCTCAGAACATAGTGGATACTAGGGATCAAACCCTAACAAAACTAACTCGATTACATGATAGATCTCATCCAACCCATCACCGTCCAGCAAGCCTACGGTGGAATTACTCACGCACGGCGGTGAGCATTGTGAAATTGGTGATGGAGGATGGTTGATGATGACGATGGCGACGGATTTCCCTCTCTGGAGCCCCGAACGGACTCCACATCAGCCCTCCCGAGAGGTTTTAGGGCTTGGCGGCGGCTCCGTGTCGTAAAACGCAATGATTTCTTCTCTCTGATTTTTTTCTCTTCGAAACCAAATATATAGAGTTGGAGTTGAGGTCGGAGGAGCTCCAGGGGGGCCACAAGGTAGGGGGGGCACGCCCCCCACCCTCGTGGACAGGTGATGTGCCCCCTGGTCTTCATCTTTTGCAAGGATTTTTTATTATTTCCGAATAGATGTTCCATGAAGTTTCAGGTCATTCCGAGAACTTTTGTTTCTGCACATAAATAACACCATAGCAATTCTGCTGAAAACAGCGTCAGTCCGGGTTAGTTCAATTCAAATCATGCAAGTTAGAGTCCAAAACAAGGGCAAAAGTGTTTGGAAAAGTAGATACAACGGAGACGTATTAACTCCCCAAAGCTTAAACCTTTGCTTATCCTCAAGCAATTCAGTTGATAAACTGAAAGTGATAAAGAAAAACTTTTACAAACTCTGTTTGCTGCTGTTGTTGTAAATATGTAAAGCCAGCATTCAAGTTTTCAGCAAAGATTATGACTAACCACATTCACAATAACGCTTAGGTCTCAAGTTTACTCATATCAATGGCATAATCAACTAGCGAGCAATAATAATAAATCTCGGATGACAACACTTTCTCAAAACAATCATAATATGATATAACAAGATGGTATCTCGCTAGCCCTTTCTGAGACCGCAAAACATAAATGCAGAGCACCTTTAAAGATCGAGGACTGACTAGACATTGTAATTCATGGTAAAAGAGATCCAGTCAAGTCATACTCAATGTAAACTAACAATAATGAATGCAAATGACAGTGGTGCTCTCCAACTGGTGCTTTTTAATAAGAAGATGATGACTCAAATAGATAGGCCCTTCATAGAGGGAAGCAGGGATTTGTAGAGGTGCCAGAGCTCGGTTTTGAAATAGAGATGAATAATATTTTGAGCGGTATACTTTCATAGTCAACATAACAATCAAGAGATGGCGATATATTCCATGCTACACACATTATAGGCGGTTCCCAAACAGAATGGTAAAGTTTATACTCCCCCTCCACCAACAAGCATCAATCCATGGCTTGCTTGAAACAACGAGTGTCTCCAACTAACAACAGTCCCAGGGGGAGTTTTGTTTGCAACTATTTTGATTTAGTTTGCATAAAGCATGGGACTGGGCATCCCGGTGACCAGCCACTTTCTCGTGAGTGAGGAGCGGAGTCCACTCCTCTTGAGAATAACCCGCCTAACATGGAAGATACGGACAGCCCTAATTGATACATGAGCTATTCGAGCATACAAAATAGGATATTTATTTGAAGGTTTAGAGTTTGGCACATACAAATTTACTTGGAACGACAGTTAGATACCGTATATAGGTAGGTATGGTGGACTCATATGGAATAACTTTGGGGTTTATGGAGTTGGATGCACAAGAAGTATTCCCGCTTAGTACAGGTAAAGGCTAGCAAAAGACTGTGAAGCGACCAGCTAGAGAGCGACAACAGTCATGAACATGCATTGAAATTAATCAACACCGAATGCAAGCATGAGTAGGATATAATCCACCATGAACATAAATATCGTGAAGGCTATGTTGATTTTGTTTCAACTGCATGCGTGAACATGCGCCAAGTCAAGTCACTTAAATCATTCAGAGGAGGATACCACCCTATCATACCACATCACAACCAATTTAATAGCATGTTGGCACGCAAGGTAAACCATTATAAGCTCCCAGCTAATCAAGCATGGCACAAGAAACTATGATCTCTAGTTGTCATTGCAAACATCTTTATTGATAATAGGCTGAATCAGGAACGATGAACTAATCATATTTACAAAAACAAGAGAGGTCAAGTTCATACTAGCTTTTCTCATCTCAGTCAGTCCATCATATATCGTCATAATTGCCTTTCACTTGCACGACCGAATAGTGTGAATAATAATAATAGTGCACGTGCATTGGACTAAGATAGAATCTGCAAGCATTCAATAAATAGGAGAAGACAAGGCAATATGGGCTCTTTTGTCAGATCAACAATAATGCATATAAGAGCTACTTCAACAATTTAATTATGGTCTTCTCCTATCGACCCCCAAAGAAAAGAAAAGAAATAAAACTATTTACACGGGAAAGCTCCCAACAAGCAAAAGAAGAACAGAAAATCTTTTTGGGTTTTCTTTTTAATTAATACTACAAGCATGGAAGTAAACTAATTAAAAGCTACAACTATTTTTTTGGTTTTTCTTAAGGTTTATTAAACACACAAGAAGAAAGCATAAAAACGAAAATAAACTAGCATGATGATACAATGAAAAAGTATGAGCACCGATATCTAGCATTGAGTGTGTGAGCATGAGTGTAATGTCGGTGGGAAATACGTACTCCCCCAAGCTTAGGCTTTTGGCCTAAGTTGGTCTATGGCCACGGTTGGCCTGGCGGATATCCATAATAATAGTTGGGGTCGTACTGAGATGAAGAAGACTCTTATTGCCACTGGTTGGCAATCATCTCCGGATCCCAATGGTAATTAGACTGTCGTGGAGGATCAACTTGTGGTTCCGACTCTGGCTCTGTGGCTGATGTAGGGTCCCGGTAGGCGTGAATAGCCTCTAACGGAATAAGGTACTGGCCTAAAGATAAATCAAACAAGGAAGGAGCAGGCAGGGTAATAGTCTCAGGATGATGTTTATGAAAGAACAATTTGTATTTAAGCTCCCCTTCCCTATTCTTAACAATAAAACCGTGTGCCACCATACTCTTATAATCTAAATAAACACGAGGCAACAATTTTTCTTCCTTCTCATAATGCCTAATAGGTATGTTAAAATGTGCAGCTAGGCGTGAAGCATAGATGCCTCCAAAGATGGGGCCCTTTGTACGGTTCAGACTTAACCGTTTAGCAATAATACCGCCCATACTAACAGAGTTATCACTGAATAAACCGTGGAACAAAATAATAATATCAGGAACACTAAGGTTTCCACAGTTTCCGCGACCAATTAAGCAACGACTAGCAAATATTGCAAAGTAGCGTAAAACAGGAAAATGTATGCTAGTGATTCGTGCATCGGAAAGCTTCCTCGTTTCCCCTACAGTGATGGTATCAATAAACCCATCCACATCACCGCGATGTGGTTCCTCTGTTGTGCCCTCGAAAGGGACCAAACAAACCCGACAAAAATCATAAAGTGACATCTCCTTATGCTCATCATATAAATAAAACTCCACCGTAGGTGGTGAGCTCCTAGAATGGAAATGAAAGTTTTTCACAAAGATATTTGTGAGTAAGAAATACTGGTCGCGTTGGTCGTGGAGGAAAGCGGTGAGGCCTGCATTCTCAGCCAATTCATAAAAATCATCATAAATCCTGGCTGCTCTCAAGAATTCATCGGAAGGCCATTCACACGGCCGAACCTCCGCGGTGCGAGGCAGGTTATACTTGGGCTTCGCTGCCTTTTCATTTTGCTTTTCCTTCAAGCTTCGGCTCGATGAGCCCCTCAAAAATCTCTTCCTTATTTTATGAAAAATTCTGAAATTTTTAGTAACTTCAAAATAAAAGTAAACCAAACTCAACAAAATTGATAGCCACTACTCCTACAAGTGCCTAGAGCCTATATCATACATCAAAACTACTTTTGACCATATAAATTTGACATGCAAGCTCAAGAACAGGGTCACCTAAGTAGCACAAATTTGCAATGAATAAAGCACTAGAACAAAAACTAATTGGACCAATGGAGGAGTCACATACCAAGGAACAATCTCCCCAAGCAGTTTTGTGAGAGGTGCTTTGAGCAAGGAGATCGAAAATGGCAGCAAAATGAGCTTGGACTCGGGTTTGAGCTGGATATTCGTGTTTGTGGGAGGAAGAAGGAGTGTGTGGGTGCAGGAATAAGTGGAGAAGGGCCACCGTGGGCCCATGAGGCAGGGGGCTGATACGTCTCCAACGTATCTATAATTTTTGATTGCTCCATGCTATATTACCTACTATTTTAGACATTATTGGGCTTTATTTTCCACTTTTATATTATTTTTGGGACTAACCTATTAACCGAAGGCCCAGCCCAGAATTGTTGTTTTTTTGCTTGTTTTAGGGTTTCGAAGAAAAGGAAAATCAAACGGAGTCCAAATGGAATGAAACCTTCGGAAACGTGATTTTCTCATCAGATAAGATCCAGGAGACTTGGACCCTCCGTCAAGAAAGCCATGAGGTGCTCACGAGGGTAGGGGCGCCCCCCTAGGGCGCGCCCCCTGCCTTGTGGGCCCCTCGAAGCTCCACCAACATACTTCTTCCTCCTATATATATCCACGTACCTCCAAACAATCGGGGACAGAGCCAAAAACCTAATTCCACCACCACAACTTTCTGTATCCACGAGATCCCATCTTGGGGCCTGTTCCGGAGCTCCGCCGGAGGGGGCATCGATCACGGAAGGCTTCTACATCATCATCCAAGCCCCTCCGATGAAGTGTGAGTAGTTTACTTCAGACCTACGGGTCCATAGCTAGTAGCTAGATGGATTCTTCTCTCTTTTTGGATCTCAACACAATGTTCTCCCCCTCTCTCGTGGAGATCTATTCGATGTAATCTTTTTTTGCGGTGTGTTTGTTGAGAACGATGAATTGTGGGTTTATGATCAAGTATATCTATGAATAATATTTGAATCTTCTCTGAATTCTTTTATGTATGATTGGTTATCTTTGCAAGCCTCTTCGAATTATCAGTTTGGTTTTTTGGCCTACTAGATTGGTTGTTCTTGCCATGGGAGAAGTGCTTAGCTTTGGGTTCAATCTTGCGGTGTCCTTTCCCAGTGACAGAAGGGGCAGGAAGGCACGTATTGTATTGTTGCCATCGAGGATAACAAGATGGGTTTTTTATCATATTGCATGAAACTATCCCTCTACATCATGTCATCTTGCTTAAGGCATTACTCTGTTTTTAACTTAATACTCTAGATGCATGTTGGATAGCGGTCGATGAGTGGAGTAATAGTAGTAGATGCAGAATCGTTTCGGTCTACTTGTCTCGGACGTGATGCCTATATACACGATCATACCTAGATATTCTCATAACTATGCTCAATTCTGTCAATTGCTCAACAGTAATTTGTTCACCCACCGTAGAATACTTATGCTCTTGAGAGAAGCCACTAGTGAAACCTATGACCCCCGGGTCTCTTTCTCATCATATCAATCTCCATCACTTTACTATTGCTTTGTTTTAACTTTTCTTTTACTTTATTTACTTTGCATCTCTATACCAAAAATACCAAAAAATATTATTTATCATCTCTATTAGATCTCACTTTCGTAAGTGACCATGAAGGGATTGACAACCCCTAAGCGCGTTGGTTGCATTGAGCTATTGTTTTTGTGTAGGTACGAGGGAGTCGAGCGTAGCCTCCTACTGGATTGATACCTTGGTTCTCAAAAACTGAGGGAAATACTTACGCTACTTCGATGCATCATCCCTTCCTCTTCGGGGAAATCCAACGCAGTGCTCAAGAGGTAGCAAGAAGAATTTCTGGGGCTGTTGCCAGGGAGTCTGCGCAAAAGTCAACATACCAAGTACCCATCACAATCCATATCTCCCGCATTACATTATTTTCCATTTTCCTCTCGTTTTCCTCTCCCCCAATTCACCCTTGCCGTTTTATTCGCCCTCTCTCTTTATCCTCCCTCTCTATTTGCCTCTTTTGCCCGTTTGCTCTTGTTTGCTCGTGTGTTAGTTTGCTTGCTTGTCGTTATGGCTAGTTCTTTACCTCCTGCCTCTATGTCTGAAATTGGGGATACCATTGTGGATAATGATTTTGATGCTCCTACTAAAGAACCCACTATCTCACATATAAAAAGATTTCGTGTTGGTAGCGGTAATATTATTGGAAAAGGAGTTATTCAAGATTTCTTTACTTGTGCCGGTGCTTTACCTTCTATGGGTAGTTCTATTATTCATAGAACTAGTAGTCTTGCGGACGCTATTGCCATGCTTGTAGTTGAACTTGAGAGGCAATTCATGCACTTGCATCCTTCTATACAAATGAATTTCCTAGAATTTTCTAATATTGAGCATTCTTCTGTTAAGCGTGCCGTTACTATCTTTTTGGCTCATGAGTTTCGATTCATAATTAAAGAGGCCAAAGAAATCTTTGCGCACTATAGGGTGGATGCTTGCCGTCCTCCCATAGATACTATCCTCTTTGATCAAGAAGAAATAATGCGTTTTCAATCTCTAGACTATGTTGCTTTCAATGAAAATCTTAGAAAAAGGGTTCCTACCAATGTTTTAGTTGATAGAATTTCTAAACTTAATGATGATTTAGCTATTCGAGATAATGAATTGGGATATTTTCTTGAATATAGGCTCACAAAGTTCTGTCAAAAGAATGCTTATAATGATGAATTGGTTGTGCAATATGAAGGACCAAAGGAGGAACCTATACCTCCCAAGGTTGATCTTGGAGACTTTTGTCCCAACAAATTTAGCCCTTTTGATTACTTTTGCTTGCCTCAAAGAAAACTTGCTGCTGAACGTAGAGAATATGAAATGAGTTTTAACAATCTATCTTACTATTATGGCAATACCTAGATCTATTCTTGCTTGTTATGCCTAGCCAGGGGCGTTAAACGATAGCGCTTGTTGGGAGGCAACCCAATTTTATTTTTATTCCTTGATTTTTGCTCCTGTTTAGTAATAAATAAATTATCTAGCCTATGTTTTGGTTGTGTTTTTTGTGTTTAATTAGTGTTTGTGCCAAGTAGAACCATTGGGAAGACTTGGGGAAAGTCTTGTTGAACTTGCTGTAAAAAACAGAAACTTTAGCGCTCACGAGAACTGCTGTCATTTTTATTTGGAAAGTGATATTTAGTTAATTATTTTTGCAGATTATTAATAGATAAATTCCTCACGTCCAGAAATTTATTTTAGAATTTTGGGGGTTCCAGATCTTGCGCTAGCTACAGATTACTATAGACTGTTCTGTTTTTGACAGATTCTGTTTTTCGTGTGTTGTTTGCTTATTTTGATGAATCTATGGCTAGTAAATTACTTTATAATCCATAGAGAAGTTGGAATACAGTAGGTTTAACACCAATATAAATAAAAAATGAGTTCATTACAGTACCTTGAAGTGGTCTTTTGTTTTCTTTCGCTAACGGAGCTCACGAGTTTTCTATCTTAAGTTTTGTGCTGTGAAGTTTTCAAGTTTTGGGTAAACATTTGATGGATTATGGAACAAGGAGTGGCAAGAGCCTAAGCTTGGGGATGCCCATGGCACCCCCAAGATAATCTAAGGACACCTAAAAGCCAAAGCTTGGGGATGCCCCGGAAGGCATCCCCTCTTTCGTCTACTTCTATCGGTAACTTTACTTGGAGCTATATTTTTATTCACCACATGATATGTGTTTTGCTTGGAGCGTCTTTTATGATTTGAGTCTTTGCTTATTAGTTTACCACAATCATCCTTGCTGTACACACCTTTTGAGAGAGCCATACATGATTTGGAATTTGATAGAATACTCTATGTGCTTCATTATATCTTTTGAGCTTTATAATTTTGCTCTAGTGCTTCACTTATATCTTTTAGAGCACGGTGGTGGATTTGTTTTATAGAAACTATTGTTCTCTCCTGCTTCACTTAGATTATTTTGAGAGTCTTAATAGCATGGTAATTTTCTTAAAATCCTAATATGCTTGGTATGCAAGATTAATAATAAAACTTTCTTATGAGTGTGTTGAATACTAAGAAAATTTTGATGCTTGATGATTGTTTTGAGATATGGAGGTAATAATATCAAAGTCATGCTAGTTGAGTAGTTGTGAAATTGAGAAATACTTGTGTTGAGGTTTGCAAGTCCTGTAGCATGCACGTATGGTAAACGTTATGCAACAAATTTGAAACATGAAATGTTATTTGATTGTCTTCCTTATGAGTGGCGGTCGGGGACGAGCGATGGTCTTTTCCTACCAATCTATCCCCCTAGGAGCATGCGCGTAGTGCTGAGGTTTTTGATGACTTGTAGATTTTTGCAATAAGTATGTGAATTCTTTATGACTAATGTGGAGTCCATGGATTATACGCACTCTCACCCTTCCACCCTTGCTAGCCTCTTCGGTACCGTGCATTGCCCTTTCTCACCTTGAGAGTTGGCGCAAACTTCGCCGGTACATCCAAACCCCGTGATATGATACACTCTTTCACACATAAACCTCCTTATATCTTCCTCAAAACTGCCACCATACCTACCTATTATGGCATTTCCATAGCCATTCCGAGATATATTGCCATGCAACTTTCCATCATTTCGTTCATCATGACACATTCATCATTGTCATATTGCTTAGCATGATCATGTAGTTGACATAGTATTTGTGGCAAAGCCACCGTTCATGCTCGTCCTCGAGTAGGAATTAAGCTTGGGGATGCTTGATACGTCTCCAACGTATCTATAATTTTTGATTGCTCCATGCTATATTATCTACTGTTTTAGACATTATTGGGCTTTATTTTCCACTTTTATATTATTTTTGGGACTAACCTATTAACCGGAGGCCCAGCCCAGAATTGCTGTTTTTTGCCTGTTTTAGGGTTTCGAAGAAAAGGAATATCAAACAGAGTCCAAACGAAATGAAACCTTCGGAAACGTGATTTTCTCATCAGATAAGATCCAGGAGACTTGGACCCTCCGTCAAGAAAGCCACGAGGTGCTCACGAGGGTAGGGGGCGCCCCCCCCTAGGGCGCCCCCCCTAGGGCGCGCCCCTTGCCTCGTGGGCCCCTCGAAGCTCCACCGACGTACTTCTTCCTCCTATATATATCCACGTACCCCCAAACAACCGGGGATGGAGCCAAAAACCTAATTCCACCGCCGCAACTTTCTGTATCCACGAGATCCCATCTTGGGGCCTGTTCTGGAGCTCCGCCGGAGGGGGCATCCATCACGGAGGGCTTCTACATCATCATCCAAGCCCCACCGATGAAGTGTGAGTAGTTTACTTCAGACCTACGGGTCCATAGCTAGTAGCTAGATGGATTCTTCTCTCTTTTTGGATCTCAATACAATGTTCTCCCCCTCTCTCATGGAGATCTATTCGATGTAATCTTCTTTTTGCGGTGTGTTTGTTGAGACCGATGAATTGTGGGTTTATGACCAAGTCTATCTATGAATAATATTTGAATCTTCTCTGAATTCTTTTATGTATGATTGGTTATCTTTGCAAGTCTCTTCGAATTATCAGTTTGGTTTGGCCTACTAGATTGGTTGTTCTTGCCATGGGAGAAGTGCTTAGCTTTGGGTTCAATCTTGCGGTGTCCTTTCCTAGTGACAGAAGGGGCAGCAAGGCACGTATTGTATTGATGCCATCGAGGATAACAAGATGTTTTTTTATCATATTGCATGAAACTATCCCTCTACATCATGTCATCTTGCTTAAGGCGTTACTCTGTGTTTAACTTAATACTCTAGATGCATGTTGGATAGCGGTCGATGAGTGGAGTAATAGTAGTAGATGCAGAATTGTTTCGGTCTACTTGTCTCGGACGTGATGCCTATATACATGATCATACCTAGATATTCTCATAACTATGCTCAATTCTGTCAATTGCTCAACAGTAATTTGTTCACCCACCGTAGAATACTTATGCTCTTAAGAGAAGCCACTAGTGAAACCTATGGCCCCCGGGTCTCTTTCTCATCATATCAATCTCCATCACTTTACTATTGCTTTGTTTTTACTTTGCTTTTACTTTATTTACTTTGCATCTCTATACCAAAAATACCAAAAAAATATTATTTATCATCTCTATCAGATCTCACTTCCGTAAGTGACCGTGAAGGGATTGACAACCCCTAAGCGCGTTGGTTGCGTTAAGCTATTGTTTTTGTGTAGGTACGAGGGACTCGAGCGTAGCCTCCTACTGGATTGATACCTTGGTTCTCAAAAACTGAGGGAAATACTTACGCTACTTTGCTACATCATCCCTTCCTCTTCGGGGAAATCCAACGTGGTGCTCAAGAGGTAGCAGGGGCGCGCCCAGGGGGTAGGGCACGCCCCTGACCCTCGTGGCCAGGTGCCAGCTTGCTACCTCTTCAGCACTGTGTTGGATTTCCTTGAAGAGGAAAGGATGATGCAGCAAAGTAGCGTAAATATTTCCCTTAGTTTTTGAGAACCAAGGTATCAATCCAGTAGGAGGCTGCGCGCGAGTCCCTAGTACCTACACAAAAACAATAGCTTAACGCAACCAACGCGCTTAGGGGTTGTCAATCCCTTCACGGTCACTTACGAGAGTGAGATCTTATAGATATGATAAGATAATATTTTTGGTATTTTTGTGATAAAGATGCAAAGTAAAATAAAAGCAAAGGAAATAACTAAGTATTGGAAGATTAATATGATGAAGATAGACCCGGGGGCCATAGGTTTCACTAGTGGCTTCTCTCAAGAGCATAAGTATTTTATGGTGGGTGAACGAATTACTGTTGAGCAATTGACAGAATTGAGCATAATTATGAGAATATCTAGGTATGATCATGTATATAGGCATCACGTCCAAGACATGTAGACTGACTCCTGTCTACATCTACTACTATTACTCCACTCATCGACCGCTATCCAGCATGCATCTAGAGTATTAAGTTCATGAAAACAGAGTAACCCCTTAAGCAAGATGACATGATGTAGAGGGATAAATTCATGCAATATGATAAAAAAACCATCTTGTTATCCTCGATGGCAACAATACAATACGTGTCTTGCTGCCCCTACTGTCCCTGGGAAAGGACACCACAAAATTGAACCCAAAGCTAAGCACTTCTCCCATTGCGAGAAAGATCAATCTAGTAGGCCAAACCAAACTGATAATTCGAAGAGACTTGCAAAGATAATCAATCATACATAAAAGAATTACGAGAAGATTCAAATATTGTTCATAGATAATCTTGATCATAAACTCACAATTCATCGGTCTCAACAAACACACCGCAAAAAGAAGATTACATCGAATAGATCTCCACAAAAGAGGGGGAGAACATTGTATTGAGATCCAAAAAGAGAGAAGAAGCCATCTAGCTAATAACTATGGACCCGAAGGTCTGAGGTAAACTACTCACACTTCATTGGAGAGGCTATGGTGTTGATGTAGAAGCCCTCCGTGATGGATGCCCCCTTCGGCGGAGCTCCGGAACAGGCCCCAAGATGGGATCTCGTGGATACAGAAAGTTACGGCGGTGGAATTAGGGTTTTGGCTCCGTATATGATCATTTGGGGGTGATACGTCTCCAACGTATCTATAATTTTTGATTGCTCCATGCTATATTATCTTCTGTTTTGGATGTTTATGGGCTTTATTATACACTTTTATATCATTTTTGGGACTAACCTATTAACCCTGAGCCCAGTGCCAGTTTCTGTTTTTACCTTGTTTTAGGGTTTCGAAGAAAAGGAAAATCAAACGGAGTCCAATTGACCTGAAACTTCACGAAACTCATTTTTGGAAGGAAAGAAGCCCAGAAGACTTGAAGTGCACGCAAGGGAAGCTTCGAGGAGGCCACGAGGTAGGGGACGCGCCATCCACCCTCGTGGGCCCCTCGTGGCCCCCTTGACGTACTTCTTCCGCCTATATATCTCCATATACCCTAAAAACATCAAGGAGCACAATAGATCGGGAGTTCCGCCGCCAGAAGCCTCCGTAGCCACCGAAAACCAATCTAGACCCGTTCTGGCACCCTGTCGGAGGGGGCAATCCCTCTCTGGTGGCCATCTTCATCATCCCTGTGCTCTCCATGACGAGGAGGGAGTAGTTCTCCCTCGAGGCTGAGGGTATGTACCAGTAGCTATGTGTTTGATCTCTCTCTCTCTCTCTCTCTCGTATTCTTGAGGTGATACGATCTTGATGTATCACGAGCTTTGCTATTATTTTGGATCCTATGATGTTTCTTCCCCCCTCTACTCTCTTGTAATGGATTGAGTTTCCCCTTTGAAGTTATCTTATCGGATTGAGTCTTTAATGATTTGAGAACACTTGATGTATGTCTTGTCGTGCGTATCTGTGGTGACAATGGGATACCACGTGATTCACTTGATGTATGTTTTGGTGATCAACTTGCGGGTTCCACCCATGAACCTATGCATAGGGGTTGGCACATGTTTTCGTCATGATTCTCCAGTAGAAACTTTGGGGCACTCTTTGAGGTTCTATGTGTTGGTTGAATAGATGAATTTGAGATTGTGTGATGCATATCGTATAATCATACCCACGGATACTTGAGGTGACATTGGAGTATCTAGGTGACATTAGGGTTTTGGTTGATTTGTGTCTTAAGGTGTTATTCTAGTACGAACTCTAGGGCTGTTTGTGACACTTATAGGAATAGCCCAACGGATTGAATGGAAAGAATAACTTTGAGGTGGTTCCGTACCCTACCATAATCTCTTCGTTCGTTCTCCGCTATTAGCGACTTTGGAGTGACTCTTTGTTGCATGTTGAGGGATAGTTATATGATCCAATTATGTTATCATTGTTGAGGGAACTTACACTAGCGAAAATATGAACCCTAGGCCTTGTTTCAACACATTGCAATACCGTTTACGCTCACTTTTATCATTAGTTACCTTGCTGTTTTTATATTTTCAGATTACAAAAACCTATATCTACCATCCATATACCACTTGTATCACCATCTCTTCGCCGAACTAGTGCACCTATACAATTTACCATTGTATTGGGTGTGTTGGGGACACAAGAGACTCTTTGTTATTTGGTTGCAGGGTTGCTTGAGAGAGACCATCTTCATCCTACGCCTCCCATGGATTGATAAACCTTAGGTCATCCACTTGAGGGAAATTTGCTACTGTCCTACAAACCTCTGCACTTGGAGGCCCAACAACGTCTACAAGAAGAAGGTTGTGTGGTAGACATCAAGCTCTTTTCTGGCGCCGTTGCTGGGGAGGTTAGCGCTTGAAGGTATATCTTTAGATCTTGCAATCGAGTCTTTTAGTTTCTTGTTTTATCACTAGTTTAGTTTATAAAAGAAAATTACAAAAAAATGGAATTAAGTTTGTCTCATATGCTTCACCTTTTTAATATCTTTCGTAAGTATGATGGAATGGAAAATTGTGCTCAAGTGCTAGAAGAAGAAATCTATAATACGTTTGGCACTAAATATGTGAATGATGAGCATGATTGCACTATTATTAGTACGAATTCTTTGAATATCCATGATACTAATGATGATTGCACTAGTTATGATGAAAATGTCTCCTGTAAACATGTCAATTTTTGTGGAGTGCGTTGGGTTTGTACGCACACACCAAATAGGGAAAATAGATATTGCAAGAGGCATAAGTACTTAGAAACTAAATTGTTGCAAGAAAGGCTAGATGAATATGCTGAAAATTTAAATTATATTGGCCATACTTGTGAGCTTTGCAATGAACATGATCATTTCAATACCCAATGCAAATTGTTTCATGATCGTATCGTGTCCAAAAATTATGATGACTTGATTTCCCTTGCACATCATAATGAACTTAGTTTGCTTATGGGTTACGAAGAAATGAAACGTATAACTAATTATCTTCCAGAATTTGCCCGTTATAAACTTCTTGGATTTGATCTAGAGGAAATTTATATGCGGTGAATTCTATTGAAAATCCTTATATTGCCAACTACATAAAGAAAAGAATACAAATAGAGGATGAAGAGAATACTAATGAAAGGGAAGAGACTTCCCAATATCCTCCTATTATTTCTTATGATGAATCAGGTAACGAGGAGGAGCCTCCTATTCAACCAATCTCATTAATAAGGAGCTCCAAAAAGAGGATTGAACCCACACATGATGTGGTGAAGAGGAAGAAAAGAAAAAGGAAGAGAGGTAAAAAGATATCTCCCCCAAATATTGCTGCTCCTATTACTATTGTGCCTCATGAAAATATAATCTTGGAAGATAATGATACTTCTTATGATCTTGAAAATCTTTTTGGCACTTGCTTGGAAGAATATGATAATTGATATACTATTGGTGCTATCCATACTATTAATTATGAGAGTGATTATGCTTATGATTTGAAAAGGCCTAAGCTTGGGGATGCTATGTTTGATGAAGATGATGTTTTTGAGAATATATTAGCTGAAATTAATGTTTGTCCTAAGCTTGGGGAAGCTATGTTTAATGAAGATGATATTTTTAGTCTCCCAAGTTTCGATATGCAAATTTATAATGATGATAGCATGCCTCCTACTTATGATGATTATTGTGATGATACTTATGCTATAAAAAGTAGTGATTATATTTATAAAACTTGTCATGATTATTATTACCCCTTTTCTGAACATTACTCTTTTAATGTGGAAACAATTTATAGTATTCGAGTTTCTTATGATACTCCCACTATTCCGAATGAGAACAATTTTGCTTATGTGGAGAGTAATAAAATTTTTATGCTTGTAGATCATGAAAAGAATGCTTTAGGTGCTGGTTATATTGTTGAATTCATTCATGATGCTACTGAAAATTATTATGAGGGAGGAATATATGCTTGTAGGAATTGCAATAATATCAAGTTTCCTCTCTATGTGCTTAAAATTTTGAAGTTATGCTTGTTTTGCTTTCCTATGCAAGTTGATTCTTGTTCCCACAAGTTATTTGCTCACAAAATCCCTATGCATAGGAAGTGGGTTAGACTTAAATGTGCTAGGCATATTCTTCATGATGCTCTCTTTATGTTTCAATTCTTATCCTTTATGTGAGCATCATTGAAATCATCATGCCTAGCTAGGGGCGTCAAACTATAGCGCTTGTTGGGAGGCAACCCAATTTTATTTTTGTTCCTTGCTTTTTGCTCCTGTTTAGTAACAAATAATTTATCTAGCCTCTGTTCAGATGTGTTTTTATTGTTTTAATTAGTGTTTGTGCCAAGTAGAACCTTTGGGAAGACTCGGGGAAAGTCTTGTTGATCATTGATCATGCTGTAAAAAACAGAAACTTTAGCACTCACGAGAATTGCTGCCATGTTTATTTGGAAATTGATATTTAGTTAATTATTTTTGAAGATGATTAATAGATAAATTACTCAGGTCCAGCAATTTATTTGAGAATTTTATGAGTTCCAGAAGTATACGTTTGATCCAGATTACTACAGACTGTTTTGTTTTTGACAGATTCTGTTTTTCATGTGTTGTTTACTTATTTTGATGAATCTATGGCTAGTAAAAGAGTTTATAAACCATAGAGAAGTTGGAATATGGTAGTTTTAACACCAATATAAATAAAGAACAAGTTCATTACAGTACCTTGAAGTGGTGATTTACTTTCTTATACTAACGGAGCTTACGAGTTTTCTGTTAAGTTTTGTGTTGTGAAGTTTTCAAGTTTTGGGTAAGGATTCGATGGACTATGGAATAAGGAGTGGCAAGAGCCTAAGCTTGGGGATGCCCAAGGCACCCCAAGGTAATATTCAAGGACAACCAAGAGCCTAAGCTTGGGGATGCCCCGGAAGGCATCCCCTCTTTCGTCTTCGTTCATCGGTAACTTTACTTGGAGCTCTATTTTATTTACCACATGATATGTGTTTTGCTTGGAGCGTCATTTTATTTTATTTAGTTTTACTCGCTGTTTGAATAAAATACCAAGATTTGAAATTCTTAAATGTTAGAGAGTCTTCACATAGTTGCATAATTATTCGACTACTCATTGATCTTCACTTATATCTTCCGGAGTAGTTTGTTGTTGCTCTAGTGCTTCACTTATATCTTTTAGAGCACGGTGGTGGATTTGTTTTATAGAAACTATTGATCTCTCATGCATCACTTAGATTATTTTGAGAAGTATTAAATAGCATGGTAATTTGCTTAAAATCCTAATATGCTAGGTATTCAAGATTAGTAAAACTTTCATCTGAGTGCATTGAATACTAAGAGAAGTTTGATGCTTGATGACTATTTTGAGATATGGAGGTAATAATATCAAAGTCGTGCTAGTTGAGTAGTTGTGAATTTGAGGAATACTTGTGTTGAAGTCTGCAAGTCCCGTAGCATGCACGTATGGTAAACGTTATGTAACAAATTTGAAACATGAGGTGTTATTTGATTGTCCTCCTTATGAGTGGCGGTCGGGGACGAGCGATGGTCTTTTCCTACCAATCTATCACCCTATGAGCATGCGCATAGTGCCGAGGTTTTTGATGACTTGTAGATTTTTGCAATAAATATGTGAGTTCTTTATGACTAATGTTGAGTCCATGGATTATACACACTCTCACCCTTCCATCATTGCTAGCCTCTTCGGTACCATGCATTGCCCTTCCTCACATTGAGAGTTGGTGCAAACTTCGTCGGTGCATCCAAACCCCGTGATATGATACGCTCTTTCACACAAAAACCTCCTTATATCTTCCTCAAAACAGCCACCATACCTACCTATTATGGCATTTCCATAGCCATTCCAAGATATATTGCCATGCAACTTTCCACCATTCCGTTCATCATGACACATTCATCATTGTCATATTGCTTAGCATGATCATGTAGTTGACATAGTATTTGTGGCAAAGCCACCGTTCATAATTCTTCCATACATGTCACTCATGCATCATTGCATATCCCGGTACACCGCCGGAGGCATTCATATAGAGTCATACTTTGTTCTAAGTATCGAGTTGTAATCATTGAGTTATAAATAAATAGAAGTGTGATGATCATCATTTTCTAGAGCATTGTCCCAAGTGAGGAATAAAAAAAGAAGAAAAAAAAGAAGAGAAAGGCCATAAGAAAGAGAGAAGGCCCAAAAAAAGAGAGAAAGGCCATAAAAAAGAGAAGGCCCAAAAAAATGAGAGAAAAAGAGAGAAGGGACAATGCTACTATCCTTTTCCACACTTGTGCTTCAAAGTAGCACCATAATCCTCATGATAGAGAGTCTCTTGTTTTGTCACTTTCATATACTAGTGGGAATTTTCATTATAGAACTTGGCTTGTATATTCCAACAATGGTCCTCCTCAAGTGCCCTAGGTCTTCGTGAGCAAGCAAGTTGGATGCACACCCACTTAGTTTCTTTTGTTGAGCTTTCATACATTTATAGCTCTAGTGCATCCGTTGCATGGCAATCCCTACTCCCCGCATTAACATCAATCGATGGGCATCTCCATAGCCCATTGATTAGCCTCGTTGATGTGAGACTTTCTTCCTTTTTGTCTTCTCCACATAACCCCCATCATCATATTCTATTCCACCCATAGTGCTATGTCCATGGCTCGCGCTCACATATTGCGTGAAAGTTTATAGGTTTGAGATTACTAAAATATGAAACAATTGCTTGGCTTGTCATCGGGGTTGTGCATGATGAGAGCATTCTTGTGTGACAAAAATGGAGCATGACTAAACTATATGATTTTGTAGGGATGAACTTTCTTTGGCCATGTTATTTTGAGAAGACATAATTGCTTAGTTAGTATGCTTGAAGTATTATTATTTTTATGTCACTATGAACTTTTATCTTGAGTCTTTCAGATCTGAATATTCATGCTACAATTAAGAAGAATTAAACTAAAATTATGCCAAGTAGCACTCCGCATCAAAAATTCTGTTTTTATCATTTACCTACTCGAGGACGAGCAGGAATTAAGCTTGGGGATGCTGATACGTCTCCAACGTATCTATAAATTTTGATTGTTCCATGCTATATTATCTTATGTTTTGGATGTTTATGGGCTTTATTATACACTTTTATATCATTTTTGGGACTAACCTATTAACCCAGAGCCCAGTGCCAGTTTCTGTTTTTACCTTGTTTTAGGGTTTCGAAGAAAAGGAAAATAAACGGAGTCCAATTGACCTGAAACTTCACGGAACTCATTTTTGGAAGGAAAGAAGCCCAGAAGACTTGAAGTGCACGCAAGGGAAGCTTCGAGGAGGCCACGAGGTAGGGGGCGCGCCCACCCCCCTGGGTGCGCCCTCCACCCTCGTGGGCCCCTCGTGGCCCCCCCTGACGTACTTCTTCCACCTATATATCTCCATATACCCTAAAAACATCGAGGAGCACAATAGATCGGGAGTTCCGCCGCCATAAGCCTCTGTAGCCACCAAAAACCAATCTAGACCCGTTCTGGCACCCTGCCAGAGGGGGCAATCCCTCTCTGGTGGCCATATACATCATCCCGGTGCTCTCCATGACGAGGAGGGAGTAGTTCTCCCTCGAGGTTGAGGGTATGTACCAGTAGCTATGTGTTTGATCTCTCTCTCTCTCTCTCATGTTCTTGAGGTGATACGATCTTGATGTATCGCAAGTTTTGCTATTATATTTGGATCCTATGATGTTTCTTCGCCCTCTACTCTCTTGTAATGGATTGAGTTTCCCCTTTGAAGTTATCTTATCGGATTGAGTCTTTAAAGATTTGAGAACACTTGATGTATGTCTTGCCGTGCGTATCTGTGGTGACAATGGGATACCACGTGATTCACTTGATGTATGTTTTGGTGATCAACTTGCGGGTTCTGCCCATGAACCTATGCATAGGGGTTGGCACATGTTTTCGTTGTGATTCTCCGGTAGAAACTTTGGGGCACTCTTTGAGGTTCTATGTGTTGGTTGAATAGATGAATCTGAGATTGTGTGATGCATATCGTATAATCATACCCACGGATACTTGAGGTGACATTAGGGTTTTGGTTGATTTGTGTCTTAAGGTGTTATTCTAGTATGAACTCTAGGGCTGTTTGTGACACTTATAGGAATAGCCCAACAGATTGATTGGAAAGAATAACTTTGAGGTGGTTCCGTACCCTACCATAATCTCTTCGTTCGTTCTCCGCTATTAGCGACTTTGGAGTGACTCTTTGTTGCATGTTGAGGGATAGTTATATGATCCAATTATGTTATCATTGTTGAGGGAACTTACACTAGCGAAAGTATGAACCCTAGGCCTTGTTTCAACACATTGCAATACCGTTTACGCTCACTTTTATCATTAGTTACCTTGTTGTTTTTATATTTTTAGATTACAAAAACCTATATCTATGTTGGAAATATGCCCTAGAGGCAATAATAAATTGGTTATTATTATATTTCCTTGTTCATGATAATCGTTTATTATCCATGCTAGAATTGTATTGATAGGAAACTCAGATACATGTGTGGATACATAGACAACACCATGTCCCTAGTAAGCCCCTAGTTGACTAGCTCGTTGATCAATAGATGGTTACGGTTTCCTGACCATGGACATTGGATGTCGTTGATAACGGGATCACATCATTAGGAGAATGATGTGATGGACAAGACCCAATCCTAAGCCTAGCACAAGATCATGTAGTTCGTATGCCAAAGCTTTTCTAATGTCAAGTATCATTTCCTTAGACCATGAGATTGTGCAACTCCCGGATACCGTAGGAGTGCTTTGGGTGTGCCAAACGTCACAACGTAACTGGGTGGCTATAAAGGTACACTACAGGTATCTCCGAAAGTGTCTGTTGGGTTGGCACGAATCGAGACTGGGATTTGTCACTCCGTGTAAACGGAGAGGTATCTCTGGGCCCACTCGGTAGGACATCATCATAATGTGCACAATGTGATCAAGGAGTTGATCATGGGATGATGTGTTACGGAATGAGTAAAGAGACTTGCCGGTAACGAGATTGAACAAGGTATCGGGATACCGACGATCGAATCTCGGGCAAGTATCGTACCGCTAGACAAAGGGAATTGTATACGGGATTGATTAAGTCCTTGACATCGTGGTTCATCCGATGAGATCATCGTGGAGCATGTGGGAGCCAACATGGGTATCCACATCCCGCTGTTGGTTATAGACCGGAGAGGTGTCTCGGTCATGTCTGCATGTTTCCCGAACCCGTAGGGTCTACACACTTAAGGTTCGATGACGCTAGGGTTATAGGGAAAGTATGTACGCGGTTACCGAATGTTGTTCGGAGTCCCGGATGAGATCCCGGACATCACGAGGAGTTCCGGAATGGTCCGGAGGTAAAGATTGATATATAAGAAGTATGGTTTTGGCCACCGGAAGTGTTCCGGGCATCACCGGTAGTGTACCGGGACCACCGGAGGGGTCCGGGGGTCCACCAGGTGGGGCCACCAGCCCCGGAGGCCTACATGGGCCAATAGTGGGAAGGGACCAGCCCCTATGTGGGCTGGGGCGCCTCCCACCAAGGCCCAAGGCGTCCTCAAGAGGAGAGGGGGCAAACCCTAGGCGCAGATGGGCCCTAAGGCCCACCCTAGGTGCGCCCCCCTCTCTCTCCCCCTTGGCCGCATCCCAGATGGGATCTAGGGGCTGCCGCCACCCCTAGGGAGGGAACCCTAGGTGGGGGCACAGCCCCTCCCCTTCCCCTATATATACTTGAGGTTTGGGGCTGCCCAACACATGTGATTTTGCTCTCCCTGTTGGCGCAGCCCTACCCCTCTCCCTCCTCGTCTCTCGTAGTGTTTGGCGAAGCCCTGCTGGAGTCTTGCACTCCTCCACCACCACCACGCCGTCGTGCTGCTGCTGGATGGAGTCTTCCCCAACCTCTCCTTCTCCCCTTGCTGGATCAAGGCGTAGGAGACGTCACCGGGCTGTACGTGTGTTGAACACGGAGGTGTCGTCCGTTCGGCACTAGGATCATCGGTGATTTGGATCACGACGAGTATGACTCCATCAACCCCGTTCACTTGAACGCTTCCGCTTAGCGATCTACAAGGGTATGTAGATGCACTCTCCTTCCCCTCGTTGCTAGATTACTCCATAGATTGATCTTGGTGATGCGTAGAAAATTTTGAATTTCTGCTACGTTCCCCAACAATCTACCATCCATATACCACTTGTATCACCATCTCTTCGCCGAACTAGTGCACCTATACAATTTACCATTGTATTGGGTGTGTTGGGGACACAAGAGACTCTTTGTTATTTGGTTGTAGGGTTGCTTGAGAGAGACCATCTTCATCCTACACCTCCTACGGATTGATAAACCTTAGGTCGTCCACTTGAGGGAAATTTGCTACTGTTCTACAAACCTCTACACTTGGAGGCCCAACAATGTCTACAAGAAGAAGGTTGTGTAGTAGACATCAGGGGGTACGTAGGTATATATAGGAGGAAGGAGTACGTCGGTGGAGCAACAGGGGGCCCACGAGGGTGGAGGGCGCTCCTGGGGGGTAGGCGCGCCCCTACCTCGTGGCTTCCTCCTTTGTTTCTTGATGTAGGGTCCAAGTCTCCTGGATCATGTTCGGTGAGAAAATGATGTTCCCAAAGGTTTCATTCCATTTGGACTCCGTTTGATATTCCTTTTCTTTGAAACCCTAAAATAGGCAAAAAACAGCAATTCTGGGTTGGGCCTCCGGTTAATAGGTTAGTTCCAAAATAATACAAAAGTGGATAATAAAGCCCAATAATGTCCAAAACAGTAGATAATATAGCATGGAGCAATCAAAAATTATAGATACGTTGGAGACGTATCAAGCATACCCAAGCTTAATTCCTGCTCGACCTCGAGTAGGTAAATGATAAAAACAGAATTTTTGATGCGGAGTGCTAGTTGGCATAATTTTAATGTAATTCTTCTTAATTGTGGTTTGAACATTCAGATCCGAAAGATTCAAGATAAAAGTTCATATTGACATAAAAATAATAATACTTCAAGCATACTAACTAAGCAATTATGTCTTCTCAAAATAACATGGCCAAAGAAAGTTCATCCCTACAAAATCATATAGTTTAGTCATGCTCCATTTTCGTCACACAAGAATGCTTTCGTCATGCACAACCCCAATGACAAGCCAAGCAACTGTTTCATACTTTAGTAATCTCAAACCTATAAACTTTCACGCAATATATGAGCGCGAGCCATGGACATAGCACTATGGGTGGAATAGAATACGATGATGGGGGTTATGTGGAGAAGACAAAAAAAAGAGAAAGTCTCACATCAACAAGGCTAATCAATGGGCTATGGAGATGCCCATCGATTGATGTTAATGCAAGGAGTAGGGATTGCCATGCAACGGATGCACTAGAGCTATAAATGTATGAAAGCTCAACAAAAGAAACTAAGTGGGTGTGCATCCAACTTGCTTGCTCACGAAGACCTAGGTCACTTGAGGAGGCCCATTGTTGGAATATACAAGCCAAGTTCTATAATGAAAAGTTCCCACTAGTATGATGCTACTTTGAAGCACAAGTGTGGCGAAGGATAGTAGCATCGTCCCTTCTCTCTTTTTCTCTCTTCTTTTTGGGCCTTCTTTTTTATTATTATGGCCTTTTTTTCCTCACTTGGGACAATGCTCTAGAAAATGATGATCATCACACTCCTATTTATTTACAACTCAATGATTACAACTCGATGCTAGAACAAAAGAGGACTCTATATGAATGCCTCCGGCGGTGTACCGGGATATGCAATGAACCAAGAGTGACATGTATGAAGGAATTATGAACGGTGGCTTTGCCACAAATACTATGTCAACTACATGATCATGCTAAGCAATATGACAATGATGAATGTGTCATGATGAACGGAATGGTGGAAAGTTGCATGGCAATATATCTCGGAATGGCTATGGAAATGCCATAATAGGTAGGTATGGTGGTTGTTTTGAGGAAGATATAAGGAGGTTTATGTGTGAAAGAGCGTATCATATCACGGGGTTTGGATGCACCGGCGAAGTTTGCACCAACTCTCAATGTGAGAAAGGGCAATGCACGGTACCGAAGAGGCTAGCAATGATGGAAGGGTGAGAGTGCGTATAATCCATGGACTCAACAATAGTCATAAAGAACTCACATACTTATTGCAAAAATCTACAAGTCATCAAAAACCAAGCACTACGCGCATGCTCCTAGGGGATAGATTGGTAGGAAAAGACCATCGCTCGTCCCCGACTGCCACTCATAAGGAGGACAATCAAAGAACACCTCATGTTTCAAATTTGTTACATAATGTTTACCATACGTGCATGCTACGGGACTTGCAAACTTCAACACAAGAATTTCTCAAATTCACAACTACTCAACTAGCACGTCTTTTATATTATTACCTCCATATCTCAAAACAATCATCAAGCATCAAACTTCTCTTAGTATTCAAAACACTCATAAGAATTTTTTTTACTAATCTTGAATACCTAGCATATTAGGATTATTTAAGCAAATTACCATGCTATTTAAGACTCTCAAAATAATCTAAGTGAAGTATGCGAGATCAATAGTTTCTGTAAAACAAATCCACCACCGTGCTCTAAAAGATATAAGTGAAGTACTAGAGCAAAACTATATAACTCAAATGATATAAGCGAAGCACATAGAGTATTCTAACAAATTCCAAATCATGTATGGCTCTCTCAAAAGGTGTGTACAGCAAAGATGATTGTGGTAAACTAAAAATCAAAGACTCAAATCATACAAGACGCTCCAAGCAAAACACATATCATGTGGTGAATAAAAATATAGCTCCAAGTAAAGTTACCGATAGAAGTAGACGAAAGAGGGGATGCCTTCCGGGGCATCCCCAAGCTTTGGCCTTTAGGTGTCCTTAGATTATCTTGGGGGTGCCATGGGCATCCCCAAGCTTAGTTTCTTGCCACTCCTTGTTCCATAATCCATCAAATCTTTACCCAAAACTTGAAAACTTCACAACACAAAACTTAAGATAGAAAACTCGTGAGCTCCGTTAGCGAAAGAAAACAAAAGACCACTTCAAGGTACTATAATGAACTCATTTTTTATTTATATTGGTGTTAAATCTACTGTATTCCAACTTCTCTATGGATTATAAAGTAATTTACTAGCCATAGATTCATCAAAATAAGCAAACAACACACGAAAAACAGAATCTGTGAAAAACAGAACAGTCTGTAGTAATCTGTAGCTAGCGCAAGATCTGGAACCCCAAAAATTATAAAATAAATTTCTGGACGTGAGGATTTATCTATTAATCATCTGCAAAAAGAATTAACTAAATAGCACTTTCCAAATAAAAATGGCAGCAGTTCTCGTGAGCGCTAAAGTTTCTGTTTTTTATAGCAAGTGTAACAAGACTTTCCCCAAGTCTTCCCAACGGTTATACTTGGCACAAACACTAATTAAACACAAAAAACACAACCAAAACAGATGCTAGATAAATTATTTATTACTAAACAGGAGCTAAAAGCATGGAGTAAAAATAAAATTGGGTTGCCTCCCAACAAGCACTATCGTTTAACGCCCCTAGCTAGGCATAACAAGCAAGGATAGATCTAGGTATTGACATCTTTGGTAGGTAATCCATAAGTGGCTCTCATAATAGATTCATAAGGTAATTTAATTTTCTTTCTAGGAAAGTGTTCCATGCCTTTCCTTAACGGAAATTGGAATCTAATATTTCCTTCCTTCATATCAATAATTGCACCAATCGTTCTAAGGAAAGCTCTACTAAGAATAATAGGACATGAAGGATTGCAATCTATGTCAAGAACGATAAAATCTACAGGCACATAATTCCTATTTGCAACAATAAGAACATCATTAATTCTTCCCATAGGTTTCTTAATATGGAATCCGCAAGGTGCAAGTTTAGAGATCAATCATCAAAATCACGGAAACCTAACAAATCACACAAAGTCTTTGGAATCATGGAAACACTAGTGAAGGAAATATGCCCTAGAGGAAATAATAAAGTTATTATTTATTTCCTTATAATCATGATAAATGTTTATTATTCATGCTAGAATTGTATTAACCGGAAACATAATACATGTGTGAATACATAGACAAACAAAGAGTCACTAGTATGCCTCTACTTGACTAGCTCGTTAATCAAAGATGGTTATGTTTCCTAACCATGAACAATGAGTTGTTATTTGATTAACGAGGTCACATCATTAGTTGAATGATCTGATTGACATGACCCATTCCATTAGCTTAGCACCCGATCATTTAGTATGTTGCTATTGCTTTCTTCATGACTTATACATGTTCCTATAACTATGAGATTATGCAACTCCCGTTTACCGGAGGAACACTTTGGGTACTACCAAACGTCACAACGTAACTGGGTGATTAGAAAGGAGTACTACAGGTGTCTCCAATGGTACATGTTGGGTTGGCGTATTTCGAGATTAGGTTTTGTCACTCCGATTGTCGGAGAGGTATCTCTGGGCCCTCTCGGTAATGCACATCACATAAGCCTTGCAAGCATTACAACTAATATGTTAGTTGTAAGATGATGTATTACGGAATGAGTAAAGAGACTTACCGGTAACGAGATTGAACTAGGTATTGGATACCGATGATCGAATCTCGGGCAAGTAACATACCGATGACAAAGGGAACAACGTATGTTGTTATGCGGTCTGACCGATAAAGATCTTCGTAGAATATGTAGGAGCCAATATGGGCATCCAGGTCCCGCTATTGGTTATTGACCAGAGACGTGTCTCGGCCATGTCTACATTGTTCTCGAACCCGTAGGGTCCGCACGCTTAAGGTTACGATGACAGTTATATTATGAGTTTATGCATTTTGATGTACCGAAGGTTGTTCGGAGTCTCGGATGTGATCACGGACATGACGAGGAGTCTCGAAATGGTCGAGACGTAAAGATTGATATATTGGAAGCCTATGTTTGGATATCGGAAGTGTTCCGGGTGAAATCGGGATTTTACCGGAGTACCGGGAGGTTACCGGAACCCCCCGGGAGCCATATGGGCCTTAATGGGCTTTAGTGGAAAGGAGAAAGGGGCAGCCCAAGGTGGCTGCGCACCTCCCCCCTTCCCTAGTCCTATTAGGACTAGGAGAGGTGGCCGGCCCCCCTCTCTATCTTTCCCCTCCGAAGAATCCTAGTTGGACTAGGATTGGGGGGGGGGGAATCCTACTCCCAGAGGGAGTAGGACTCTCCTGCGCCCTCCTCCTTGGCCGGCCAGCCCTCCCCCTTGGATCCTTTATATACGGGGGCAGGGGGCACCTCTAGACACACAAGTTGATCCACGTGATCTATTCCTTAGCCGTGTGCGGTGCCCCCTGCCACCATATTCCTCGATAATACTGTAGCGGAGTTTAGGCGAAGCCCTGCTGCTGTAGTACATCAAGACCGTCACCACGCCGTCGTGCTGACGGAACTCTTCCCCTACACTTTGCTGGATCGGAGTCCGGGGATCGTCATCGGGCTGAACGTGTGCTCGATTCTTTATTTGCACTCATCAATGGAAATTCTCATGGCTCTGAGAGACTCATTGATATCATGCTTAGGAGGAATAGATCTAAGCTTTAAAGAATCAACATCAAGAGAAATTCTATCAACGTTCCTAGCCAACTCATCAATCTTAAGCAATTTTTCTTCAATCAAAGCATTGAAATTCTTTTGCGAAGTAATAAATACTTTAATATTAGATTCAAAATCAGAGGGCATCTTATTATAATTTCCATAAGAATTGTTGTAGGAATTTCCATAATTATTAGAGGGATTACTAGGATAAGGCCTAGGATTAAAGTTTCCTCTATACGCGTTGTTACCAAAATTATTCCTACCAACAAAATTCACATCCATAGATTCATTGTTGTTCTCAATCAAAGTAGACAAGGGCATATCATTAGAATCAGAAGAAACACTTTTACTAGCAAATAATTTCATAAGTTCATCCATCTTTCCACTCAAAACATTAATTTCTTCTATCGCATGCACCTTTTTATTAGTAGATCTTTCCAGTATGCCATTGAGAATAATTAACCATAATATCATCTAGGAGTTTAGTAGATTCTCCTAAGGTGATTTCCATAAAAGTGCCTCCTGCGGCCGAATCTAAAAGATTTCTAGAAGCAAAATTCAATCAGGCATAAATTTTTTGTATAATCATCCACAAATTCAAACCATGAGTAGGGCAATTATGTATCATTAATTTCATCCTCTCCCAAGCTTGTGCAACATGTTCATGATCAAGTTGCTTAAAATTCATAATATCGTTTCTAAGGGAGATGATCTTAGCGGGAGGGAAATACTTAGAGATAAAAGCATCTTTGCACTTGTTCCAAGAATCAATACTATTTTTAGGCAAAGACGAAAACGAAGCTTTAGCACGATCTCTAAGCGAAAAAGGAAATAGCTTCAACTTAACAATATCGTTGTCCACATCTTTCTTCTTTTGCATATCACACAAATCAACGAAGCTATTTAGATGGGTAGCGGCACCTTCACTAGGAAGGCCGGAAAACGGATCTTTCATGACAAGATTCAGCAAAGCGACATTAATTTCACAAGATTCAGCATCGGTAAGAGGAGCAACCGGAGTGCTAATAAAATCATTGTTGCTGGTATTGGTAAAGTCACACAATTTAGTGTTATCTTGAGCCATTGTGACAAGCAAGCAATCCAACACACAAGCAAACAAAAAGCAAGCGGGAAAAAAAGAGGCAAATAGAGAAAGAGAGGGAGGATAGAGAGAGAGGGCGAATAAAACGGCAAGGGTGAAGTGGGGGAGAGGAAAACGAGAGGCAAATGGCAAATAATGTAATGCGGGAGATAAGGGTTGTGATGGGTATTTGGTATGTTGACTTTTGCGTAGACTCCCCGACAACGATGCCAGAAATGGCTCGTTGTCGGGAGTCAAATCTTGACTTGCGCGAACCTCCCCGACAACGGTGCCAGAAATTCTTCTTGCTACCTCTTGAGCACTGCATTGGATTTCCTTGAAGAGGAAAGGATGATGCAGCAAAGTAGCGTAAGTATTTCCCCTCAGTTTTTGAGAACCAAGGTATCAATCCAGTAGGAGGCTGCGCGCGAGTCCCTAGTACCTGCACAAAACAAATTACTCCTCACAACCAACGCGATAAGGGGTTGTCAATCCATTCACAGTCACTTACGAGAGTGAGATCTGATAGATATGATAAGATAATATTTTTGGTATTTTTGTGATGAAGATGCAATGTAAAATAAAAGCAAAGTAAAAAGCAAAGGAAATAACTAAGTATTGGAAGATTAATATGATGAAGATAGACCCGGGGGCCATAGGTTTCACTAGTGGCTTCTCTCAAGAGCATAAGTATTTTATGGTGGGTGAACGAATTACTGTTGAGCAATTGACAGAATTGAGCATAATTATGAGAATTTCTAGGTATGATCATGTATATAGGCATCACGTCCAAGACAAGTAGACCGACTCCTGCCTGCATCTACTACTATTACTCCACTCATCGACTGCTATCCAGCATGCATCTAGAGTATTATGTTCATGAAAACAGAGTAACGCCTTAAGCAAGATGACATGATGTAGAGGGATAAATTCATGCAATATAATAAAAAAACCATCTTGTTATCCTCGATGGCAACAATACAATATGTGCCTTGCTGCCCCTACTGTCACTGGGAAAGGACGTCGCAAGATTGAACCCAAAGCTAAGCACTTCTCCCATTGCAAGAAAGATCAATCTAGTAGGCCAAACCAAACTCATAATTCGAAGAGACTTGCAAAGATAACCAATCATACATAAAAGAATTAAGAGAAGAATCAAATATTGTTCATAGATAATCTTGATCATAAACCCACAATTCATCGGTCTCAACAAACACACCGCAAAAAGAAGATTACATCGAATAGATCTCCACAAGAGAGGGGGAGAACATTGTATTGAGATCCAAAAAGAGAGAAGAAGCCATCTAGCTAATAATTATGGACCCGAAGGTCTGAGGTAAACTACTCACACTTCATCGGAGAGGCTATGGTGTTGATGTAGAAGCCCTCCGTGATGGATGCCCCCTCCGGCGGAGCTCCAGAACAGGCCCTAAGATGGGATCTCATGGATACAGAAAGTTACGGCGGTGGAATTAGGGTTTTGGCTCCGTATCTGATCGTTTGGGGGTACGTAGGTATATATAGGAGGAAGGAGTACGTCAGTGGAGCAACAGGGGGCCCACGAGGGTGGAGGGCGCTCCTGGGGGGGTAGGCGCGCCCCCTACCTCGTGGCTTCCTCCTTTGTTTCTTGACGTAGGGTCCAAGTCTCCTGGATCATGTTTGGTGAGAGAATCACGTACTCGAAGGTTTCATTCCGTTTGGACTCCATTTGATATTCCTTTTCTTCGAAACCCTAAAATGGGCAAAAAACAACAATTCTATGCTGGGTCTCCGGTTAATAGGTTAGTCCCAGAAATAATATAAAAGTGGATAATAAAGCCCAGTAATGTCCAAAACAGTAGATAATATAGCATGGAGCAATCAAAAATTATAGATACGTTGGAGACCTATCACAGCTCCTCCTGCTGTGTTCTAAGTGCGAAATATTATCAAATATTCCAGAAAAAAATCATATTTAAATTTTAGAGCATTTGGAGAACTTTTATTTTTGGGGTATTTTTATATTGCACGGATAAATCAGATAACAAACAGAAAAATACTATTTTTATTTTATTTAATATAAATAACATAAAGTAAGAGGAGGGTAAGAAGATTGTGCCTTCTAGTTTCATCCATCTCATGCTCATCAAAAGGAATCCACTAACAAGGTTGATCAAGTCTTGTTAACGAACTCATTCCGAATAACATGGAACCGGAGAAATTTCGAATAACACTATGTTACCTCAACGGGGATATGCACATCCCCAATAATAAGAATATCATATTTCTTCTTGACAGTAGGAAGAGGAAATTCAAAACCTCCAAATATAATCGATGGAATTTTTCCAATAGAGTTGATACTATGAACTTGAGGTTGTTTCCTCGGAAAGTGTACTGTATGCTCATTACCATTAGCATGAAAAGTGACATTGCCTGTAGTGCAATCAATAACAGCCCCTACAGTATTCAAAAAGGGTCTTCCAAGAATAATAGACATACTATCGTCCTCGGGAATATCAAGAATAACAAAGTCTGTTAAAATAGTAACGTTTGCAACTACAACAGGCACATCCTCACAAATACCGACAGGTATAGCAGTTGATTTATCAGCCATTTGAAAAGATATTTCAGTAGGTGTCAACTTATTCAAATCAAGTCTACGATATAAAGAGAGAGGCATAACACTAACACCGGCTCCAAGATCACATAAAGCAGTTTTAACATAGTTTCTTTTAATGGAGCATGGTATAATTGGTACACCGGGATCTCCTAGTTTCTTAGGTATTCCACCTTTAAAAGTATAGTTAGCAAGCATGGTGGAAATTTCAGCTTCCGATATCTTTCTTTTATTAGTAATAATATCTTTCATGTACTTAGCATAAAGATTCATTTTAAGCATATCAGTTAATCGCATACGCAAAAAGATAGGTCTAATCATTTCAGCAAAGCGCTCAAAATCCTCATCATCCTTTTTCTTGGATGGTTTGGGAGGAAAAGGCATGGGTTTCTGAACCCAAGGCTCTCTTTCCTTACCATGCTTCCTAGCAACAAAGTATTTCTTATCATAACGTTGATTATTTGATTGTGGGTTATGAAGATCAACAACAGGTTCAATTTCTATATCATTATCATTACTAGGTTGAGCATCATCATGAACATTATCATTAACATTATCACTAGTTTCAGGTTCATTGCCAGATTGTGTTTCAGCATCAGAAATAGAAATATCATTTGGATTCTCAGGTGTTTCAGTAATAGGTTCACTAGAAGCATGCAAAGTCCTATCATTTTTCTTTTTCTTCCTTTTAGAAGGACTAGGTGCATCTATATTATTTCTTTGAGAAGCTTGCTCAATTCTCTTAGGGTGGCCTTCAGGGTACAAAGGTTCCCGAGTCATTTTACCACCTCTAGTCATAACTCTAACATCATTATCATTATTCTTACTATTCAATTCATTGAGCAAATCATTTTGAGCTTTAAGTACTTGTTCTACTTGAGTGGTAACCATAGAGGCATGTTTGCTAATAAGTTTAAGTTCACCTTTGACATTAGCCATATAATCACCCAAGTGTTCAAGCATATTTGAATTGTATTTCAATTGTCTACCAAAATAAGCATTAAAATCTTCTTTCTTAACCATAAATTTATCAAACTCATCTAAGCATGGGCTAGCAAACTTAGCAAATGGGATTTCAGCTTTATCATATCTATAGAGAGAATTTACCTTTACTACCTGTGTCGGGTTATCAAGACCATGTATTTCTTCAATAGGTAATGGATTAAGATCATATGTTTCTTCAACAAGCGGTAAATTAAGACCGTGTATTTCTTCAATAGGAGGTAAACTCATAACATCTTCAGCTTTAATACCTTTTTCTTTCATAGATTTCTTTGCCTCTTGCATATCTTCAGGACTGAGAAATAGAACACCTCTTTTCTTCGGAGTTGGTTTAGGAATAGGCTCAGGAAGTGTCCAATTATTTTCATTTGTCAACATATTATTCAATAGAATTTCAGCTTCATCCGGTGTTCTTTCCCTGAAAACAGAACCAGCACAACTATCCAGGTAATCTCTGTAAGCATCGGTTAGTCCATTATAAAAGATATCAAGTATTTCATTTTTCTTAAGAGGATGACCAGGCAAAGCATTAAGTAACTTGAGAAGCCTCCCCCAAGCTTGTGGGAGACTCTCTTCTTCAATTTGCACAAAATTATATGTATCCCTTAAAGCGGCTTGTTTCTTATGAGCAGGGAAATATTTAGCAGAGAAGTAATAAATCATATCCTGGGGACTACGCACACAACCAGGATCAAGAGAATTAAACCATATCTTAGCATCACCCTTTAATGAGAACGAAAATATTTTAAGGATATAAAAGTAACGAGTTCTCTCATCATTAGTGAACAGGGTGGCTATATCATTTAATTTAGTAAGATGTGCCACAACAGTTTCAGATTCATAGCCATGAAAATGATCGGATTCAACCAAAGTAATTATATCAGGATCAACAAAGAATTCATAATCCTTATCAGTAACAAAGATGTGTGAAGTAGCAAAAGCAGGGTCAGGTTTCATCCTAGCATTTAGAGATTGTTTATTCCATTTAGCTAATAACCTCTTAAGTTCATAACTATCTTTGCAAGCTAAAGAAGCATCTTTATCAAAAACATAACCCTTAGGAATAACGGAAAAGTCTTCATCATCACTTTCATCAATATTATCAGATTTAATATTTTCATTCTTTCTAACCCTAGCAAGTTGTTCATCAAGAAATTCACCAAGTGGCACATTAGTATCAAGCATAGAAGTAGTTCCATCATAAGTATCATGCATAGCAGAAGTGGCATCATTAATAACATGCGACATATCAGAACGAATAGCAGAAGCAGGTTTAGGTGTCGCAAGCTTACTAAAACAGAAGGTGAATCAAGCGCAGAGCTAGATGGCAGTTCCTTACCTCCCCTCGTAGTTGAGGGATAAATCTTGGTTTTTGGATCTCTTAAGTTCTTCATAATGATAAGCAGATATAAATCTCAAGTGACTCAAAGAATAGAGCTATGCTCCCTGGCAACGGTGCCAGAAAATAGTCTTGATAACCCACAAGTATAGGGGATCGCAACAGTTTTCGAGGGTAGAGTATTCAACCCAAATTTATTGATTCGACACAAGGGGAGCCAAAGAATATTCTCAAGTATTAGCAGCTGAGTTGTCAATTCAACCACACCTGGAAACTTAATATCTGCAGCAAAGTATTTAGTAGCAAAGTAATATGATAGTAGTGGTAACGGTAGCAAAAGGTAATGATAGCAAAAGTAGTGTTTTTGGTATTTTGTAGTGGTGATAGTAATAGCAACGGAAAAGTAAATAAGCGAAGAACAGTATATGAAAAGCTCGTAGGCAATGGATCGGTGATGGAGAATTATGCCAGATGCGGTTCATCGTGTAACAATCATAACATAGGGTGACACAGAACTAGCTCCAATTCATCAATGTAATGTAGGCATGCATTCCGAATATAGTCATACGTGCTTATGGAAAAGAACTTGCATGACATCTTTTGTCCTACCCTCCCATGGCAGCGGGGTCCTAATGGAAACTAAGGGATATTAAGGCCTCCTTTTAATAAAGTACCGGAACAAAGCATTAGCACATAGTGAATACATGAACTCCTCAAACTATGGTCATCACTGGTAAGTATCCCGATTATTGTCACTTCGGGGTTAACGGATCATAACACATAATAGGTGACTATAGACTTGCAAGATAGGATCAAGAACTCTCATATATTGATGAAAACATAATAGGTTCAGATCTGAAATCATGGCACCCGGGCCCTAGTGACAAGCATTAAGCATAGCAAAGTCATAGCAACATCAATCTCAGAACATAGTGGATATTAGGGATCAAACCCTAACAAAACTAACTCGATTACATGATAGATCTCATCCAACCCATCACCGTCCAGCAAGCCTACGATGGAATTACTCACGCACGGCGGTGAGCATCATGAAATTGGTGATGGAGGATGGTTGATGATGATGATGGCGGCGGATTCCCCTCTCCGGAGCCCCGGACGGACTCCACATCAGCCCTCCCGAGAGGTTTAAGGGCTTGGCGGCGGCTCCGTATCATAAAACGCGATGATTTCTTCTCTCTGATTTTTTCTCTCCGAAACCAAATATATAGAGTTGGAGTTGAGGTCGGAGGAGCTCCAGGGGGCCCACGAGGTAGCGCGCCCTAGGGGGGCAGGCGCGCCCCCACCCTCGTGGACAGGTGGTGGGCCCCCTGGTCTTCATCTTTTGCAAGGATTTTTTATTATTTCCAAATAGATGTTCCATGAAGTTTTAGGTCATTCTGAGAACTTTTGTTTCTGCACATAAATAACACCATAACAATTCTGCTGAAAACAGCGTCAGTCCGGGTTAGTTCCAATCCAATCATGCAAGTTAGAGTCCAAAACAAGGGCAAAAGTGTTTGGAAAAGTAGATACGATGGAGGCCTATCAACTACATACTACGTTAAACTAGTACTAGGGGGTCGGATCTGACGACGGCGAGGTCGCAGCAAACTGGACGACGCCATGGAGGAGCCGGACGCTCAATCCTCCTCGCCAAAGCTGCACAGATCGACGTACTTCTCCGCCTGCTCCGCGCGGATGCGGTGCCACTCGTCAGCCTTCTCGGTAATGCCTCTACTTGACTAGCTCGTTAATCAGAAATGGTTAAGTTTCCTAGCCATGGGCATGTGTTGTCATTTGATGAACGGGATCACATCATTAGAGAATGATGTGATGGACAAGACCCATCTATTAGCTTAGCATAATGATCGTTCAGTTTTATTGCTACTGCTTTCTTCATAACTTATACATGTTCCTCTGACTATGAGATTATGCAACTCTCGAATATCGGAGGAACACCTTGTGTGCTATCAAACGTCACAACGTAACTGGGTGATTATAAAGATGCTCTACAGGTGTCTCCGATGGTGTTTGTTGAGTTGGCATAGATCGAGATTAGGATTTGTCACTCCGTGTATTGGAGAGGTATCTCTGGGCCCTCTCGGTAATGCACATCACTCTAAGCCTTGCAAGAATTGTGACTAATGAGTTAGTTGCGGGATGATGCATTACGGAACGAGTAAAGAGACTTGCCGGTAACGGATTGAACTAGGTATGTGTTACGTCTTGAGCTTGCGTTGGTTTTCCCCGAAGAGGAAGGGATGATGCAGGAGAGTAGCGTAAGTATTTCCCTCAGTTTTTGAGAACCAAGGTATCAATCCAGTAGGAGGCCATGCTAAAGTCCCTCGTACCTGCACAAAGCGATAGCTACTCGCAACCAATGCGATTAGGGGTTGTCAATCCCTTCACGGTCACTTACGAGAGTGAGATCTGATAGATATAATATTTTTGGTATTTTTGGTATAAAGATGCAAAGTAAAAAGTAAAAGCAAAGTAAAAAAGCAAAGCAAGATTAAAGTGATGGAGATTGATATGATGAGAATAGACCCGGGGGCCATAGGTTTCACTAGAGGCTTCTCTCAAGAGCATAAGTATTCTACGGTGGGTGAACAAATTACTGTTGAGCAATTGACAGAATTGAGCATAGTTATAAGAATATCTAGGCATGATCATGTATATAGGCATCACGTCCGTAACAAGTAGATCAAAACGATTCTGCATCTACTACTATTACTCCACTCATCGACCGCTATCCAGCATGCATCTAGAGTATTAAGTTAAAAACAGAGTAACGCCTTAAGCAAGATGACATGATGTAGAGAGATAAATTCATGCAATATGAAATAAACCCCATCTTGTTATCCTCGATGGCAACGATACAATACGTGCCTTGCTGCCCCTTCTGTCACCAGGTAAGGACACCGCAAGATCGAACCCACAGCTAAGCACTTCTCCCATGGCAAGAACTACCAATCTAGTTAGCCAAACCAAACGGATAATTCGAAGAGACTTGCAAAGATAACCAATCATACATAAAAGAATTCAGAGAAGATTCAAATATTATTCATAGATAGACTTGATCATAAACCCACAATTCATCGGTCTCAACAAACACACCGCAAAAAGAAGATTACATCGAATAGATCTCCACAAGAGAGGGGGAGAACTTTGTATTGAGATTCAAAGAGAGAGAAGAAGCCATCTAGCTACTAACTATGGACCCGAAGGTCTGAGGTAAACTATCACACTTCATCGGAGGGGCTAGGATGATGTAGAAGCCCTCCGTGATGACGGCCCTCTTCCGGCGGAGCTCCGGAACAGGCCCCAAGATGGGATCTCGTGGATACAGAAAGTTGCGGCAGCGGAATTAGGTTTTTGGCTCATGTTTTGATCGTTTGGGGGTACGTAGGTATATATAGGAGGAAGGAGTACGTCGGTGGAGCACCGAGGGGCCCACGAGGCAGGGGGCGCGCCCTAGGGGGGCGCCCCCCACCCTCGTGACCTCCTCTTTGACTCCTTGGAGTAGGGTCCAAGTCTCTTGGATCACGTTCAATGAGAAAATCACGTTCCCGAAGATTTTATTCCATTTGGACTCCGTTTGATATTCTGTTTCTCCGAAACACTGAAATAGGCAAAAAAACAGCAATTCTGGGTTGGGCCTCCGGTTAATAGGTTAGTCCCAAAAATAATATAAAAGTGGAAAATAAAGCCCAATATAGTCCAAAACAGTAGATAATATAGCATGGAGCAATCAAAAATTATAGATACGTTGGAGACGTATCAGGCATCTCCAAGCTTAATTCCTACTCGTCCTCGAGTAGGTAAATGATAAAAAGAGAATTTTTGATGCGGAGTGCTACTTGGCATAATTTCAATGCAAATCTTCTTAATTGTGGTATGAATATTCAGATTAGAGAGATTCAAGACAAAAGTTTATACTGACATAAAAATAATAATACTTCAAGCATACTAACAAAGCAATTATGTCTTCTCAAAATAACATGGCCAAAGAAAGTTATCCCTACAAAATCATATAGTCTGGCTATGCTCCATCTTCACCACACAAAGTATTTAAATCATGCACAACCCCGATGACAAGCCAAGCAATTGTTTCATACTCTAACTTTTTCAAAACTTTTTCAATCTTCACGCAATACATGAGCGTGAGCCATGGACATAGCACTATAGGTGGAATAGAATGGTGGTTGTGGAGAAGACAAAGACGAGAAGATAGTCTCACATCAACTAGGCGTATCAACAGGCTATGGAGATGCCCATCAATAGATATCAATGTGAGTGAGTAGGGATTGCCATGCAACGGATGCACTGGAGCTATAAATGTATGAAAGCTCAACAAAAGAAACTAGTGGGTGTGCATCCAACTTGCTTGCTCACGAAGACCTAGGGCACTTGAGGAGGCCCATCATTGGAATATACAAGCTAAGTTCTATAATGTAAAATTCCCACTAGTATATGAAAGTGACAACATATGAGACTCTCTATATGAAGAACACGGTGCTACTTTGAAGCACAGTATATGAGACTCGCTATATCATGGTGCTACTTTGAAGCACAAGTGTGGAAAAAAGGATAGTAGCATTGCCCCTTTTTATTTATTTTCTTTTTTTGGGCCTTCTTTTTTTTCTTTGGCCTTTCTCTTTTTTTGGGACAATGCTCTATTGAATGATGATCATCACACTTCTATTTATTTACAACTCAATTCTAAAACAAAGTATGACTCTATATGGATGCCTCCGACGGTGTATCGGGATATGCAATGAATCAAGAGTGACAAGTATGAAGAAATTATGAACGGTGGCTTTGCCACAAATACTATGTCAACTACATGATCATGCTAAGCAATATGACAATGATGAATGTGTCATGATGAACTAGATGGTGGAAAGTTGCATGGCAATATATCTCGGAATGGCTATGGAAATGCCATAATAGGTAGGTATGGTGGCTGTTTTGAGGAAGGTATATGGTAGGTGTATGATACCGGCGAAAGGTGCGCGGTATTAGAGAGGCTAGCAAAGGTGGAAGGGTGAGAGTGTGTATAATCCATGGACTCAACATTAGTCATAAAGAACTCATATACTTATTGCAAAAATCTAGAAGTTATCAAAGCAAAGTATTACGCGTATGCTCCTAGGGGGATAGATTGGTAGGAAAAGACCATCACTCGTCCCCGACCGCCACTCATAAGGAAGACAATCAATAAATAAATCATGCTCCGACTTCATCACATAACGGTTCACCATACGTGCATGCTACGGGAATCACAAAATTTAACACAAGTATTCTTTAAATTCACAACTACTCAAATAGCATGACTTTAATATTATCACCTCCACATCTTAAAACAATTATCAAGCTTCAATCTTTTCTTAGTATTCAACACACTCAAAAGAAAGTTTCACAAATCTTGAATACCAAGCATATTATTATTAAGCAAATTACCATGATATTAAGACTCTCAAAATAATTTAAGTGAAGCATGAGAGATCAATACTTTCTTTAAAACAAATCCACCACCGTGCTCTAAAAGATCTAAGTGAAGCACATAGAGCAAAATTACTTAGCTCAAAAGATATAAGTGAAGCACATAGAGCAAAATTATAACGCTCAAAAAGATATAGCTGAAGCACATAGAGTATTCTATCAAATTTTAATTCATGTATGGCTCTCTAAAAATGTGTGTACGGCAAGGATGATTGTGGCATACTAAGACACAAAGACACAAATAATATAAGACGCTCCAAGCAAAACACATATCATGTTGGTGAATAAAAATATAGCTCCAAGTAAATTACCGATGGAAGTGGACGAAAGAGGGGATGCCTTCCGGGGCATCCCCAAGCTTTGACTTTTTGGTGTCCTTGGATTATCTTGGGGGTGCCATGGGAATCCCCAAGCTTAAGCTCTTGCCACTCCTTGTTCCATGATCCATCAAAAGAATTCACCCAAAACTTGAAAACTTCACAACACAAAACTCAAAATAGAAAACTCGTGAGCTCCGTTAGCAAAAGAAAACAAAAGACCACTTCAAGGTACTGTAATGAACTCATTCTTTATTTATATTGGTGTTAAACCTACCGTATTACAACTTCTCTATGGATTATAAACTATTTTACTAGCCATAGATTCATCAAAATAAGCAAACAACACACGAAAAACAGAATCTGTCAAAAACAGAACAATCTGTAGTAATCTGTGGCTAGCGCAAGATCTGGAACCCCAAAAATTCTAAAATAAATTGCTGGACGTGAGGGATTTATCTATTAATCATCTTCAAAAATAATTAACTAAATATCACTCTTAAAATAAAAATGACAGGAGTTCTCGTGAGCGCTAAAGTTTCTGTTTTTTACAACAAGTTCAACAAGACTTTCCCCAAGTCTTCCCAACGGTTCTACTTGGCACAAACACTAATTAAACACAAAAAACACAACCAAAACAGAGGCTAGAAAATTTATTTATTACTAAGCAGGAGCAAAAAGCAAGGAATAAAAATAAAATTGGGTTGCCTCCCAACAAGCGCTATCGTTTAACGCCCCTAACTAGGCATAAAAGCGAGGATAGATCTAAGTATTGCCATCTTTGGTAGGCAATTCTTCGATGAGGCATCTGTTTCCCTTAGGAATTTCTTTCTTTCTAGTGATTATTAAACTTTTAGGCACAAGATCGAAAAATTCATTTGCAGCAATTGGTTCCTTAATGATATCAAAAAGATTGGGATGAATACTTATAGATTTAAGATCCGCAGTTTCCTTAGATGATTCACCCTTATTTTTAGGAACATACATAAGCTTGACAATTTTAGTAGGAGGACTTGGAGTATTCTTTACGGAAGAAAGAGCGGTTCCCAAGTTTGTAATGATACCCTCAAGTTTATCAATTCTAGTAGAATCTAAGTTCATCTTTTCATTAACTACGGGTTCCTTTTCCTTAATATTTTTCAAAGTCATTCCTACCTTAGATCCATATCGAGTGATTTGATTGTGGATCTTTTTATCTAGATTTTCAATTGATTCAGTAGTAGCAACTTTATTTTCAATAATTTCAAGTCTTTGCATAACATGCTCCAAAGTTAACATGGTTCCATTAACCAAAAGAGGTGGTGAGCCAAATAAATTTAGCATAGCATTATAAGAATCAAAAGTATGGCTACCCAAGAAGTTCCCTCCGGTAATGGTATCGAGGATATATCTATACCAAGGATTAACACCTACATAAAAATTGCGGAGAAGAACTAAGGTAGATTGCTTCCTGGTAGATCTATTTTGAGCATTGCAAATTCTATACCAAGCATCTTTTAGATTTTCTCCCTCCCTTTGTTTAAAATTTAGAACTTCACTCTCGGGAGACAACGGAGAAGATATGAGACTATCCATGACGGCAAGCAAACAAACTAGCACACAAGCAAACGAAAAAGCAAGCGGAAAGGAGAGGGAGGATAGAGAGAGAGAGAGGGCGAATAAAACGGCAAGGGTGAATTGGGGGAGAGGAAAACGAGAGGCAAATGGCAAATAATGTAATGCGAGAGATAGGGATTGTGATGGGTACTTGGTATGTTGGCTTTTTGCGTAGACTCCCCGGCAACGGCGCCAGAAATCCTTCTTGCTACGTCTTGAGCTTGCGTTGGTTTTCCCCGAAGAGGAAGGGATGATGCAGCAGAGTAGCGTAAGTATTTCCCTCAGTTTTTGAGAACCAAGGTATCAATCCAGTAGGAGGCCACGCTCAAGTCCCTCGTACCTGCACAAAGCGATAACTACTCGCAACCAACGCGATTAGGGGTTGTCAATCCCTTCACGGTCACTTACGAGACTGAGATCTGATAGATATAATATTTTTGGTATTTTTGGTATAAAGATGCAAAGTAAAAAGTAAAAGCAAAGTAAAAAGCAAAGCAAGATTAAAGTGATGGAGATTGATATGATGAGAATAGACCCGGGGGCCATAGGTTTCACTAGTGGCTTCTCTCAAGAGCATAAGTATTCTACGGTGGGTAAACAAATTACTGTTGAGCAATCGACAGAATTGAGCATAGTTATAAGAATATCTAGGCATGATCATGTATATAGGCATCACGTCCGTAACAAGTAGATCAAAACGATTCTGCATCTACTACTATTACTCCACTCATCGACCGCTATCCAGCATGCATCTAGAGTATTAAGTTAAAAACAGAGTAACGCCTTAAGCAAGATGACATGATGTAGAGAGATAAATTCATGCAATATGAAATAAACCCCATCTTGTTATCCTCGATGGCAACGATACAATACGTGCCTTGCTGCCCCTTCTGTCACCAGGTAAGGACACCGCAAGATCGAACCCAAAGCTAAGCACTTCTCCCATGGCAAGAACTACCAATCTAGTTGGCCAAACCAAACGGATAATTCGAAGAGACTTGCAAAGATAACCAATCATACATAAAAGAATTCAGAGAAGATTCAAATATTATTCATAGATAGACTTGATCATAAACCCACAATTCATCGGTCTCAACAAACACACCGCAAAAAGAAGATTACATCGAATAGATCTCCACAAGAGAGGGGGAGAACTTTGTATTGAGATTCAAAGAGAGAGAAGAAGCCATCTAGCTACTAACTATGGACCCGAAGGTCTGAGGTAAACTACTCACACTTCATCGGAGGGGCTAGGATGATGTAGAAGCCCTCCGTGATGACGGCCCTCTTCCAGCGGAGCTCCGGAACAGGCCCCAAGATGGGATCTCGTGGATACAGAAAGTTGCGGCGACAGAATTAGGTTTTTGGCTCCTGTTCTGATCATTTGGGGGTACGTAGGTATATATAGGAGGAAGGAGTACGTCGGTGGAGCACCGAGGGGCCCACGAGGCAGGGGGCGCGCCCTAGGGGGGGCGCCCCCACCCTCGTGACCTCCTCTTTGACTCCTTGGAGCAGGGTCCAAGTCTCCTGGATCACGTTCGGTGAGAAAATCACGTTCCCGAAGATTTTATTCCGTTTGGACTCCGTTTGATATTCTGTTTCTCCGAAACACTAAAATAGGCAAAAAACAGCAATTCTGGGCTAGGCCTTCGGTTAATAGGTTAGTCCCAAAAATAATATAAAAATGGAAAATAAAGCCCAATATAGTCCAAAACAGTAGATAATATAGCATGGAGCAATCAAAAATTATAGATACGTTGGAGACGTATCAGTATGAGGATACCGACGATCGAATCTCGGGCAAGTAACATACCGATGACAAAGGGAACAACGTATATCGTTATGCGATTTGACCGATAAAGATCTTCATAGAATATGTGGGAGCCAATATGAACATCCAGGTTCCGCTATTGGTTATTGACCGGAGACGTGTCTCGGTCATGTCCACATAGTTCTCAAACTCGTAGGGTCCGCACGCTTAACGTTCGGTGATGATCGATATTACGAGTTTATGTGTTTTGATGAACCGGAGGTAGTTCGGAGTTCCGGGTTTGATCACGGACATGATGAGGAGTCTCGAAATGGTCGAGACGTAAAGATCGATATATTGGAAGCCTATGTTTGGACATCAGAATGGTTCCGGATGAGTTCAGGCATTTTTCGGAGTACTGGGAGGTTACCGAACCCCCCCAGGGAGTATATGGGCCTTATTGGGCTTTAGGGGAAAGAGAGAGGGGCTACCTAGGGCAGGCCGCGCCCCCCAAGGCCTAGTCCGAATTGGACTAGGGGGGAGGGGCGACACCCCTCCTTCCTTCTCTTCTCTCCTTCCCTTCCTTCTCTCCTACTCCTACTTGGAAAAGGGGGAATCCTACTCCCGGTGGGAGTAGGACTCCCTAGGGCGCGTCATAGTAGAGGGTCGGCCCTCCCCCTCCTTATATACGGCGTTCCCCAACAGTGGCATCCGAGTCAGGTCTATGCGTAGATGTTATATGCACGAGTAGAACACAAAGGAGTTGTGGGCGTGGGTATATACATATTGCTTGCCGCCACTAGTTGATTCTTGATTCAGCGGTATTGTTGGATGAAGCGGCTCAGACCGACATTACGTGTACGCTTACGCGAGACTGGTTCTACCGACGTGCTTCGCACACAGGTGGCTAGTGGGTGGTTGTTTCTCCAATTTTAGTTGAATCGGATTCAATGAACATGGTTCTTTCTGAAGATCAAAAAGCAATCACTATACCGCGTTGTGATTTTTGATGCATAGGTAAGAACAATTCTTACTCAGCCCGTGGCAGCCACGTAAAACTTGCAACAACAAAGTAGAGGACGTCTAACTTGTTTTTGCAGAGCATGTTGTGATGTGATATGGTCAAGGCGTGATGAGATATAAATTGTTGTATGAGATGATCATGTTTTGTTGAAGTTATCGGCAACTGGCAGGAGCCTTATGGCTGTCTCATTATTGCATAAGATCCAAGCGCCATGTAATTGCCTTACTTTATCGCTATGCGATAGCAATAGTTGCAAAAGCAATAGTTGCCGAGATGACCATGTGACGACGCATTGATAAAGATCAAGATGATGGAGATCATAGTGTCATGCCGGTGACGATGGAGATCATGACAGTACTTTGGAGATGGAGATCAAAGACACAAAATGATGATGGCCATATCATGTCACATATTTTGATTACATGTGATGTTTATCTTTTATGCTTCTTATTTTGCTTAGTATGGCGGTAGCATTATAAGATGATCTCTCACTACATTTCAAGGTATAAGTGTTCTCCCTGAGTATGCACCGTTGCAACAGTTCGTCGTGCCGAGACACCACGTGATGATCGGGTGTGATAAGCTCTAGTTCACATACAACGGGTGCAAGCCAGTTTTGCACACGCAGAATACTCGGGTTAAACTTGACGAGCCTAGCATATGCAGATATGGCCTCGGAACACTGGAGACCGAAAGGACGAGCGTGAATCATATAGTAGATATGATCAACATAGTGATGTTCACCATTGAAAACTACTCCATCTCACGTGATGATTGTACATGGTTAAGTTGATTTGGATCACATGATAATTTAGATGACTAGAGGGATGTCTATCTAAGTTGGAGTTCTTAAGTAATATGATTAAATTGAACTTTAATTTATTGTGAACTTAGTCTTGATAGTATTTGCATAACTATGTTATAGATCAATAGCTCGCGATGTTGCTCCCCATTTATTTTGATATGTTCCTAGAGAAAAACTATGTTGAAAGATGTTAGTAGCAATGATGCGGACTTGGTCCGTGATCTGAGGATTTTCCTCATTGCTGCACAAAAGAATTATGTCCTTGATGCACCGCTAGGTGACAGACCGATTGCAGGAGCAGATACAGACGTTATGAACGTTTTGACAAAAGCTCGGTATGATGACTACTTGATAGTTTAGTGCACCATGCTTTACGGCTTAGAACCGGGACTTCAAAAATGTTTTGAACGCCACGGAGCATATAAGATGTTCCAAGAGTTGAAATTGGTATTTCATATTCATACCCGTGTCGAGAGGTATGAGACATCTGACAGTACTTTGCCTACAAAATGGAGGAGAATGACTCCACCAGTGAGCATGTGCTCAGATTGTCTGGGTACTACAATTGCTTCAATCAAGTGGGAGTTAATCTTCCAAATAAGATAGTAATTGACAAAGTTCTCTAGTCACTATCACTGAGGGAGTCCTGGATTAGGGGGTGTCCAGATGGCCAGACTATACCTTCAGTCGGACCCCTGGACTAGGAAGATACGAGATTGAAGACTTCGTCCCGTGTCCGAAAGGGACTTTCCTTGGCGTGGAAGGCAAGCTTGGAGATACGGATATGTAGATCTCCTACCATTGTAACCGACTTTGTGTAACCCTAACCCTCTCCGGTGTCTATATAAACCGGAGGGTTTTAGTCCGTAGGACAACATACACAACAACAATCATACCATAGGCTAGCTTCTAGGGTTTAGCCTCTCCGATCTCGTGGTAGATCTACTCTTGTACTACCCATATCATCAATATTAATCAAGCAGGACGTAGGGTTTTACCTCCATCGAGAGGGCCCGAACCTGGGTAAAACTTCGTGTCCCTTGCCTCCTGTTACCATCCGGCCTAGACGCACAGTTCGGGACCCCCTACCCGAGATCCATCGGTTTTGACACCGACATTGGTGCTTTCATTGAGAGTTCCTCTGTGTCGTCGCCGTCAGGCTTGATGGCTCCTACGATCATCAATGGCGATGCAGTCCAGGGTGAGACCTTCCTCCCCGGACAGATCTTCGTCTTCGGCGGCTTCGCACTGCGGGCCAATTCACTTGGCCATCTGGAGCAGATCGAAAGCTATGCCCCTGGCCGTCAGGTCAGATTTGAAAGCTTAAACTACACGGCTGACATCCGCGGGGACTTGATCTTCGACGGATTCGAGCCACTACCAAGCGCGCCGCACTGTCACGACGAGCATGATCTAGCTCTGCCGCCGAACAGTGCCCTGGAGGCCGCACCCGCATCGGCTTCGACCCTTAATTCGGAGCCAGCTGCGCCGATCGAGGATGGGTGGTTGGACGCCGCCTCGGGGGCTGCGATCCCAACGGCGACCGAGCCGAACACCAGCCCCGCACTCCGCGAGACTCGTGACTCCAAGGAGCCGGACTCCTTTCCGAACTCTGAACCCTCCGCGCCCCTGCCGATCGAATCCGATTGGGCGCCGATCATGGAGTTTACTGCCGCGGACATCTTTCAGCACTCGCCTTTCGACGATACTCTGAAGACACTGAAGTCTCTCTCTTTATCAGGAGAGCCCTGGCCGGACTACGGTCAGCAAGGTTGGGATACGGACGATGAAGAAATTCAAAGCCCACCCACCACCCACTTTGTAGCCACTATCGACGATTTAACCGACATGCTCGACTTCGACTCCGAAGACATCGACGGTATGGACGCCGATGAAGAACCAGCGCCTATTGGGCCCTGGAAAGCCACCTCGTCATATGACATATACATGGTGGACACCCCAAAAGAAGGAGATGGCGATGGAACAGCGGAGGATGACCCCTCCAAGAAACAGCCTAAGCGCCAACGTCAGCGGCGCCGCTCAAAATCCCGCCAAAACAAATACGGTGATTCAAGCACGGGAGATAATAATACTCCGGAGAGTGCCGAAGAAAACCCCCTCCAGCAAGATTCAGCACAGGAGGATGGAGAGACCAGCCCTCTTGAGAGAGCGGCAGACAGAGAGGTCGAGGAAGATAATCATATGCCTCCCTCCGAAGACGAGGCAAGCCTCGACGACGACGAATTCGTCGTGCCAGAGGATCCCGTCGAGCAAGAGCGTTGTCAACGCAGGCTTATGGCCACGGCAAGAAGCCTCAAGAAAAAACAGCAACAGCTTAGAGCTGATCAAGATTTACTAGTCGACAGGTGGACTGAAGTCCTTGCGGCCGAAGAGCATAAACTCGAACGCCCCTCCAAGAGCTACCCAAAGCACAGGTTGCTACCCCGATTAGAGGAGGAAGCACTTGATACGGCCGACCGGCCACCTCGTGGCCGCGACAGAGAGGCCTCTCGGTCCTCCACTCAAGCCGCACCCCGTACCAAGGCACGGGAAAATGCGCCAGACCTGCGAGATATGTTGGAGGACAAGGCAAGGCAAACAAGATCGATCTACGGATCGCGTGGGCGCCCCACGACTCGAGACAATAACTGTCACATCGGACATAAATCCGGTAGGGCCGAACACAGTAGACAAAGCTCATTGGAGCTACGTCGTGATATAGCCCAATACAGAGGCGCCACACACCCACTATGCTTCACAGACGAAGTAATGGATCATCAATCCCCGAGGGTTTCAAACCCGTAAACATCGAATCATATGATGGCACAATAGATCCTGCGGTATGGATCGAGGATTATCTCCTTCATATCCACATGGCCCGCGGCGATGATCTCCACGCCATCAAATACTTCCCACTCAAGCTTAAAGGACCAGCTCGGCATTGGCTTAACAGCTTGCCAGCAGGATCAATCAGTTGTTGGGAGGACCTGGAAGCCGCATTCCTTGACAAATTCCAGGGCACTTATGTGCGACCACCAGACGCCGATGACCTAAGCCACGTGATCCAGCAGCCAGAGGAATTGGCCAGGCAATTCTGGACACGGTTCCTAACAAAGAAAAATCAAACAATCGACTGTCCGAACGTAGAGGCTCTAGCAGCCTTCAAGCACAATATCCGCGACGAGTGGCTTGCCCGGCACCTAGGACAGGAAAAGCCAAAGTCTATGGCAGCACTTACGACACTCATGACCCGCTTTTGCGCGGGAGAAGACAGCTGGCTTGCTCGTAGCAACAATATGACCAAGAACCCTGGTAATTCGGATACCAGGGACAGTAGTGGCAGGTCGCGTCGCAATAAGCAGAAGCGCCGCATTAACGGCGACAATGCTGAGGATACGGCAGTTAATGCCGGATTCAGGGGCTCTAAATCCGGTCAGCGGAAAAAGCCATTCAAAAGGAATCCTAGGGGCCAGTCCAGTTTGGACCGAATACTCAACCGCTTGTGCCAGATACATGGCACCCCCGAAAAGCCGGCCAACCACACCAACAGGGATTGTTGGGTGTTCAAGCAGGCAGGCAAGTTAAATGCCGAAAACGAAGACAAGGGGCTGCATAGCGATGACGAAGAAGAGCCCAGGCCGCCGAACAACAGTGGACAGAAGTGTTTTCCTCCACAAGTGCGGACGGTGAACATGATATACGCAACCCACGTCCCTAAGAGGGAGCGGAAGCACGCGTTAAGGGACGTATACGCGGTAGAGCCAGTCGCCCCAAAGTTTAACCCATGGTCCTCCTGCCCGATCACCTTTGATCGAAGGGACCACCCCACTAGCATCCGTCATGGCAGATTCGTCGCATTGGTTCTAGACCCAATTATCGACGGATTTCATCTCACTAGAGTCCTTATGGACGGCGGCAGCTGCCTGAACCTGCTTTACCAGGATACAGTGCGAAAAATGGGCATAGATCCCTCGAGGATTAAGCCAACCAAAACGACCTTTAAAGGCGTAATACCAGGTGTGGAGGCCAACTGTACAGGCTCAGTAACACTTGAAGTGGTCTTCGGATCTCCGGATAATTTCCGAAGCGAGGAGTTAATCTTCGACATAGTCCCATTCCGCAGTGGCTATCACGCACTGCTTGGGCGAACCGCATTCGCCAAGTTCAATGCGGTACCGCACTACGCATACCTTAAGCTCAAAATGCCAGGCCCTCGAGGAGTAATTACGGTCAATGGAAACACCGAACGCTCCCTCCGAACGGAGGAGCATACGGCGGCCCTTGTAGCGGAAGTACAAAGCACCCTCTCCAGGCAGTTCTCCAGTCCGGCCATTAAACGACCGGACACCGTCAAGCGCGCCCGGAGTAACCTACAACAAGACCGCCTGGCACGATCCGAGCAGGCGTAGCAATGCGGCCCCAACCCCAGCCCTCGCAAAAAGGCGACGCCAGTGCTTCGCATACATAACTACGCTCTAGAAATACCATGGGTACAGGGGGAGGGGCACCATCACGGCACGCCCGAAACATGGCTTAAACCGCACCAGGGGCTGCCAATTTTTTAATTTTCTCTTACTTTCAGGACTCCATTCTTCGGAAGGCCTGTTCGGCAGTTCAATTGCCGCACAAACGATGCAAGAACCAGGGAAGCAGACAAACCACGCCGCATTACGGAACTCCCAGGTGGTCTCTATCACGAGCAATATACCTGTTTTGCATACCATTCCGCAGCCTGCCCCTAGAGTGGACATGTTAAATAGTCCAACCTTTTGCTTATCGCATTATTTGTATCGTTCTGCTTTGATCGCAGCCCTTTTTAATAAACAGTGCATAGCTTTTGTCTATTTTTGCATTACTCTTTATATATATATATGTTCCTTAACGACATGTTGCACCCGTACACTTTGGTACGGCCAAAATACGCCAGGGGCTTTAGTACCCCTCAATATGGTGTGAGAAGTCCGAACACTTTAACAAGTGCGGCACCCCGAACTTATAGCATTATATGCATCGGCTCCGAATCATGTCTTGGGTCAATATTTGGGTTTGCCCAGCTCCTATGTTTTGGTGCCTTACGTTCCGCTATATCGGCTAAGGTAGCACTAGGAGAACCACTGCGATTGTGCCCCAGTTGAGCTGGGTCGAGCACCTCAGTGGAGAAAGCTAAAACTGACTGTCATGATGAAGCGAGAGCTGGTCGCTGTTCGAGAGGTTTTTCGAGTCCCTAAAGACTTATGCCGCTTAGGGCGAGGAGCCGGCTTTGTCCGGCCAAGGCATGGATAGCGCCCCGAACTCGGTCTTCCGAATACTAGGGGCTTCGCCGAAATTTAAAATTATAGAATTCTATGGCTAAGTGAGAGTGTTCATGCATTATAGTCCGATTGCCTTGTTCGTTGGGCTGAGCGCCTCCCTCGAAGGACCCAAACATGGGAAAAAGAGCGCTCATGTTTATCCCCGAACACCCCAGCACTAGCGGCACGGGGGCAGAAGCCGACGACTTGCCATCTCTCAGAATTGATAAACAGCCGCACAGAAGGTAATATTTTAAATTCCAACAGCGTTGCTTAGCGCATATGAACAAGTTTTTAGCGCACAGGACAAAACGAGCAAGTTTCACTCAAAAATTACATCCCTACAACATTCATCCGCCACATGGCAGGCACCCTTCAGAACATCCTTATAATAATTCTCGGGCTTGCGATGCTCTTTCCCAGGCGGTGGCCCGTCCTTCACAAGCTTCTCAACATCCAGCTTACCCCAGTGCACCTTAGCACGGGCAAGGGCCCTACGGGCACCTTCAATGCAGACGGAGCGCTTGATGACTTCGAGCCTTGGACAGGCCTCCACCAGCCGCCGCACCAGCCCGAAATAGCTCCCAGGCAGAGCCTCTCCAGGCCACAGCCGAACTATGAGGCCCTTCATGGCCTGTTCGGCCGCCTTGTGGAGCTCGACCAGTTGCTTCAGCTGGTCGCTCAGGGGCACGGGGTGTCCGGCCTCAGCATACTGAGACCAGAACACCTTCTCTGTCGAGCTGCCCTCCTCAGGTCGATAGAATGCGGCGGCATCGGATACACTCCGGGGAAGATCTGCGAACGCTCCTGGAGAGCTCCGGATTCGGGTAAGTAACAAGTAACTCACGTTTATGTGTTTGCTTTGCATAAAGAATGCCTTACCCGCCGCTATCTTCTTCACCTCATCCAACTCCTGGAGGGTCTTCTGGGATTCGGCCTTGGCAGACTTGGCATTTTCAATAGCTACCGCGAGCTCGGACGCTCGCGTCTTTGAGTCAAGCTCCAAACTCTCATGTTTTTCCATGAGAGCCTGGAGCTCTTGCCGCACCTTGCCAACCTCGGCCTCATACTTCTCCCGCTCGGTGCGCTCCGTGGTCGCCCTCTTCTCGGCCTCGACCAGCGCTTGCTTAAGGGTCGCCACCTCAGACGCGGCCCCTACAATAGCCACGATGATCCTGTCATTTTTTGCAATTGCACCTTTTTATATATATCTAAAACAAGGTATTTCTTACCTTCTTTCTCCTCGAGCTGCTTCTTGGCACGCTCGAGCTCTCGCTCGGACCGCTCGAGGTTCTGCTTTAGCGTGTCCACTTCCGCAGTCAGTACGGCGGACGCCAGCAGAGAAGCCTGCATACGCATATTGACTCCTTTTTGTTAGACTCCTGCGAATTTCATTTTGATCCTCTATTCGGCTTTTCTTCCCGAACGCCACACAGAGCATCAGGGGCTACTGTCTATGCGGTAATATTATTTACACATTTTTTACTTACCTCAAAGCCTGTTAAAAGGCTAGTACAAGCTTCAGTCAGTCCGCTCTTGGTGGACTGAACCTTCTGGACCACCGCACTCATAATGGTGCAGTGCCCCTCGTCGATGGAGGCGCCTTTGAGCACCTCCAACAGATTGTCCGGCGCCTCCGGTTGGACGGGGGTCCCCGGCACGGTGGGCTTGCTCCTCTTGGAAGGAGGTCGCCCGCCGGACTCTGGAACCTTTGAAGGTTCCGGAGCGGTGTTCGGCCTAGGGCCGGACTTGGAGCCCTGGGGGGTTCTGTCCCCTTCACTCCCGGGGTCCGGGAGGTCGCCTTGCGGCGCCTCCAGGACCATCTCCTCCCGGATTGGAACCTGTTGGGACAACACTTCGGTGTCGTCCGTAGGGCGGGGGGAGGAAGCCGTCGGAAGCGAATTCACATCCGACGAGTCCAGTGAACCGCTCGACGACGCGTCGAGCCGGTCTTTGGGTGGGCTACATAAACATATTCGACATAAGGGAAAGCTGTGCAACAAAGGAATACTATGAATTACTCGGGTATCCAGATACTTACGATTTAGCCAGGGGCTTGGCCCTGGGCGGCCACTCCTCTCCGCCGTCGTCGGCGTCGGTGGAGTAGTCCGGAGGAAGGGTTTTCCCCTTCTTGGACCCTTCGGCCTCCCCAGCTGGGGCGGCCTTCCTTTTCTTCCCTTCCCCCGCTGGAGGGGGAGGGGTCTCTTCTTCCTCCTCCTCGTCTTCATGGGAGGAGTGCGTCTTGGAGTCGTCGGATGAGGGATCCGACACCTCCAGGCGCCGGGCACTCTTTCGAGTCCCCGTGGCCCTCTTCTTGGCCTTCTTCTCCGGCACCACATGGGGTGCCAGAACCAGCAGCTTCGCCAAACGAGCGTCCGCTGGGCCTTCGGGCAAAGGAGCCGGACAGTTGATCTGTCCGGACGTCTCCTGCCAATCCTGTCAAAGGAAAGGGAGCTTAGATCCCGCATGGAGTCAAACTATGAAAAACCGATACCCTATAAAAGGAAAAAAACAGCTTACCGCATGAGCGTGACGCTGCGTACTGAATCCGCGATCCTCGGTAGCGGATGCGGGGGCCTCGGCGCCCTTGAAAAGCACCTTCCAGGCATCTTCGTACGTCGTGTCGAAGAGCCTGCTCAGAGTTCGGTGCCGCGCCGGGTCGAACTCCCACAGGTTGAAAGCCCGTTGTTGACACGGGAGGATCAGGCGGATGAGCATAACCTGGACTACGTTGACAAGTTTGAGCTTCTTGTCCACCAGGGTTTGGACGCATGTTTGGAGTCCGGTCAGCTCTCCTTTTTTACCCCACGACAGGCCCGTCTCCTTCCAGGAGGTGAGCCGCGTAGGGGGTCCGGATCGAAACTCGGGGGCTGCGACCCATTCGGGGTCGCGCGGCTCGGTAATGTAAAACCACCCCGATTGCCACCCCTTCAGGGTCTCCACAAAGGAGCCCTCGAGCCATAAGACGTTGGGCATCTTGCCTACCATGGCGCCTCTGCACTCCGCCTGGTTGCCGCGCACCACCTTCGGCTTGACATTGAAAGTCTTGAGCCATAGGCCGAAATGGGGGCGGATGCGGAGGAAAGCCTCGCACACGACGATAAACGCCGAGATGTTGAGGACAAAGTTCGGGGCCAGATTGTGGAAATCCAGGCCATAGTAGAACATGAACCCCCGGACAAATGGGTGAAGAGGGAAGCCCAGTCCGCGGAGGAAATGGGGAAGGAACACCACCCTCTCATGGGGCCTAGGGGTGGGGATGAGCTGCCCCTTTTCGGGAAGCCGGTACGCGATGTCGTTAGACAAGTATCCGGCCTTCCTCAGTTTTTTTATGTGTCCCTCCGTGACGGAGGAGACCATCCACTTGCCTCCCGCTCCGGACATGGCTGGAGAAGGTTGAGGTGGGCAGTGCGGACTTGGGCGATGGAGCTCGAGTGTGCGAGAATGGATAAGCAAGGGAGGAAGAAGGCGTAGGTGAAAAGGTGGATCCTTATCCCCTTATATGGGTGGAGGCAACTACGTGTCCCCACCAGCCTGGTAAAACTCGCTTATCTCCAAGCGCCGTAATCAATGGCGCGGTTGGGTTACCCACGCCCGTATTGATGAGAATCCCGGATCTTTGCTTTAACAAGACGTGCCAAGGAAACCGCCTCGCATGACGCGTTGAGGTGGGATAATAAAACGACTCGGATAAAGGCTTGGCCGTGGTGTGTCACACTACGGAATACGTCAGCAGATTAGATTTGTGTAAATGTTATTCTCTCTATGGCAATATGTGGAAACTTATTTTGTAGAGCCGGACACTATCTTTGTGTTCAAAATCTTCTATGAAGTACTTGGAGGAGGAACCCACCTTGCAATACCGAAGACAATCTGCGCGTCGGACTCGTCGTCATTGAAGCCTGGTTCAGGGGCTACTAAGGGAGTCCTGGATTAGGGGGTGTCCAGATGGCCGGACTATACCTTCAGCCGGACTACTGGACTATGAAGATACGAGATTGAAGACTTCGTCCCGTGTCCGGAAGGGACTTTCCTTGGCGTGGAAGGCAAGCTTGGAGGTACGGATATGTAGATCTCCTACCATTGTAACCGACTTTGTGTAACCCTAACCCTCTCCGGTGTCTATATAAACCGGAGGGTTTTAGTCCGTAGGACAACATACACAACAACAATCATACCATAGGCTAGCTTCTAGGGTTTAGCCTCTCCGATCTCGTGGTAGATCTACTCTTGTACTACCCATATCATCAATATTAATCAAGCAGGACATAGAGTTTTACCTCCATCGAGAGGGCCCGAACCTGGGTAAAACTTCGTGTCCCTTGCCTCCTGTTACCATCCGGCCTAGACGCACAGTTCGGGACCCCCTACCCGAGATCCGCCGGTTTTGACACCGACAATCACCAAGTTACTAGAACTTCGTGATGAACTATAATACGCAAGTGATAACGAAAGTAATTCCTGAGCTCCTCGCGATGTTGAAATTGGCGAAGGTAGAAATCAAGAAAGAGCATCAAGTGTTGATGGTTTACAAGACCACTAGTTTCAAGAAAAAGGGCAAAAGAATAGAAAGGGAACTTCAAGAAGAATGACAAACAAGTTGTCACTCCCGTAAAGAAACCCAAAGCTATACTCAAGACTGAAACTGCGTGCGTCTACTGCAAAGGAAATGATCACTGGAAGTGGAATTGCCCCTAGATACTTGGCGGATAAGAAGGATGGCAAAATGAACAAAGGTATATTTGATATACATGTTATTGATGTATACTTTACTAGTGTTTATAGCAACCCCTCGGTATTTGATACTAGTTTAGTTGCTAAGAGTAGTAACTTGAAACGGGAGTTATAGAATGAACAGAAACTAGTTAAGGGTGAAGTGACGATGTGTGTTGGAAGTGGTTGCAAGAATGATACGATCATCATCGCACACTCCCTATACTTTCGAGATTAGTGTTGAACCTAAATAAATGTTATTTGGTGTTTGCGTTGAGCATGAATATGATTTGATCATGTTTATTGCAATACGACTATTCATTTAAGTTAGAGAATAATTGTTGTTCTGTTTACATGAATAAAACCTTCTATGGTTATACACCCAATGAAAATGGTTTGTTGGATCTCGATCGTAGTGATACAGATATTCATAATATTGAGGCCAAAAGATGCAAAGTTAATAATGATAGTGCAACTTATTTGTGGCACTGCCGTTTGAGTCATATTGGTGTAAAGCGCATGAAGAAACTCCATGCTGATGGGCTTTTGGAATCACTTGATTATGAATCACTTGATGCTTGCGAACCATGCCTCATGGGCAAGATGACTAAGATTCCGTTCTCTGGAACTATGGAGCGAGCAACAGACTTGTTGGAAATAATACATACTGATGTATGCAATCCAATGAGTGTTGATGCTCGCGGCGGGCATCATTATTTTCTAACCTTCGTAGATGATTTGAGCAGATATGGGTATATCTACTTGATGAAACATAAGTCTGAAGTATTTGAAAAGTTCAAAGAATTTCAGAGTGAAGTAGAAAATCATCGTAACAAGAAAATAAAGTTTCTACGATCTGACCGTGGAGGAGAATATTTGAGTTACGAGTTTGGTCTTCATTTGAAACAATGTGGAATAATTTCGCAACTCACGCCACCTGAAACACCAAAGCGTAATGGTGTGTCCGAACGTCGTAACCGCACTTTATTAGATATGGTGCAATCTATGATGTCTCTTACCGATTTACCATTGTCGTTTGGGGTTATGCATTAGAGACAGCTGCATTCACGTTAAATAGGGCACCATCTAAATCCGTTGAGAGGACACCTTATGAACTGTGGTTTGACAAGAAACCCAAGTTGTCGTTTCTTAAAGTTTTGAGGCTATGATACTTATGTGAAAAAGTTTCAACCTGATAAGCTTGAACCCAAATCGAAGAAATGCTTCTTCATAGAATACCCAAAGAAAACTGTTGGGTACACCTTCTATCACAGATCCGAAGGCAAGATATTCGTTGCTAAGAATGGATCATTTCTAGAGAAGAAGTTTCTCTCGAAAGAAGTGATTGGGAGGAATGTAAAACTTGATGAGGTAATTGTACCTTCTCCCGAATTGGAAAGTAGTTCATCACAGAAATCAGTTATAGTGATTCCTACATCAATTAGTGAGGAAGTTAATGATGATGATCATGAAATTTCAGATCAAATTAGTACCGAACCTGGTAGGTCAAACAGAATACGTTTCACACCAGAGTGGTACGGTAATCCTATTCTGGAGGTCATATTACCTGATCATGATGAACCTACGAACTATGAAGAAGCGATGATGAGCCCAGATTCCACGAATGGCTTGAAGTCATGAAACCTGAGATGAGATCCATGTATTAGAACAAAGTATGGACTTTGATTGACTTGCCCGTTGATCGGTGAACCATTAAGAATAAATGAATTTTTAAGAGGAAGACGGACACTGATAATACTGTTACTATCTACAAAGCTCGAATTATCGCAAAAGGTTTTCGACAAGTTCAAGATGTTGACTATGATAAGATTTTTTCACTCGTAGTGATGCTTAAGTCTGTCCGAATCATGTTAACAATTACCATATTTTATGAAATATAGCAAATGAATATCAAAACTGCATTCCTTAATAGAGTTCTTAAAAAAAGTTGTATATGATGCTGATAGTGTGTTTCAAATAATTAAATCACAAGAAAATGGTGACCTTCGACATTCTTTTTGTTTGTAACGGGTAAAAGCATGGACCATGTGAACAACAAATGTCTTAGTGAAAGCCGCATCAAGTGGAGTGCATAAATATATGCTGTGCGGAAATAAGAATTTGTATTATTGTTTCCAGACACAGTTGAAAATCAATACAGTACTCCCTCCGATCCAAATTAATCGACCTAACTTTAATATAAAGTTGTACCAAAGTTGTGCCAATTAATTTGGATCGCAAGGTGTACCATTTAATCAGAGCAATTATGGTCGAGGGGTATTACAAACTTTTAATCAGATGTATTAGAAAATAAGCTAAATGCATTTTTTTTGAAAACAACTATTTCCCTGTTTCAAAATTGAACTAAAACCATGACACTTATTTGGAACGGAGGGAGTAGATGACTTATTATGGAGGACTTATTTCTACCACGACTTCTCAAAGACTTATTTCCACTGTAGCTTATGCACAAGCCGGAGCTCAAAAGGTCTGGCCATAAGTATGGTTCTAGTACTTCCATCGAGCATTAATAAAAGAAATATATTTGATGAAGCATGCACGTATAACTTTCTCAAGTCCTTAATTATATACTTTAGTCTTTATTGAACATCAATAAAAGGAATGCATTTTCCATTTCAACCAAAAATATTAGTGGTGGCGACATTGAGCTATTCTCATGACGCGTTGCCGAGGGATGCCGGGGGAAGAAGACTTCGCCCCCCTTGAGAGTTCGAATGTATTTCTATTTTTTCTGTAAGGATGTGTTTGTAAGGACTTGTGAAACTTAGTATATGGCATGAGGCCTTTTAGTGAAAAAAAGTTATTAATATCACACCTTAGAGCATCTCCAACAGGCGCGCCAAACTAGCGCCGCGCCGCAAAATTCCCCGTTTTAGTGCGCGCGCAACCGGAATAGTTGCTCCAGCGGGCGCGCGAAAACAGCGCGCGGGCCGAAACTCAATCGCGCGTCGCTTATTTGCTGCACCCGCTCCCGCGCGCTGGACTCTCGCGCGCTCGCTCGCACCTTCCACCCCCCCATCCAGCCGCGCCGCCGCCGCCGACCGCGCCACCCGGCGACCGTTTCGGCGCTTCCCCGGCCTGTCTCCGCCCCGCGCGCGCTTTCTCCGGCCCCCTCTGGTCCCGCCACCCCGCGCGCGCTGGTCCTCCGACGAACTATTTGTTGTGTTTAATTGCACTATTTGTTGTATTGAACGATAAACTGTTTGTTTGAACGATAAAATGAAATTAAACTATTTATTTTTGTTTGTTTTGACTTTTTTGTTTCTGTTTCGAATGCATATGTTGTTTGTGCGAGTGTCGCGCGCGCTGCATTTTAGCGCGGCTGCTGGAGGCAGCGCTGTTGGAGATGCTCTTATATTTTGAAACCAATGAAATATATTGTATCCTACTAAACGAATTGCTCCCGTGTACAATATTTCTCTGGTAGTGAAAAAACTTTATAAACTACTCCCTCTGTCTCATAATGTAGAACGTTTCTTGCCATTATAGTAACTCCAACGTCTATAGTATAAAAAATGTCCTATAATATGGGACGGAGGAAGTAGTTGGTCCCGAAATATATTTGTTCCGAGTGAATAAGAGACCCGCCATCACACAGCCGACCTTTTTTTCAGGATAGCCACCTTGAGAAAAAGTTTTTTTTAATTTGAGGGGAATGAGAAGAAGAAATAAGGAAAAGTGTGAACAAGAACCCGTGTAGTTTTTTTGTTTGTTTTGAGAATGAGAACCCGTGTAGCCCACCACCAACACAGCCAACTCGAGAACCAAAGCCCGGCCCAATCGCACCAAAGTCGGCTCGAATCTCTCCCCGCCACACCGCCATAGCCTGCAGCCAAGCCCCACCTATAAAAATCTGGAGGCATCGCCACCTCCCTTCGGTTTCCCCCTCTCCTCTTCTTTTTCCCCCTTTCATTCTAAAAAAATATCCGTCGAACCCCAACCCGTCTCGCCCGAGACTCAAAACCCTCGCAGCAGCAGCGGAGGCCGCCACCGCCGCCCGATGTGGAACGGCGGGCCGCCGCCGCCGCTGCCGCCCATGGCGGCCGCGCCCCCTCCCCCGGGCACGGCCGGTGCGGGCCTGCCCCCGCCCCCTCCCCCGCCGGCCGCCGCGCCCCCGCAGGCCGGCCAGCCGCTCACCCCGGCGGAGCTCGAGGCGCAGCTCGTCGAGAAGGCCCGCAAGTGGCACCAGCTCAACTCCAAGCGCTACGGCGACAAGCGCAAGTTCGGCTTCGTCGAGGCGCAGAAGGAGGACATGCCCCCCGAGCACGTCCGCAAAATCATCAGGTATGGAACCCCCAGATCCGTGCGTTCGGGCTTTCCTCTACTGCCTGCGGCTAGG